>NC_138293.1:18607500-19015000 GCF_965601325.2 Salmo salar | reverse complement strand
ACCCTTGACATTACTGTATGTCTGAGAGAAGCAGTTATTGTCCATTTTTTATTTAACCATTATTTAGCTAGGCAAGTCAGTTAAGAACAAATTCTTATTTTACAATGATGGCCTAGCCCGGCAAAACCCTCCCCTAATAACCCGGATGACGCTGGACCAATTGTGTGCCACCCTATCGGACTCCCGATCACAGCCGGTTGTGATACAGCCCGGGATCGAACCAGGGTCTGTAGTGACTCCTCTAGCACTGAGATGCAGTGCCTTAGACCGCTGCGCCACTCGGGTCAATGCCCTGCTCTCTTGCTGTGTTCTATGGGAGAATCAGTGGTGTTGTGCTGCCACCTTAAATTTCCTGACTTCTTTTCCATGCACCACTAAATCATCAGATGTGGTTGTCCTACTTCCTGTTGTTCTATTGTTCCCATTTCTCCAGATAGACATAAAATCTCCAATAACACCCTGCTTCCCATAATGCATTGCAGAGCTCTAATGTGGCTCTGGTCAAAAGTAGTGCGTTATAAGATACAGGATAGGTTGTGAAATGAGATGCATAATGAGCGAATGGTATCTAAAACCCTTCCCCATTATATTAGATATTCAATACCAAATGCCTCAATGTCTGTCCTGAGATGTCTTTTGTCTGAGAAGCATCTAAGGATATCCTCGAGAAAGGAACGACTCAGTGAGTCTGAATATCTAGTAAGATGCTTTATGGATTTCAGTACAAGCATTGTTTTATGCATTTCATTTTTCATTGTTCTTCATTCTGACAGTCTCCCAACAGTACTGCCGTCTCTCATGCAGTCATGGAAACCCCTGGAGTGTCTGTGCCAATGGTGCCAATATCCATCCCCGTCAGCTCAGAGGGAGCTGATGCCATTGTAGGACAAGCCTGGCACTGGTAGGGTTCCAGCAGGCCTGGCATGGGACACACAAGGGAGGGCGTCCTAAATGGCTATTTGTGTGACAGTGGAACAGAGCTTAGCGCCATGTGTTTCTGAAGATCCCTTTGGTGAGAGGGGGAATGAAGATGCTGTAATCCTGTTGCATCTCCATAATTCCTGCAGCAATTAACATTAATGAAGCTGGTGAAAAGGCAGATGGGATGTTTACTGAGGGCCCTGAGACAAAAGAGGGTCATTTGTACCAATCTGTGACTGTCCTGTCTAAAATATGAGGAAACCAGAATCTTAAGAGTTCTCAAGTGTCTGCTTGTATTCACAGTGACATAATTTGAGGATTTTACTTTTCAAGGATAGTGTTGGTTTATTTCTGACTGTGTAAGCAAGCATGGGTTGATGGTGAGTATGGTAGAGACTGGGTGTGTATGTGTATTCAAGTGTCTGTGTGTGTCTCTCTGTGTGTGTGTGTGTGTGTGTGTGTGTGTGTGTGTGTGTGTGTGTGTGTGTGTGTGTGTGTGTGTGTGTGTGTGTGTGTTTTGGTGGTATTCCCTGTCTGTGTGTGTGTGTGTGTGTGTGTGTGTGTGTGTGTGTGTGTGTGTGTGTGTGTGTGTGTGTGTGTGTGTGTGTTTTGGTGGTATTCCCTGTGTGTGTGTGTGTGTGTGTGTGTGTGTGTGTGTGTGTGTGTGTGTGTGTGTGTGTGTGTGTGTGTGTGTGTGTGTGTGTGTGTGTGTGTGTGTGTTTTGGTGGTATTCCCTGTGTGTGTGTGTGTGTGTTTTGGTGGTATTCCCTGTGTGTGTGTGTGTGTGTGTGTGTGTGTGTGTGTGTGTGTGTGTGTGTGTGTGTGTGTGTGTGTGTGTGTGTGTGTGTGTGTGTGTGTGTGTGTGTGTTTTGGTGGTATTCCCTGTGTGTGTGTGTGTGTGTGTGTGTGTGTGTGTGTGTGTGTGTGTGTGTGTGTGTGTGTGTGTGTGTGTGTGTGTGTGTGTGTTTTGGTGGTATTCCCTGTCTGTGTAGCCTACTTATAAGTGACCACTTTCATTCTTGCATGAAGAAAAAAAAGAACTTCGAGGCACATGATCATATGTGCATTTGTTAAAAAGTCATAAGGCGCATCTTTCATGTCAAGGCACAGATTGGATCATGCTCCCTAATTAATTCAATTAGGCTGATTAAAGTGAGCATGATATGGACAAAATGAATATGAATGTATAAACTAATGTATATGCCAATGCCTGAAGATCACCGGGTTATGGTTAGGGAAATGGCTATCATTAAATGATGTCACAGAAATATATCAAAACTGGAACATTTGCTCCGTTATTGCTTTGATGAACGTGTATACAAGCCAGCATGACCAGTCTTCATAAAAAGGACGCGTCTCCTTTAAGAGAAAATGGGGCGCAACATCTACAATTGTAGGGGTGCACAAATCGACTGAGAATTAAAAATAGCATCATATCTCTAGCACCAATTATTTATCGTTAACAATTCATCAATAGTTATGTTATAATAATCAAGCAATATGAACTTAAATCATTATACGAAGATTAATATGCAAGAACATTTGGAATATGTCCCTTGTCACCCCTTTCCCTGGCGCCGTCATTGTCTGGATACGGACTGTACAGTGCGCTGCAGATTGCGTTGAATTAGCTGTTTGGTGTTGCCCATACAGTTTGGAGGCCATCCCCACACGTTCCGTATAACGGAAAGATACTGCAGCATCCTTTGTTTTCCTTCGCTGGGTATCAAGGTAAGGAATTGACCTATGGTTTACCATATGCTTGTCTAGTAGCCGATATATTCTGCACAGACTGGCGTTGCCATGCATTCTTGACTTCTTTCGTCCGTTTCCCTCAATTCTCCATCACCGTAGGCTGAATGGATTGTTTGAATGATGTCAACTAGCTAGCTAGTTATTAAACACAAAATATGGAATAAAGTAAAGTCTGAATAAAGTCAATTTCAGAATAAATTCGTGAACATGTGCGACGTCGTGTTTCAACCGGCATGCAAGCACCAGGCAACGTTCGTGCGTACTCCACTGTTGTTTTTTGGGCTCACATTGCTCCATACAGGTTGTTGGTGGCTGTAATTTAGTAGCTACACGAGTCCTACAACGTTGCGTCATTACATCAGCCTGAAGCAGCAGGTCACAACGAAACGATGCAACTAAGCCTCAATGTTGCTCTTTTTTTGCGGTTTTAACATTCTGCCGTTGTGATGTTTTGGGTGGCCCGAGCGCTGGGGGATTGCTTAGTCAGCATCGTTATTGTATGCTTGTATGGGGTTATGAGATGTGACATAATTCGAGTAATTGCCCGCTAACAAGCAGGGAAACTTGGACTCGCCAGTCCACTGAGAACATGGCATACAGGACAATGTTATGGCTCTTCTGAGATATTGTGGTGTTTGTCTGTTTTGACTGACATTTTTAGGCTGAGACACACTGTCTTTATTAAATAAGTGGAAAATTAGTGGAAATTAAGTGCAAGTGTATTGCATTGATTATATGTTAGCATTAGGTCTGTTAGCATCGAGTGCCAATAGTTTAAAGCGGCAATCAGCAGTTGAAACATTAACTAAGTGCAGTCCCCGCCCCTGTTTCGGGTAAAAAGCTGAGGGATGGGTCTGGAGAATTGTAACAACTCTCAAATTCATAGACAGAGCTACGGATGCAAGTACTGACCGTCCATGATATCAACATTCTAGTTTTAACCATGTTTTGAGGCTCCTATATAGTGTTTGTTTATATTTACTTTGTTTACAAACATTGGATTGAAACAAGTTTATATTGGGTCTGATGGGGTACAACAGCTGAACTAACTCTGGCTGAATCATTTGATCTACAGTGCCTGGTACACAGCTGCACACAACAGGTTTAGTGTCAAAAGCTAAATATTGGGATTAGAGAGTGTGTGTGTGTTCGTTCGTTCGTTGGTAGGCTGCCTTGGAAAACGCATTTGGGTATTTTGTATCAGTGTGAACAGATTCTCAGGGAAATACGAGGGAAAAGCATTAGGCTTGGATGAATTTAGCAGAAACACTTTATTTGAATGTTCTGTCATACTGCCTGCATAAGTCATAAACATGACTTAGCTTGACATAATACGTTTCCTATTGACAGTATGTGAAGCATGATATGTATATAACAGGTTTATGACAGAGACCAGCACTGTGAAGCATGCGGTCATAAATGTAATGTCAAGCCCCAAGTCACTTTTATTACACATCAAATGTGTGCATTAAAAGGTAAGCTACCATTTAAAAAAATATGCATTTGGCCCAGGCCTAATCATTTGAAAGGGATACTGCGAGATTCTGTCAATTATCTCTACAGGTATGCTAGTGTAATGCTACTGTACTTGTAGACTTCCAGTCATTGCGCTACTGCTAGTTAGCTTTGGCTCGCAAAATTAACTTCCGTCACACTGCACGCAGAGACATTAAAATGGTATCCACGAGTTCATCTGACTGTAGAAAAATGGCTTACTTGCCAGAATCTCACAGTATCCCATTAAAGCTTGACACTGTTGTGATGCATATTGCATAACAGCAATAGCCAAACATTTTAGGCAAAAAACCTGACTGTGTGCGTCATAGTTTGCCGACTCGAAACAACACATTATGACACCGTCGACACATTCTGTCCCTGCTGTGTAATTGGCCAATTTGTATTCCCCTCTTGAGCACATTAATATTAAACACTAAACCTGCCCAGTTGCTCACCAATAAACTCATCCCTTATCTGGCCTGGCCACGCACACCTGGGCTGGCACAGCCAAGACAACAGCAGCTGTTGATTCTAGTGTTCATCACTAAAACTTTTTAGTTGTGAGGAATGCTGAACCTTGAAGAATTGGAGAGATGTCTAACATATGGGTCTCACAGTCAATGCCAGGTCAGTGTGATACATTATATTCATCTCACTATTCCCAGTTATCTGGAGTAGTAGGCTGTGCTATTATACACTACATGTTTGTTGCCTCTTGCAAAGGGATATAATTTAGGCTAGCCTACACTCTGCTATGGCAAGCAGCAAGGGATAATGTCAAGAGGAACACAGAAATGCAGTAAATGCTAACTCTAAATTGTATTACCTTCACTAGGGAGTCATTAGCTTCACTCCTGAAAGTGTTATGACTGCTGCTTGTACTGAATGTCCATATGTAACAGTATAGCTTCCGTCCCTCTCCTCACCCCTACCTGGGCTCGAACCAGGGACCCTCTGCACACATCAACAACTGACACCCACGAAGCATCGTTACCCATCGCTCCACAAAAGCCGTGGCCCTTGCAGAGCAAGGGGAACAACTACTTCAAGGTCTCAGAGCGAGTGACGTCACCGATTGAAACGCTATTAGCGCGCACCACCGCTAACTAGCTAGCCATTTCACACCGGTTACACATAGTGCTGCTGCCTCTCTATGCCATAAACATTAACCAAAAGTACCCCCTTAAAATCTGTCGGGTTTACATTAAGAAAACAAAACATGAAGATGACAAGCTAGCCTACAAGGAAAACCAGTAAGTCACTTGAAAATATCACTCGGCATGTTCCTAAAAACATACAAGACATGCAGTGCCTTCAGAAAGTATTCATACCCCTTGACTTATTCCACATTTTGTTGTTACCGCCTGAATTATAAAAGATTAAATAGATTTTTTTCTCACCCATCTACACAAAATACCCCCTAATGACAGTGAAAACAGGTTTTTAGAAATGTTAGCAAATTTATTGAAAATGAAATACAGATATCTAATTTACATAAGTATTCACACCCCTGAGTCAATACTTTGTAGAAGCACCTTTGGCAGAGATTACAGCTGTGAGTCTTTCTGGATAAGTCTCTAAGAGCTGTGAGTCTTTCTGGGTAAGTTTCTAAGAGCTTTCCACACCTGGATTGTGCAACATTTGCCCATTATTCTTTTCAAAGTTTTTCAAGCTCTGTCAAATTGGTTGTTGATCATTGCAGGACAACCATTTCCAGGTCTTGCCATAGATTTTCAAGTAGATTTAATTCAGAACTATAATTCAGCCAGTCAGGAACATTCACTGTCTTCTTGGTAAGCAACTTCAGTGTAGATTTGGCCTTGTGTTTTAGGTTATTTTAAGGTGAATTAGTCTCCCAGTGTCTGATGGAAAGCAGACTAAAGGATTTTGCCTGTGCTTAGCTTCATTCCAATTTTGTGATATCCAATTGCGATCCAATTGCGATCTTGTCTCATCGCTGCAACTCCCCAACTGGCTCGGAAGAGGCAAAGGAGGAGTCATGCGTCCTCCGAAACATGACCCGCCAAGCTGCGCTTCTTATCACCCGCCTGCTTAAGCCGGAAGCCAGCCGCACCAATGTGTTGGAGGAAACACCATTCAACTGACGACCGGCCCTCCACAAGGAGTCGCTAGAGCCCGTTGAGCCAAGTAAAGCCCCCCCGGGTCTGGACCAATTGTGCGCCGCCCTATGGTACTTCCGGTCACGGTCGAACCCCAGGCTGTTGCGATGCAGTGCCTTAGTGATTACAAGTATATCCATAACATGATGCAGCCACCACTATGCTTTCAAATATGGAGAGTGGTACTCAGTAATGGGGCAAATTCAATACAACACAAGTATAACACTTTGTATTTAGGAAAAAAAGTGAATTGCTTTGCCACATGTTTTGCAGTATTACTTTAGTGTCTTGTTGCAAACAGGATGCATGTTTTGGAATATTTTGTTCTGTACAGGCTTCCTGTAGTGACTGTGTGTATTGATACACTATCCAAAGTGTAATTAATAACTTCACCACGCTCAAAGGGATATTCAATGTCTGCTTTTATTTTTACCCATCTACCAATAGGTGCCTTTTGCACGGCATTGGAAAACAGCCTTGGTCTTTTTGGTTGAATATGTGTTTTGAAATTCACTGCTTGACTAAGGAACCTTACAGAGAATTGTGTGTGTGGGGTACAGAGATGAGGTAGTCATTCAAAAATCATGGTAAACACTTATTACACAGTTATTACACACAGTGACTCCATGCAACTTATTGTGACTTGTTAAGCAATTTTTTACTCCTGAATTTATTTAGGCTTACCATAACAAAGGGGTTAAATACTTATCTTTAGAAGTGAAGCTCTAAGCTGCTGCAAATGCCTGACCTGGAACAATCTGCGAATCATATGAGCATCTTTACATCATACACTGAGAATCATCAGACTACTAAAGCAGAGAGTATTAGCCGACGTAAAAGACCAGCATTCCAATGAGGGGCTGTGTGGATCTTACACCTATGTTTATCAACCCTTTCTGTGCCAGGGACTGGCAAGTTGTGGTTCTCCACGCCTTATAGCTGAGATTAAAGCTATTAGTTGAGAACTGATGAAATAGTGTCAGCTCACTATCTGACAGAGCAGAGCAGTTAGCAATATCACATGGACTGGAGCTGGTCAACGGAACAGAGGGTTGAGAAACCTTATCCAACTCCTCCTCTGTTCCTCTGGTGATGTAGAGGTTAATCCAGGCCCTGCAGCCCCCAGCCCCACTCCCATTCCCCAGGCGCTCTCATTTGTTGACTTCTGTAACCGTAAAAGCCTTGGTTTCATGCATGTTAACATTAGAAGCCTCCTCCCTAAGTTTGTTTTATTCACTGCTTTAGCACACTCCGCCAACCCGGATGTCCTAGCCATGTCTGAATCCTGGCTTAGGAAGGACACCAAAAATCCTGAAATTCCCATCCCTAACTATAACATTTTCCGCCAAGATAGAACTGCCAAAGTGGGCGGAGTTGCAATCTACCACAGAGAGAGCCTGCAGAGTTCTGTCATACTATCCAGGTCTGTGCCCAAACAATTTGAGCTTCTACTTTTAAAAATCCACCTTTCCAGAAACAAGTCTCTCACCGTTGCCGCTTGTTATAGACCCCCCTCAGCCCCAGCTGTGCCTTGGACACCATATGTGAATTGATTGCCCCTTATCTATCTTCAGAGTTCATACTGTCAGGTGACCTAAACTGGGACATGCTTAACCTGTTAGGGCTAGGGTGCAGTATTTACACCGCCGGATAAAAAACGTACCCGATTTAATCTGGTTACCACTCCTACCCAGTAACTAGAATATGCATATACTTATTACATATGGATAGAAAACACCCTAAAGTTTCTAAAACTGTTTGAATGGTGTCTGTGAGTATAACAGAACTCATTTGGCAGGCAAAAACCTGAGAAGGTTTCATGCAGGAAGTGGCCTGTCTGACAAGGTGTCGTTCTTCTTGTCTCTGTTTATTGAAGAGTGAGGATCTTAGCTGTCCCGTGACACTTCCTACGGCTGCCATAGGCTCTCAGAAGGCGGCAAAACGCAGAATCGTGGCTTTGCAGGCTCTGGCTGAAAAAAAGTAGCGCGTTTGGGTAGTGGCTGGTTACAGTACTGTGAGACTCAGGCTCGTGCCCGCGTCGACCGAAAGCTGTGTTTTCTTTCCTCTGTTTAGCTAAATGGACATTCGCGGTCGGAAAATTATCGCTTTTTTACGAGAAAAATGGCATAAAAATTGATTTTAAACAGCGGTTGACATGCTTCGAAGTACGGTAATGGAATATTTAGATTTTTTTTGTCACGAATTGCGCCATGCGCACGACCCTGATTTACCATTTCAGATAGTGTCTGGGACGCACGAACAAAACGCCGCTATTCGGATATAACGATGGATTATTTTGGACCAAACCAACATTTGTTATTGAAGTAGCAGTCCTGGGAGTGCATTCTGACGAAGACAACAAAAGGTAATCAAACTTTTATAATAGTAAATCTGATATTGGTGAGTGCTAAACTTGCAGGGTGTCTAAATAGCTAGCCCGTGATGCCTGGGCTATATACTTAGAATATTGCAAAATGTGCTTTCACCAAAAAGCTATTTTAAAATCGGACATATCGAGTGCATAGAGGAGTTCTGTATCTATAATTCTTTAAATAATTGTTATGCTTTTTGTGAACGTTTATCGTGAGTAATTTAGTAAATTGTTAGCGAATTCCCCGGAAGTTTGCGGGGGGTATGCTAGTTCTGAACGTCACATGCTAATGTAAAAAGCTGGTTTTTGATATAAATATGAACTTGATTGAACAAAACATGCATGTATTGTATAACATAATGTCCTAGGGTTGTCATCTGATGAAGATCATCAAAGGTTAGTGCTGCATTTAGCTGTCTTCTGGGTTTTTGTGACATTATATGCTAGCTTGAAAAATGTGTGTCTGATTATTTCTGGCTTGGTACTCTGCTGACATAATCTAATGTTTTGCTTTCGTTGTAAAGCCTTTTTGAAATCGGACAGTGTGGTTAGATTAACGAGAGTCTTGTCTTTAAATAGCTGTAAAATAGTCTTATGTTTGAGAAATTGAAGTAATAGCATTTCAAAGGTTTTGAAAATCGCGCCACAGGATTCAACTGGCTGTTACGTAGGTGGGACGAATTCGTCCCGCCTAGCCCAGAGAGGTTAACCTCTATGGGCTAGGTGGGACGCTTGCGTCCCACCTACTCAACAGCCAGTGTAATCCCGTGGCGCGATATTCAAATACCTTAGAAATGCTATTACTTCAACATTAGATTATGTCAGCAGAGTACCAAGCCAGAAATAATCAGACACCCATTTTTCAAGCTAGCATATAATGTCACAAAAACCCAGAAGACAGCTAAATGCAGCACTAACCTTTGATGATCTTCATCAGATGACACCCCTAGGACATTATGTTATACAATACATGCATGTTTTGTTCAATCAAGTTCATATTTATATCAAAAACCAGCTTTTTACATTAGCATGTGACTAGCATGTGACTAGCATTCCCACCGAACACTTCCGGTGAATTTACTAAATTACTCACCATAAACGTTCACAAAAAACATAACAATTATTTTAAGAATTATAGATACAGTTCGTGCGTTCAAGACACTATCTGAAGGGTAAATAAGGGTCATGCGCCCGACGCGTTTCGTGACAAAAAAATTCTAAATATTCCATTACCGTACTTCGACGCATGTCAACCGCTGTTTAAAATCAATTTTTATGCAATTTTTCTCGTAAAAAAGCGATAATATTCCGACCGGGAAAGCGTGTTTACGTTCAAAGAGAGAGAAAATAAAAACATCTCGTGTCCTCGTGCACGCGCCTCCA
The DNA here is from genome assembly GCF_965601325.2 of Salmo salar. NCBI lineage: Eukaryota > Metazoa > Chordata > Actinopteri > Salmoniformes > Salmonidae > Salmo > Salmo salar. The sequence goes on along the minus strand of NC_138293.1, from coordinate 19,004,953 downwards.
GTCTGATGGTCCTCTGACCGGCCACTATCCAAACGCGCTAATGTTTTTCACCCAGGGCCTGCCTTCGATATCATTCAGCTTTTTCCCGGGTTCTGAGAGCCTATGGGAGCCGTAGGAAGTGTCACGTTACAGCAAAGATCCTCAGTCTTCAATAAACAGAGCCAAGAAGAACAAGAACTTGTCAGACAGGCCACTTCCTGTAAGGAATCTTCTCAGGTTTTTGCCTGCCATATGAGTTCTGTTATACTCACAGACACCATTCAAACAGTTTTAGAAACTTTAGGGTGTTTTCTATCCAAAGCCAATAATTATATGCATATTCTAGTTACTGGGCAGGAGTAGTAACCAGACTAAATCGGGTACGCTTTTTATCCGGCCGTGCAAATACTGCCCCCTATCCCCAACAGGTTAACCTGTTAGGGCTAGGGGGCAGCATTGACACGGCTGGATAAAGAACATACCCGATTTAATCTGGTTACCACTCCTACTCAGTAACTAGAATATGCATATACTTATTACATATGGATAGAAAACACCCTAAATTTTCTAAAACTGTTTGAATGGTGTCTGTGAGTATAACAGAACTCAAATGGCAGGTCAAAACCTGAGAGATTCCTTTACAGGAAGTGGCCTGTCTGACCATTTGTTGAACTTCTTTTCCATCTCTATCATTTACTAAGGATCTCTGCTCTAACGTGACACTTCCCACGTCGTCCATAGGCGCTCAGAGCCCGGGAAAAAACAGAATGTCGTCATTCCAGCCCCAGGCTGAAACACATTATCGCCTTTCTCAAGTGGCCCATCAAGAGACACTAGCTTATGCGCGTGACCCCGACCGCCCCCGCCTTTGGGATTTTTTCCTCTGTTTGCCGAAAAGGAGATTCCCTGTCGGAATATTATCGCTTTTCTACGAGAAAAATGTCGTAAAAATTGATTTTAAACAGCGGTTGACATGCTTCGAAGTACGGTCATGGAATACTTAGAATTTTATTGTCATGAATTGCGCCAAGCGCGTGACACTTCTTTACTATTTCGGATAGTGTCTGGAACGCACGAACAAAACGCCGCTATTCGGATATAACGATGGATTATTTTGGACCAAACCAACATTTGTTATGGAAGTAGCTGTCCTGGGTGTGTATTCTGACGAAGACAACAAAAGGTAATGAAATTTTTATAATAGTAAATATGATTATGGTGAGTGCTAAACTTGCCGGGTGTCTAAATAGCGAGCCCGTGATGCCTGGGCTATGTACTTAGAATATTGCAAAATGTGCTTTCACCAAAAAGCTATTTTAAAATCGGACATATCGAGTGCATAGAGGAGGTCTGTATCTATAATTCTTAAAATAATTGTTATGCTTTTTGTGAACGTTTATCGTGAGTAATTTAGTAAAATGTTAGCGAATTCCCCGGAAGTTTGCGGGGGGTATGCTAGTTCTGAACGTCACATGCTAATGTAAAAAGCTGGTTTTTGATATAAATATGAACTTGATTGAACAAAACATGCATGTATTGTATAACATAATGTCCTAGGGTTGTCATCTGATGAAGATCATCAAAGGTGAGTGCTGCATTTAGCTGTCTTCTGGGTTTTGGTGACATTATATGCTGGCTTGAAAAATGGGTGTCTGATTATTTCTGGCTTGGTACTCTGCTGACATAATCTAATGTTTTGCTTTCGTTGTAAAGCCTTTTTGAAATCGGACAGTGTGGTTAGATTAACGAGAGTCTTATCTTTAAATGGCTGTAAAATAGTCATATGTTTGAGAAATTGAAGTAATAGGATTTTTAAGGTTTTGAAAATCGCCACAGGATAGCCGTGGCTGTTACGTAGGTGGGACGAATTCGTCCCGCCTAGCCTAGAGAGGTTAACACTCCGGCCATCCTACAATCTAAGCTAGATGCCCTCAATCTCACACAAATGATCAAGGAACCTACCAGGTACAACCCTAAATCCGTAACCATGGGCACCCTCTTAGATATCATCCTGACCAACTTGCCCTCTAAATACACCTCTGCTGTCTTCAACCAGGATCTCAGCGATCATTGCCTCATTGCCTGCGTGCGTAATGGGTCCGAGGTCAAACGACCACCCATTATCACTGTCAAACGCTCCCCAAAACACTTCAGCGAGCAGGCGTTTTCTAATTGGCCTGGCCCGGGTATCCTGGAAGGATATTGATTGCTCTTTAAAAGTGCTTTCCTCACCATCTTCAATAAGCATGCCCCATTAAAAAAATGTTGAAACAGGAACAGATATAGCCCTTGGTTCACCCCAGACTTGACTGCTCTTGACCAGCACAAAAACATCCTGTGGTGTTCTGCATTAGCATCGAATAGCCCCCGCGATATATACAACTTTTCAGGGAAGTTAGGAACCAATATACTGAGTCAGTTAGGAAAGCTAAGGCTAGCTTTTTCAAACAGAAATTTGCATCCTGTAGCACTAATTCCAAAAGTTTTGGGACACTGTAAAGTCCATGGAGAATAAGAGCACCTCCTCCCAGCTGCCCACTGCACTGAGGCTAGATCTGGATCTGGATCCCTACAAATCAGCTGGGCTAGACAATCTGGACCCTCTCTTTCTAAAATGATCCGCCAAAATTGTTGCAACCCCTATTACTAGCCTGTTCAACCTCTTTCGTATCGTCTGAGATCCCCAAAGATTGGAAAGCTGCCGCGGTCATCCCCCTCTTCAAAGGGGGAGACACTCTAGACCCAAACTGTTATAGACCTATATCCATCCTGCCCTGTCCTTCTAAAATCTTCGAAAGTCAAGTTAACCTGTTAGGGCTAGGGGGCAGTATTTTCACGGCTGGATAAAAAAACGTACCCGATTTAATCTGGTTACTAATCCTACCCAGTAACTAGAATATGCATATACTTATTATATATGGATAGAAAACACTCTAAAGTTTCTAAAACTGTTTGAATGGTGTCTGTGAGTATAACAGAACTCATTTGGCAGGCAAAACCCTGAGACATTTTCTGACAGGAAATGGATACCTGATGTGTTGTATTACCTTTAAACCTATGCCATTGAAAAACACAGGGGCTGAGGAATATTTTGGCACTTCCTATTGCTTCCACTAGATGTCACCAGCCTTTACAAAGTGTTTTGAGTCTTCTGGAGGGAGATCTGACCGAACAAGAGCCATGGAACGATGATGGCCCAATCATTTTATAACATTTTTGACATGCGTTTTTTTCTGGATTTTTTTGTTGTTATTCTGCCTCTCACTGTTCAAATAAACCTACTATTAAAATTATAGACTGATCATTTCTTTGTAAGTGGGCAAACGTTTATAATCAGCAGGGGATCAAATACTTTTTTCCCCCTCAGTACATCTGGCCCCTCTTTGGACACTGTGCTAACAAACCTCCAAACATGCTTCAATGCCATACAACACTCCTTCCATGGCCTCCAACTGCTTTTAAATGCTAGTAAAACTAAGTGCATGCTCTTCAACCGATTGCTGCCTGTACCCGCCCGCCCGACTAGCATCACTACTCTGGACGGTTCTGATTAGGAATATGTGGACATCTACAAATACTTAGGTGTCTGGTTAGACTGTAAACTCTCCTTCCAGACTCACATTAAGCATCTCCAATCCAAAATTAAATCTAGAATCGGCCTCCTTCACTCATGCTGCCAAACATACCGTCGTAAAACTGACTATCATTCCGATCCTTAACTTCGGCAATGTCATTTACAAAACAGCCTCCAACAATCTACTCAGCAAATTGGATGTAGTCTATCACAGTGCCATCCGTTTTGTCACCAAAGCCCCATGTACTACCTGCCACTGCGACCTGTATGCTCTCGTTGGCTGGCCCTCGCTACATATTCGTCACCAAACCCACTGGCTCCAGGTCATCTATAAGTCTTTGCTAGGTAAAGCCCCACCTTATCTCAGCTCAGTGGTCACCATAGCAACACCCACCCGTAGCATGCGCTCCAGCAGGTTTATTTCACTGGTCATCCCCAAAGCCAACACTTCCTTTGGCCGTCTTTCCTTCCAGTTCTCCGCTGCCAATGACTGGAGCGAATTGCAAAAATCACTGAAGCCTTATATCTCCCTCTCTAACTTTACGCATCAGCTGTCAGAGCAGCTGACCGATCACTGTACTTGTACACAGCCAATCTGTAAATAGCACACCCAACTACCTCATCCCCATATTGTTAATTATCCTCTTGCTCTTTTTCACCCCAGTATCTCTACTTGCACATCATCATCTGCACATCTATCACTCCAGTGTTAATGCTAAATTGTAATTATTTTGCCTCTATGTCCTATTTATTGGGGCGGCAGGGTAGCCTAGTGGTTAGAGCGTTGGACTAGTAGCTGAAAGGTTGCAAGTTCGAATCCCCGAGCAGACAAGGTAAAAATGTGTCATTCTGCCCCTGAACAAGGCAGTTAAACTCACTGTTCCTAGGCTGTGATTGAAAATAAGAATTTGTTCTTAACTGACTTGCCTAATTAAATAAAGGTGAAATAAAAAAATAAAAAACCATTGTTAGCTTACTTTAGCACTTTATTCATGGTTAGTGTTCCTCCTTGGAAGAGAGAGGCAGGTATTTTGGGATGCTGATGTTTTATGTCCAACATTCTGTTTTATTGCTTGGTGTCTTGTTGAACAGTAAGATCTGCTACAGCTGTGAGAGAGTGAGTTTCTGCTGTTTTCCAAAAGGCACGACCAGACAGTCAGGTCTTCTATCCCCCTCGTTCTTCTTGTCGGGCGCAACATGGGGTGCATCGTAATAGTCTAGAAGGGGCTTCCTTTCCCTCTCACTCTCCTCTTCATCTGCACTGATCTGAAAAGAAAGGGTAGGTGAATCGTGAAAGGAAGTCTCTGGATGCCTGCTGGGAATGCATAGTAGCATGCCCACTCCCATTAATAGACTTGCATGTGGTGGTTTTAGTCATTATAAAACATTTTATTGCAACACAATCACTTGCCAATCAATAAGGGATAGGGTTAACAGTGTATGCTTGGGCATTATGAAATAGCAGAGGTAAATCTACCATGTACATGGTGGTCAATTTAATCTACTTCTGATCTCAGAGGACACAAAGCAACTTATTGTGACTGTTACAAAGGTTAGTCTGGGGTCCTTGAATTACACATCAAACAGCTAGTGATGTGCAATGTTCTGCAGGACCTGTACCACATGTCCTCTCTTCTATAATCTAGGCCGTTCCTTCCTCAGCCTCAGGGCGTGATGTGGTGGTCAGCGAGACGTCACACATTTTGATTAGGACATTTTAAGGCTTCATTATTTGGGCCTTAATTGTTGAGTGTGCGGCTGGCTATGTTTGTCTCGAACATTTGGAGTCAAAGAATTGTTGGCAGTGACATTAAATATCCATGGTTCCTGGAGATAACTATGACTGCATAGCTACTCTTCCTGGCGTCCAGCAAACACTGCTAACCAACAACCTTAGTTTCTGTACTCAAACAATAGTGTGCTCTTGTACATGAGTACGCTACAGTGTCTGAGGCATGTTAGCATGCAGTCTGAGGAGCAATAGAGAGAGACTGGGTCAGTCAGACAGCGTTCACTAGGACAGCTCCACTGATATGATCCTGGAGGGAGCAGAAAAACAGGGGGAGAGAGGGAGAAGAGGGAAGAGGAAAGAGGGAGGGGAAAAAGAGGGGTGTGAGGGGGGATTTAAAGTGGAGCAGTGGAGTTTTACTGAGACTGGTTATAAAGCTGACACTCAGGAGGGAGGAGGAGGAGAGGTAGAGGAGGGGAAGGAGGGAGGGAGAGCGAGAAGAGTACAAAGACTTTTGGGAGTGGGCATTTACTGTAGACAGTGGGAGCCTTGAAGGTTGACCATAGACATCTCTAACTGTAGTGTAGAGAATCATTGTACCATTTAAACTGCTGTGAAATATATTTTCCATGACCAAAAATATTGTATTTTCAGCTGTTTGAAGCTGGTGTACAAAACCGAAAGTAAGACGCAAAAACGAAACTTTAAAACGGGAAGTATAGAAATAGCGTACATAACCGATCTACTGCTTCTTAGACTTGCTTTCAATGAGAATGACAATCTATAACTCACATTTCTATTTTCTAAGCTAGCTGTAATAAAGCCTTGCAGTTGCTGCTGATGCTTGTGAATTTTCTCTGGTGGTTGTACTATACTTGAGTTAATTTACTGTTTACATTGTATGATAGTGGCATTTACTGGCTAGGTTGTATTGTGTCACTGTTATAGGTGTTGTTAAAGTGTGGCTGTAGTCTCAGCCAGGCTAGCTATTTTTATGTCTGGGCTGTTTGAGTTGGCTGGGCTAATTCTGAGATTGCTGTGGTGATAACATTGTGGCTCATTAGAATTCTCTGGAAGGTTAGGCTATGTGAAAATGTGGCTGTGCAGTGTCAGTTTAGGATTGTGATAATGCGACTATTGGTTGTGGTAATGTAGTTTATGTCTGCATTTTGTTACAGATACTGTCTCTGTTGTGTCATATCGGAGATTAAAGTGTGGCCATTTTAGTTATGTGGCTGTCTCATGTTTCAGTAATGTTAGTGTGTACTACTGAGTCACTTTTGTGATAGTCTGGCCATTTAGGCTAGGTTGTGATATTGTGTTGACGGTTTCATCTTTCGGTTGTGATAGTGTGGCCCTAGTCTCATATTTCTCCGCTCATGAGAATCCTCTGGAGGCAATTTAGACCCATCTGTCTGATTCCTGACACATCAATGGAGAGGAGACGCAGCTGTATCGCGGCCCCTGCAGGCCTTTTCCCGACACAGTGAACACGTCTCTGTGTGTGTGTGTGTTTGTTGTGTCTTTTGCCTCCAGTCAACGGTTGCCCTACCTGCTGCTTGTTTTTTTAAAGTCGAGTGCATCTGCCTCTGGAGAGACAAGAGAACTAGCTGATCTGATCATGTGGCCTAACACTCACCAGTGTGAGGCCTCCCGGATGGTCATTTGACTCCCAAAACCCTGATACCTCAACCATTCAACACATAACAGGCCAATCAAACACTCCTGAGCCCTGGAAAATAGGCCTACTAATAATTTGCATACTGTACACATTTAGTGTAGAGCCCTGTACAAGAACTGTGCATTTGCGCTTGATTGCGAGGACAGCTACTTTCAGCGGCATTCAGGATATAGGAACCTCCTTTTTTCTGGGATGTGGGCCTTGGCCCAATGTCTTGTCATTTAAGTTAGTGTACATCTAAACTACATGACTTCCTGCCGTGCTGTTATGTGAGGAGGGTGCACATCACGCCCCTTTGTGCACACTGACTGGTTCTCAAAGGGCCGAAGCCTTGACAGTGAATCGTTTTAGGATCAGATCCAGAGTGACATTTCTGTCCTGCTGGGGTTGTGCTTATGCCTCACCTTTGGTCTGCTTCTGCTTGGCGTTAAGCCTTCCTGGGTCTCAGGCTGTTATGTTGTGGCTTCTAAAGGCCTCTCAGGCAGACCTGTTCATATGCATGTTCAAATGCCAATCTCTATTGTTTTCACCCTCCATGAAACAACAAACACTGATAGGCCTGGCCTACATAGGGCTGGGCGATTTTGTGTGACATTCATGGCTATGTATCATCCTAGATGTTTTGTGACATTCATATAACCCAAGTATTGTTATTAGGTTTCTAAATCGTGATCCCATTGAGATTATTAAACCTGGCGCAGTGGTCACCAACCGGTCAATCGCGATTGGCTGGTTGGTCTGCAATGCATTCCTTGTCGATCACCAAACATTTCTGTAGAAAATCCAACGATAAAGGCTTGCGCTCCATTTTGTTTTATTCGTGTTGCGATTTTGGCGGTAGGTGCACTTGATTCATAAGCCCTGTGCAGTGGGTACTCAGTGTTCACATTTTTAACCATTTCATTTGTTTCAAAAGATAAACTCTGCCTACCTGGCGGACCGGTGACTAAATCGAGTGCTGCGACTATTGTGCTGGCCAATCACTGGCCAATCGGATAGCTCAAATCACCGCGCCCACAGATCTCTCACGACCCACAGCAAAGTTTGATAGGCTACTAGCCTATGTAAGAGTTAATAACTTTTAAAACCATGACCACAGAGAGACTGTCAACGAATACAGCAAAGAGCTGCTGTTATTATGAGTGAGTTCGTTACATTTTTTATTCAGGACTGTTTTTATTCAGGACTGTTTTTATTCAGGACTGTTTTTATTCAGGACTGTTTTTATTCAGGACTGTTTTTATTCAGGACTGTTTTTATTCAGGACAGGACTGTTTTTATTCAGGACAGGACTGTTTTTATTCAGGACTGTTTTTATTCAGGACTGTTTTTATTCAGGACTGTTTTTATTCAGGACTGTTTTTATTCAGGACTGTTTTTATTCAGGACTGTTTTTATTCAGGACTGTTACAAAACATAAAACGCACTTCTCCTTACTTCCACTAGCGCTGCAATAAATGAGTAGCCAAGTGTAGGTCTATCAAAAGCCCTGCATTGTATTATTAGTAGCTTGTCGTGTCTATTGTAATATCTTGGAATATTTAACTTTCTCATATAAACAACATGAATTTGTGCATGAGGCAGATGCAATGCGACTCGAGTTTAGTCATCAGGTGGGAGACTGTTCCCCCTCTCTCTAGTCATCGGGTGGGAGACTGTTCCACCTCTCTCTAGTCATCGGGTGGGAGACTGTTCCCCCTCTCTCTAGTCATCAGGTGGGAGACTGTTCCACCTCTCTCTAGTCATCGGGTGGGAGACTGTTCCCCCTCTCTCTAGTCATCGGGTGGGAGACTGTTCCACCTCTCTCTAGTCATCGGGTGGGAGACTGTTCCCCCTCTCTCTAGTCATCGGGTGGGAGACTGTTCCACCTCTCTCTAGTCATCGGGTGGGAGACTGTTCCCCCTCTCTCTAGTCATCGGGTGGGAGTCTGTTCCCCCCTCTCTCTAGTCATCGGGTGGGAGACTGTTCCCCCTCTCTCTAGTCATCAGGTGGGAGACTGTTCCCCCTCTCTCTAGTCATCGGGTGGGAGACTGTTCCCCCCTCTCTCTAGTCATCGGGTGGGAGACTGTTCCCCCTCTCTCTAGTCATCGGGTGGGAGACTGTTCCACCTCTCTCTAGTCATCGGGTGGGAGACTGTTCCACCTCTCTCTAGTCATCGGGTGGGAGACTGTTCCCCCTCTCTCTAGTCATCGGGTGGGAGACTGTTCCCCCTCTCTCTAGTCATCGGGTGGGAGACTGTTCCCCCTCTCTCTAGTCATCGGGTGGGAGACTGTTCCACCTCTCTCTAGTCATCGGGTGGGAGACTGTTCCACCTCTCTCTAGTCATCGGGTGGGAGACTGTTCCACCTCTCTCTAGTCATCGGGTGGGAGACTGTTCCCCCTCTCTCTAGTCATCGGGTGGGAGACTGTTCCCCCTCTCTCTAGTCATCGGGTGGGAGACTGTTCCCCCTCTCTCTAGTCATCGGGTGGGAGACTGTTCCCACCTCTCTCTAGTCATCGGGTGGGAGACTGTTCCCCCTCTCTCTAGTCATCGGGTGGGAGACTGTTCCCCCCTCTCTCTAGTCATCGGGTGGGAGACTGTTCCCCCCTCTCTAGTCATCGGGTGGGAGACTGTTCCCCCCTCTCTCTAGTCATCGGGTGGGAGACTGTTCCCCCTCTCTCTAGTCATCGGGTGGGAGACTGTTCCCCCCTCTCTCTAGTCATCGGGTGGGAGACTGTTCCACCTCTCTCTAGTCATCGGGTGGGAGACTGTTCCACCTCTCTCTAGTCATCGGGTGGGAGACTGTTCCCCCTCTCTCTAGTCATCGGGTGGGAGACTGTTCCACCTCTCTCTAGTCATCGGGTGGGAGACTGTTCCCACCTCTCTCTAGTCATCGGGTGGGAGACTGTTCCACCTCTCTCTAGTCATCGGGTGGGAGACTGTTCCACCTCTCTCTAGTCATCGGGTGGGAGACTGTTCCCACCTCTCTCTAGTCATCGGGTGGGAGACTGTTCCCCCCTCTCTCTAGTCATCGGGTGGGAGACTGTTCCACCTCTCTCTAGTCATCGGGTGGGAGTCTGTTCCCCCCTCTCTCTAGTCATCGGGTGGGAGACTGTTCCACCTCTCTCTAGTCATCGGGTGGGAGACTGTTCCCCCCTCTCTCTAGTCATCGGGTGGGAGACTGTTCCCACCTCTCTCTAGTCATCGGGTGGGAGACTGTTCCACCTCTCTCTAGTCATCGGGTGGGAGACTGTTCCACCTCTCTCTAGTCATCGGGTGGGAGACTGTTTCCCCCTCTCTCTAGTCATCGGGTGGGAGACTGTTCCCCCCTCTCTCTAGTCATCGGGTGGGAGTCTGTTCCCCCCTCTCTCTAGTCATCGGGTGGGAGTCTGTTCCCCCCTCTCTCTAGTCATCGGGTGGGAGTCTGTTCCCCCCTCTCTCTAGTCATCGGGTGGGAGACTGTTCCACCTCTCTCTAGTCATCGGGTGGGAGACTGTTCCCCCCTCTCTCTAGTCATCGGGTGGGAGACTGTTCCCCCCTCTCTCTAGTCATCGGGTGGGAGACTGTTCCCCCCTCTCTCTAGTCATCGGGTGGGAGACTGTTCCACCTCTCTCTAGTCATCGGGTGGGAGACTGTTCCCCCCTCTCTCTAGTCATCGGGTGGGAGACTGTTCCCCCTCTTTCTAGTCATCGGGTGGGAGACTGTTCCCCCTCTCTCTAGTCATCGGGTGGGAGACTGTTCCACCTCTCTCTAGTCATCGGGTGGGAGACTGTTCCCCCCTCTCTCTAGTCATCGGGTGGGAGACTGTTCCCCCTCTCTCTAGTCATCGGGTGGGAGACTGTTCCCCCCTCTCTCTAGTCATCGGGTGGGAGACTGTTCCCCCCTCTCTCTAGTCATCGGGTGGGAGACTGTTCCCCCTCTCTCTAGTCATCGGGTGGGAGACTGTTCCCCCCTCTCTCTAGTCATCGGGTGGGAGACTGTTCCACCTCTCTCTAGTCATCGGGTGGGAGACTGTTCCCCCTCTCTCTAGTCATCGGGTGGGAGACTGTTCCCCCCTCTCTCTAGTCATCGGGTGGGAGACTGTTCCCCCCTCTCTCTAGTCATCGGGTGGGAGACTGTTCCCCCCTCTCTCTAGTCATCGGGTGGGAGACTGTTCCCCCCTCTCTCTAGTCATCGGGTGGGAGTCTGTTCCCCCTCTCTCTAGTCATCGGGTGGGAGACTGTTCCCCCCTCTCTCTAGTCATCGGGTGGGAGACTGTTCCCCCCTCTCTCTAGTCATCGGGTGGGAGACTGTTCCACCTCTCTCTAGTCATCGGGTGGGAGACTGTTCCCCCCTCTCTCTAGTCATCGGGTGGGAGACTGTTCCCCCCTCTCTCTAGTCATCGGGTGGGAGACTGTTCCCCCCTCTCTCTAGTCATCGGGTGGGAGACTGTTCCCCCCTCTCTCTAGTCATCGGGTGGGAGACTGTTCCCCCCTCTCTCTAGTCATCAGATGGAAGACTGTGCTTCCTCTCTCTGGTCAGTCTCACCGGAGGAAAGAAAGGAGAGCGCAGGGACCGTGAGAGGCGGACCCTCTTCTGTTCTCTCCCTCTCTCCACTGAGACTAATGCCGCGTTTCAAACAACTGGGAACTGAGAAATCTCAGACTTCAGTGCATTCAGGACAACTGGGAACTACTGGGAAAAACTAGATCCGACTGGGAAACATAGTTTTGAACGGTCATCCATCTCGGGATTCCAAGTCAGAAACTCTGCCATCTTTCTAGACCTCCGACTTTCCGACCTGAAGATCACTGACATCATGATTTTACCTAGAGGCCCCAGTTGTCTTGAAAGCACCTTGACCAAACGCAAATTTGAATTTATGCTCAGCTGTGCCTTGCAAGTGCAACACCAACTGATCTATTTTGTAATCAAAGCTTGAGTTTTGAAATATTATATGGTCTGAGAAAAGCAATATTGGCAGGCCAGACATGTAGCCAATATGCTGTGATAATGTATTAGACCTACTGCACAAACCTCATTCCTACAAAACTGTTTTTATGAGTAATTTCATGCTTAAGTTATTGAGCACTGTCAACACCTTGTTCAACACTTTTTTTTTATGAGCCATAAAATGTGAGCTCTCTCTACTTTCACTCACGCTACAACCAGCACTGCAGCTGCAATGAATGAGTATACCAAAGTGTTTTTCGATAAGCTTGCATTGTTATTATTATTGTCTTGTCATTTTTTAATATCCAGGAGTATTTTACTTTCTCTGGTCATAGGAGTAAAAACATTAATTGGTGCATGAGGCAGAAATAATGCAGTGCGACTTGAGTTTCGCCATCAGCTGGAAGACTGTCTCCTTTTCTCAGTGGAGGAAGGGAGAGAGGAGGGACTGTGAGTCGGGTGAGAGGCTGCCTCACCGCTGCTCACTCCCTCCCCTCAGATTGACCATCAGATGCAGGCCATCAGTCCAGTAAAAAAAGGAAATGATTATGCTCACTCAGCTGTAACTCACAAGTAATACAACAAATGATCTGTTACCAGTGTGATCATATACCTACAATTTTGAAATATCATTTGAAAATGGCCTTAGAAGAACAACATTGGCAGGGCATTTCAAGCATAGCCAATATGCAGTGATAATGTATTGGGCCTATAGCCTACTGAACAAACAGAACTGTTTTTAATTGGTTAATGTTGCATAGGCTTACGTTTTTTTATGTCACGTTTAAAAAAAATCTGAGCGGTAGATCTCGGCCTGCGTTTTGAATTATAACGTGATCTTGACTCAGGAAAGCTTGGTGACCACTGGTGTAGAGACTTATTTACAGATGGCTGGGCATGCTACCAGAGTCGTGAGATTATTTCAACATCAGGTCGAATGAAGGGGGATTATACGGCAGCACTACTGTGAGTGTGAACGACCCACCAGAAGGTACTGATGAGACAGACCATATAGTACCCTGCCTGAGCAGATGGTCTCAACCAAAGGTCTCCACAGGAACAGTTGGAAGGGTGCCAGGTAACGAGCAGTTCCATATTTCCCAAACACAAACAAGCGGTGCAGAGAGACAGAGAAGAGCTGTGTCTGCAGTAGCACTGTGGACGATTGTGACATTGACAGTATTCGTCATTAACTCCTCTCTGCCTGTAAGGGCCAATTGATTTGGGTTTCGAATTACAGTACCAGTCAAGAGTTTGGACACACCTACTCATTACAGGTTTTTTAATAAAAAAAAATATTTTCTACATTGTAGAATAATAGTGAGGACATCAAAACTATGAAATAACACATATGGAATCATGTAGTAACCAAAAAGTGTTAAACAAATCTAAATATATTTTAGATTCTTCAAAGTAGCCACCCTTTGCCTTGATGACAGCTTTGCACATCCTTGGCATTCTCTCAACCAGCTTCATGAGGTAGTCACCTGGAATGCATTTCAATTAACCTGTTATGGATAGGGGGCAGTATTTTCACGGCCGGATAAAAAACGTACCCGATTTAATCTGATTATTACTCCTGCCCAGAAACTAGAATATGCATATAATATGCATATAAGTTTCTAAAACTGTTTGAATGGTGTCTGTGAGTATAACAGAACTCCTTTGGCAGGCCAAAACCTGAGAAGATTCTGTACAGGAAGTACCCTGTCTGACCATTTCTTGGCCTTCTTGATCATCTCTATCCAAAACAGGGGATCTCTGCTGTAACGTGACACTTCCTACGGCTCCCATAGGCTCTCAGAAGACGGCAAAAAGCTGAATGGTGGCTTTGCAGGCCCTGGCTGAAAAACACTAGCGCATTTTGATAGTGGTCGATCAGAGACTGGAGGCGCGTGCACGAGGCGACTCCATGTTTTTATTCTTTCGTCTTTGAACGAAAACAACGACTCCCGGTCGGAATATTATAGCTTTTTTTACGAGAAAAATTGCATAAAAATTGATTTTAAACAGCGGTTGACATGCTTCGAAGTACGGTAATGGAATATTTAGAATTTTTTTGTCACGAAACGCGTCGGGCGCGTAACCCTTCGTCACCCTTGGATAGTGTCTTGAACGCACGAACAAAACGCCGCTATTTGGATATAACTGGATTATTTTGAACCAAACCAACATTTGTTATTGAAGTAGAAGTCCTGGGAGTGCATTCTGACGAAGAACAGCAAAGGTAATCCAATTTTTCTTATAGTAAATCTGAGTTTGGTGAGGGTCAAACTTGGTGGGTGTCAAAATAGCTAGCCTGTGATGGCGAGCTATCTACTCAGAATATTGCAAAATGTGCTTTCACCGAAAAGCTATTTTAATATCGGACACCTCGATTGCATAAAGGAGTTCTGTATCTATAATTCTTAAAATAATTTATGTTTTTTGTGAACGTTTATCGTGAGTAATTTAGTAAATTCACCGGAAGTGGTCATCATTCAACGTTCTGGCGCCTTCTGAGAGCGTTAGAAAATGTCACGTTACAGCAGAGATCCCCTGTTTTGGATAGAGATGGCAAAGAAGGCCAAGAAATGGTCAGAGAGAGCGCTTCCTGTTTGGAATCTTCTCAGGTTTTGGCCTGCCAAAGGAGTTCTGTTATACTCACAGACACCATTCAAACAGTTTTAGAAACTTTAGGGTGTTTTCTATCCAAATCAAACAATTATATGTATATTCTAGTTACTGGGCAGGAGTAGTAACCAGATTAAATCGGGTATGTTTTTTTACTTTAGACACTTAAGTACATTTTAGCAATTGCATTTCCTTTTGATACTTAAGTCTATTTAAAACCAAATACAAGCAGTATTTTACTGGGTGACTTTTACTTGAGTCATTTTCTATTAAGGTATCTTTACTTGTACTCAAGAATAACAAATATCACTTTTAGTACAGGGACACAGTCTTAGAAATTTCGTGTCTTCATAGCACGCGCAAACACGAATTTCCAAGACTGTGTCCCTGTACTGAAAGTGATATTTGTTATTAGTTTGTGAAGTTATGAGCCTGAAACCTTGAACATAGACTGCTGACACCCTGTGGAAGCCATAGGAATCGCATCCAGGGAGCTAATTCTCAGTATGCCCTTATACTGGCCATTCTAAGAGGATGGTCTCTCAAAAGAAACAAAATTCCAGTTGGTTTTTCTTTGCATTTTCTCCTACCATATCTATTGTGTTATATTTGCCTACAATATTTTAACATTTCTTCAAACTTCTGTGTTTTCTATCCAATGGTACCAATTATATGCATATCCTGGCTTCAGGGCCTGAGCAACAGGCAGTTTTACTTTGGGCACGTCATTCAGGCGGAAATTGAGAAAAAAGGGGCCTAGCCTTAAGAATTTGTTCTTAAAACATCTTATTTACAATGACGGCCTACCAGGGAACAGTGGGTTTAACTGCCTTGTTCAGGGGCAGAACAACAGATTTTTACTTTGTCAGCTCAGGGATTTGATCCAGCAACCTTTTGGTTATTGGCCCAACACTCTAACCACTAGTCTACCTCTCTCCCCCAGATTTCACATTAAAAACTGCAAATATTTCTCTCCACCCTATGAAAAAAATGTGTAGAGTTGCAGGAAATTTGCTTTAAAACTGCTAATTCTTCTTTCCGCCCCATGGCAAAATATGTGGAATTGCAGGAAATTAACTCAAAGCTAAAATGTTTAGCTTGCAAGATGGGGGGGAAACTAAATTTCACTTGCGACCCCCAAAAGACTAGGGCCCGTTCTTACTATGTGTGGATGTGGGTACGCCGACCGGTGAGCCACTGCAGCCCCTCATGAATTCAGATTTTGTGCCCCCCCACCCCCATCAAAGTTCCCATCCCTGAGTTAGAACATCCCTGGCCCAGCCTGCTCTTCCACAAATGTATTTTGTTGACATTTGTTTTGCTGTTGTCCCTCATGGTAAAGTAAAGATAACCAAGGACCGTATCCAAATGTCCCTGCATCCTAAAGCTGGCTCCCTCACTTTCCATCCACAAATGCGCCTGCTCATATCCAGTAACACAGGGACAAAGAAATCCTTTCTAGTGTTGTTATGACAATGATTTGTGATCTCTGCAATACTAACAAGGGACATATGACAGTAATGGGACCAAAAACCCACCTTCCACATACAGGTGTGCATAGTAGTCAAAATATTTGACAGAACTGCCCTTAATGCAGACAGGTCTTCCTGGGACAAGGATTGGAGTCACTACCATTTTAACTCCGTTCAAAAGATTCTAATAGAAGGAAATTAGCTGTTTCTATTCAGCATCTGAACTGACTTGACCCCAACCCTGCCGGAGGGTTACTTTGAGGTCACTTCATGACCTAGTACACTACACAGTATCCCTGGTTCACCTATAATGTTTATCTGTGCAGTATAACATCGTAAGCTCTTAAGACCTTTTGGGGCCATGATCCTCTTGGCTCTCTAAGACTTTTAGACTGAGACCACGGCTGTTTCAGAAGGCTCATCATTCTTTATGAGTGTGCGTGAGTTTGTTATTAGCCCTCTCTGATTTGAGCCAGGGTTGTTTTGTTAGCCTATTATTTGTGGATGGGACAATTTTGTCTGATCTCCCTCAGTGAACTCCGTAACCCGCTGTATTGGGACAATAGGCAGTGATTACTGTGCTGTACAGTCGATCTTGGTGAATTAACCTCAGGGCCAGTGAGATCAGTCTAACAGTCTGACAAGGGGATTAAAGGATGACCCAAATCCTCTGCACGGGGGGTGGGGTACTACTGTACCAGGCACTAGAACACGGTTTTTGGGTTTCCACATCTGACTTTTTTTTTTTCTCTCATTCAATCACTCCTACATAGGTCATAACGAGGGCAGTTGTCTCTAAAGTCTACTTTTTTTAGGTGGCATCTACTGGCCATCAAGTATTTGGTATTCCTGAAGTAAACTGCTGCATAAAAGTAGTTGAAAATAGGAATTGACTGGAGGTCAAGTATCTCAATATAACATAAAAAGCCTGTCTTCAGTTAATATATATATACACACACACACACACACACACACACACACACACACACAGTGCATTCAGAAAGTATTCAGACCCATTCACTTTTTCCACATTTTGTTATGTTACAGCCTTATTCTAAAACTGATTAAATCGTTTTTCCCCCTCCTCAATCTACACACAATAACTCATAAGAATGGGAGAAACTCCCCAAATTCTGGTGTGCCAAGCTTGTAGCGTCATACCCAAGAGGACTCGAGGCTGTAATCGCTGCCAAAGGTGCTTCAATAAAGTACCGAGTAAAGGGTCTGAATACTTATGTAAATCTTATGTACATTTTATAAATATGCAAAAAATTCAAAAAATGTTTTTTTGCTTTGTCATTATGGGGTATTGTTCATTTAAGAATAAGGCTGTAACGTAACAAAATGTGGAAAAAGGGGTCTGAATACTTTCCAAATGCACTGTATATATGCTCCATTTAGCAGATGCTTTTATCCAAAGCAACTTAGTCATGCGTGTGTACAGTTTAAGTACGGGTGGTCCCAGGAAGCAAACCCACTATCCTGGCGTTGCAAGCACCATGCTCTACCATCTGAGCTACAGAGGACCAGGAGGGTTTTGCATGGACCTCCCCTTGGATGCAGACTGACTGTCATCCAGACTACTAAGTAGTTTTCCGGCGAATCAAAAGAAGAGGATTAGTATTAGGCCTACTCAGGTTGGTGGATTCAGCTCCCCTCAGCCAAATTGGTTTCTCTGCAATAAAAAACAGAACCTGTCCAAGTTAATACTCACCTAAATAACCAGGTCCTGTCCAAGTTAATACTCACCTAAATAACCAGGTCCTGTCCAAGTTAATACTCACCTAAATAACCAGGTCCTGTCCAAGTTAATACTCACCTAAATAACCAGGTCCTGTCCAAGTTAATACTCACCTAAATAACCAGGTCCTGTCCAAGTTAATACTCACCTAAATAACCAGGTCCTGTCCAAGTTAATACTCACCTAAATAACCAGGTCCTGTCCAAGTTAATACTCACCTAAATAACCAGGTCCTGTCCAAGTTAATACTCACCTAAATAACCAGGTCCTGTCCAAGTTAATACTCACCTAAATAACCAGGTCCTGTCCAAGTTAATACTCACCTAAATAACCAGGTCCTGTCCAAGTTAATACTCACCTAAATAACCAGGTCCTGTCCAAGTTAATACTCACCTAAATAACCAGGTCCTGTCCAAGTTAATACTCACCTAAATAACCAGGTCCTGTCCAAGTTAATACTCACCTAAATAACCAGGTCCTGTCCAAGTTAATACTCACCTAAATAACCAGGTCCTGTCCAAGTTAATACTCACCTAAATAACCAGGTCCTGTCCAAGTTAATACTCACCTAAATAACCAGGTCCTGTCCAAGTTAATACTCACCTAAATAACCAGGTCCTGTCCAAGTTAATACTCACCTAAATAACCAGGTCCTGTCCAAGTTAATACTCACCTAAATAACCAGGTCCTGTCCAAGTTAATACTCACCTAAATAACCAGGTCCTGTCCAAGTTAATACTCACCTAAATAACCAGGTCCTGTCCAAGTTAATACTCACCTAAATAACCAGGTCCTGTCCAAGTTAATCCTGTTTTAGTTAATACTTACTTATCATTTTTGTTAAACAACACTGTAATGAGCTAGGGCCTAATAGTTTTTGAACTTTGGTCGATCTGGTTGTCTCTCATAGTCAGTTAGTGTAGTAAGGCTTTAACCAATGTCAGTTAGAAGTAGGATGCAGTTTCTCCTACAGACACCGAGTGTTAATAAGCATTTACCCCCAAAATGTTTCAGGATAGGATTTAGGGAAGGCCAGCTGCTGCTAGATCTGTGCCTATGGACAGCTTTTACCCTGAGTGATGGGGTGAAATGACTCTGAAGGGTAGGCCTATTAGCAGGGTCATGTTGTGCAAAAAGTGGATTGCTAAATGTGAAGAAGCAATTAGGCTAGCAAAGTCAGGTACAGGGTGGCCTGACAGATTTTTAGTTTCTCATCTACCTCAGTCTTTCTGAAATGTATTAGCCTACACCAGTTTGTTTCAGATGAACCATGCTTTCTTTGCCAGTTTAAATATAAAGCGTTTTGCATTGTGCTTCTTAGCTCGGTTAGCAACACCATTATCTGGTCTGAGTGTTCTCTAGTCTAGGTGTTAGCGAATTAGGTTGTGTTCCTCAGACTTTACCTGTGGACAGGGTCAAGCTTTGGCCTTTGTAATGTTGTTAACTCTTCATCATCCCACTTTGGAGAGATCATTACCCTGAGAGCCATTGGCTTAATCTGTGTTGAGGGATGCACTGAGATTATTTCTCTCCTGTGCACGTTTGCAGAATGTCCAAGTGATTTTATACTTTCCATGCTGAAAATACAGAGTACGTTACTTTTGCTTGTCCTGTACCATTTTCTGTGTTGACTCGGTTAATGATGGAAACAGTGCCACTGTCGCCCATTGTTTTTGCTTTGTTGACGAAGGAAGCAAAGACAAAGACTGGGAGCGCTAGGGAGCGTCAAGTAAAAATAATGCAGTACATATTCTCCTGTTTTATCATGCGTGCAATGATGATTTTGAAGAATGATCTTGCTTAATGACCATGTATTCTTATCTCCACTGGGCACAGCCAGAAGAGGACCCCTCAGAGCCTGGTTCCTCTCTAGGTTTCTTCCTAGGTTCCTGCCTTTCTAGGGAGCTTTTCCTAGCCACCGTGCTTCTACATCTGCATTGTTTTAGGCTGAGTTTCTGTATAAGCACTTTATGACATCTGCTGATGTAAAAAGGGTTTTATACATTTTAAAGAAACTGTTTGTTTGCAGTAACTTCTTTGTTGTAAAATCTCAAACGGACATGTCAGTTTCACCATTAGGGAATCCAGCTTTAAGGTGTGGTTACTACATTTAGTCATTTAGCAGACGCTCTTATCCAGAGCGACTTACAGTAGTGAATGCATACATTTCAATTCATTTCATACATTTTTTCCCCCCGTACTGGCCCACCGTGGGAATCGAGCCCACAACCCTGGCGTTGCAAACACCATTGCAAACACCATGCTCTACCAACTGAGCCACAGGGAGTCTTAGTCTTGCCGTAAGGGTCCTGCCACATGGTTTGGCTAGCAGTACTAGCATTATCATTAGGCAGGATGTAGAGCTGTGATTAAGGCCCCAGGTAGATCACACTGTATTAGGCTAATGGGGCCTGAAAGCAGGTTAGCTCATGTCCTACTCAGTTCTTTTCCTACGTGTGGTTATACTGTTAGGGTTGTAAAACGCTCCCATTCTGTACCGTGATTCTGTGTTTCCTGATACTGCTGCTCTGGAAAGTACTTGTCAACCTTTGGGCTGCCAGGAAGATCTGCTCAAGCAGTAAGTTTGTATGCTAATTTGCTTGTTTCTTGTATCAGGCAAAGTGTTAGGAAAACAACCTGTTAGGGATGGTTTTTTTTCCTGGTAAGATGTGGCACATAGTTTGACAGTGTTGAACGTTTTTATTTTGATACAGGCTAGTAGAGCAGTTGTGACTATTTTGCAATTGATCTAGGCCCTACACAGGTCTGTCTTTCCCTGTTGACTAGTCTACCTTCCAATAGTATCTATGGCTAAGCCTTACGTCCCTTTCCAAGTATGTCAGTGTCTCATGGCCCTGTTCAACTTACACAGAAAATGAAGTGAAATTAACAGTCATGCATTCAACTTATTTATTTTACTCCATAGCCTGTTGTTGAATTATGTATCCAAATGTAGTTTGCTGAAGTGATATGTTATTGTGTTAATTTCTCATACCCTTTCAACTTCTAGATACCAGTTTGTTTGAATACTGTCTGCCAGTGTCTTGCCTATCTTGATTTCATTGTGGCTCAGTAGAACTGTCGAAGGTCAGGAGACATCCCTCTATCCTTTAGTGTCCTTGGAAATAAAAGCAGAAAGTTAAAGAGGTAATACTAGCCAGTGGAATACAGACAAGGCATCGTTGTCCTATTTCATTGCGTAGTGTCTGCGCTGGTTTAGATGATGGATTAATCATCATGCATTTGAGTGATCAGACTAAACACATGTTTTATATGAGAAGATAATTGGCCAGCAAGGGCCTCCAGTTGAGGGCAATAACTTAGGCCTACCTCACAAAGAGGTGGCTGTATTGGATCTTAATACACATATGGTTATTTTCCTGTGGTCCTGTAGGTCCTTTGTTGCAAAGAAGGTTACCCAGTACTTTATGCTAATAATGAACCAGCTATGGTTACGATTAGGGAGAGTCTAAGACAGATGTTCTGGGCATACTTGAACCAGTGCAATGACTCAGACTTTTTCAATTGGGTCACTGTGCAAAATTAAAATCTTAAAAGGAGAACAAATATTTTACGTAGACAAATAGCCTACATTCAGTATCTTTCACGACCCCACTTCCATGCACACACACCACACACACACGCTTAGGAGTGCTGTTACACTAGCATTCACTGCTTCATGAGGTCATGGCAGGCAGATACAGTATCCGTCGCCATTATGTCTGGGCTGGCTGGTCTAAACACACAGGCTCCCTGTCCACGGGGCTGGATCGAGTTCATTGCGTCTGTCATCTCGACAGCGTTATTAAGAATGGCTGCTTCACGTCGTCTCCTGAGGATTCCATCTATAAAGGTATAGTACCGGTGCTGCACCCCTTCCTCTCACCCCACCAGACTATCGGAACGGTCCACTGAAGACCTGGGGTGAGAGGGGGGCTGTGCTGCAGCCTGTAGTCTTTTAGATCTCAGCGTCATGTGTCTGCCTGGTGCTGCAGGTGTCAGTGGCACGCGCCAGCCGATGTCACGGTCTGACAGGTGGACCGCCCCCCCAGTGCTCTAATCCTGACACTGCGGGTCCTCGCTGCTGTTGCAGGCGGTCCATCTCGATGCCTGCGGGGAAACCGTGGGCGGGAAAGGGGAGGAAGAGGGAGGTGAAGGGGGTGAATTTGTTTTAAAGGTCAGCATAAAGTATTCAGCAGCAAGCGGCAGTGGTAAGTGTGAGTGTGTGGTGGTCGGTAACTAGATACTGGGCCACAACCCTGAGTGGTTACGTGTGTTGGGCCAGTAACCAAAAGGTTGCTGGTTCAAATCCCTGAGCTGACTAGCTGTTGATGCCCTTGAGCAAGGCACTTAACCCTACTAATTGCTCTTGTAAAATGTAAAAATGGCATCACCATGTCCAATAAAATATAAATCAGGCACACAATGTGGTATGGCTGTTTTAATTCAAGTGTGTGCTGTCATGTCTGAGTGGGTGCCTGTTTCCAGGCGCGTGTGTCAAGTGACGGTTGTTTATGTGTATATTTCAGCACTGGAAGCTTGTAGATTCAGAACCCTAAGAGCTTTTCATAGGGTGCTGCTATGTTTTAAGTACTGTGGTGTGTTTATCTGTGTGTGGGATGGGGAGTATTACTTAATACTGCTGCAGCACTTCTAAAGTGGCTGAGGCTGTGTAATGGAAATTCATTGAGGCTTTATCTTGGTTGTTAATTTTAGTATTATAAATAATGTAATGTAATGACTTCGCATCACTTGAGTAATTGTTTATGGATTGAACCATTTGATGTTTTTACCTGCTACTATTTCATTGTTGACTGAACTAAACCTAATATTTTGTTCAGCGTATTGTTCCTCTTTAAATGTCCTTAGACATGTGACTGACTGCGGTCTGATGTTAGAGGATACGCCACATCATGTATCAAGGTTTGGTTCAATAAGTCCACTGTTTCCATGCCAGAGCTGTCTTATTTTGATGGCTTGTGTGTATTTATTCAGCTTAGCTAGGCCCTTCTCCAAGGCGCTGCCTGTCTGTGTGTGTCGGGGTGTGTGTCGTGTGTGTGTGTGTGTGTGCGTGCGTGGTTGAGTGACATGTTTCCAGGAGTTTTGGCCAGTCTTGTTGCACTGAAACTGGCAGCAAACAGCGCTACTCCTCTCTGCTCCAGATTTGTGGAAACAAATGAGAATATTTAGTGATTATAGAAAAAGGATGAAAGAATGATTATATGTTTGTCACAAGATTCTGATCAAGGCTGCATGAATTTTATGTTCATGCATGACGGTGTGATTTTTACTATTGACTACTGTAGTACAGCAGACCAAGCCTACCTTGATTTTTTTCACTTACTAAGTAAAAAGAGAGTCTCAAAGTCAGATGGACGTTTCCAGCTGAATGATGATGGGAGTTTAGTTCCTCCAACGGGAGTAGGCCTTACTCAGCACTACACACACGCAGCACCTTCCCCTTACTCTGCAGTCTAAACACTCCCCTGTCTGTTGTGTGGAGCACTCTGTTCTGATGCTGCCAGTCTGTCTGACAGAGAGATCAGACACTGCTGCAGCAAGTAGCCAAGCTAATAGGAATATAAGCAACTTCACTTAGAAAAGCTTAACTTTGAAGTGTCCAAGCCTAGGATAGAAAAGGAAGTAATGGCTTTAGAGCTTATTCAGTGCAGTAGAATTACAAAACAAACTATTATAGATGACATACAAAGAAAGCATTCCTTGACAGCAGGTTCAGTAGCCTTGAATTATATTCTCCAGCCTGGTATTGTTGTATTCAAAACAACGTTAATGACTGGAGATTTGGTGCCTATTCAAATTAAAATGTTCACCTCTGAAACAAGACATTCTCCCCTTTTGATCAAAACCATGCAAAGGAGCAAATCTACCAAATCCAACCACTAACTTACTCCACCTGTTTCCCTAAGTAAAAATACAGGATCCAGGGATAAAGTGTTCCGTGTTGTCCATCAGCCCTTAAACCGTATCTGTTCGCCTCTTCGTCTAAACACCTTCAAAGTAGTTGTGATTTAAATTTCTTCAGAGACCCTGAACAGCCCTCATTCCTTTCTCCCAGTACACACCCTCTCCTGCTAATCCCTGAAGTACTGTAGCTAGCTAGGCCTAGCACTGCTGAACAGAGGAGCATCATCCCAAATGTTCCTTCCTTGCTTCAGTGTTTTCATTACTTCAGTGCCACAGTGTTTTTCCACTCTACCACCAAGGCCAACAAGCAGCTAAGCTAACAGGCAGCTAGGTAGCAGCAGTCTTCTGAAGTTGAAGAAAGACAAAGACTCAAATGTTATTCCAGTGTGTTTAAGATAATGTCAGGACAGAGGAAAACACAAGTGGACAAGTTCGTCACTCACTGGTGATGATGATGATGACGATTTTCCACTGTTAGACACCGAGGCTGATTGGAACTTACGTTCTCCTTTTAGCCAGCTGAGTTATCTTGCATTTGAGATGCATCTGCTTTCAGCTGAGACAGTGTTCTATCTATGGCTGGGACGGCTTCCCTGTCTATCAGTACTGTAAGCTAGTATGAGTACTGTAAGCTAGTATCAGTACTGTAAGCTGGTATAGCTGACAGAGCAATATACTGATCCTCCACGGTGCCAAGAAGCAGGGACTCTCAAACACGCCCACCTTGCTTCTGCTGGTGTTAGTAAACAAACGAAAGATAATGTATCACAACTGTGACTATCACTGCTAAGAACAGGATGGATGTATCACAACTGTGACTACCACTGCTAAGAACAGAATGGATGTATCACAACTGTGACTATGACTGCTAAGAACAGAATGGATGTATCACAACTGTGACTACCACTGCTAAGAACAGGATGGATGTATCACAACTGTGACTATGACTGCTAAGAACAGGATGGATGTATCACAACTGTGACTACCACTGCTAAGAACAGGATGAATGTATCACAACTGTGACTACGACTGCTAAGAACAGGATGGATGTATCACAACTGTGACTACCACTGCTAAGAACAGGATGGATGTATCACAACTGTGACTACCACTGCTAAGAACAGGATGAATGTATCACAACTGTGACTACCACTGCTAAGAACAGGATGAATGTATCACAACTGTGACTACCACTGCTAAGAACAGGATGAATGTATCACAACTGTGACTACCACTGCTAAGAACAGGATGAATGTATCACAACTGTGACTACCACTGCTAAGAACAGGATGAATGTATCACAACTGTGACTACCACTGCTAAGAACAGGATGAATGTATCACAACTGTGACTACCACTGCTAAGAACAGGATGAATGTATCACAACTGTGACTACCACTGCTAAGAACAGGATGAATGTATCACAACTGTGACTACCACTGCTAAGAACAGGATGAATGTATCACAACTGTGACTACCACTGCTAAGAACAGGATGAATGTATCACAACTGTGACTACCACTGCTAAGAACAGGATGAATGTATCACAACTGTGACTACCACTGCTAAGAACAGGATGAATGTATCACAACTGTGACTACCACTGCTAAGAACAGGATGAATGTATCACAACTGTGACTACCACTGCTAAGAACAGGATGAATGTATCACAACTGTGACTACCACTGCTAAGAACAGGATGAATGTATCACAACTGTGACTACCACTGCTAAGAACAGGATGAATGTATCACAACTGTGACTACCACTGCTAAGAACAGGATGAATGTATCACAACTGTGACTACCACTGCTAAGAACAGGATGAATGTATCACAACTGTGACTACCACTGCTAAGAACAGGATGAATGTATCACAACTGTGACTACCACTGCTAAGAACAGGATGGATGTATCACAACTGTGAGAAGGCAAGCTGTTAAGAACAGAGTAGGATGCTACTGATCTAAGTCAGTTCTGTGTTAGGTTAGGATTTGAGAAGGTAGGCCTACTATCTTCTACCTGCAGCGTTTAGAACAGGGAACAGAGGAAGCCAATGATTCTGGAGGGCCATATGGCGCATGTGGTGCAACATCCTTTGTTCCAGCCCAGAACCCTAAACACCTGACTCAATTAATTGTGGTTTTGAACCAGTACTGTCAAGACAATGATTAGATGCTTAGGTGCTGCGGTGGACCAAAAGCTTTACTCAGTTCTAAACAGTCATAGTAACAGTAACCTTTAGCCTACATAGTCTGTGTGCTGAACAGTCATTTTGGCCTAGATCAGATCTATCCTAGATTAAGTGATCACAGTTAGGAAAGGGTCAGTGTAACTACCTGAATGGCAGCCCATTAGACAAATAGGCTATGTTATGTGTAGCTAAACTTCAGAGGGTCAAAGTCGTTAAGAATTATGCCCTAGCATAACAGACAGAGTGCACTGAGGCTGAGTCCTAGGGCCAGTTTCATTATGCCTTCTAATGGTCATGGTCTTTTATTTTTTATACATTTACCCCCTTTTCTCCCCAATTTTGTGGTATCTGATTGGTAGGACAGTCCTCATCGCTGCAACTCCCGTATGGACTCGGAAGAGGCGAAGGTCAAGTGCCATGTGTCCTTCGAAACACAATCCAACCAAGCCCCACTGATTCTTGACACAATGCCCACTTAATCCAGAAGCCAGCCGCACCAATGTGTCGGCGAAAACACCGTACACCTGGCGACCGTGTCAGCATGCACTGCACCCGGTTCGCCACAGGAGTCGCTAGTGCGCAACGGGACAAGGACATCCCTGCTGGCCAAACCCTCCCCTAACCCGGACGACGCTGGGCCAATTGTGCCCTGCCCCTTGGGTCTCCCGGTCGCGGCCAGCTGCGACAGAGCCTGGACTCGAACCCAGAATCTCTAGTGTCACAGCTAACACTGCGATACAGTGTCTTAGACCACTGCGCCACTTGGGAGGCCATTGGTCATGGTCTTTATGGAATGTTTGGGAAACAGATCCTGAAACTGCTTTCCGACATCAAAGGCCGTTATTCAGCCTCTTTATTTCTCCTATGACTCCAACTGTCCTACTTTTACAGGACGGAGGCTGAGGAGCTGTTTTTGTGGAGGTGGTGTCAGGAAGAAGAGGGGAGGACTGCTCTCGTGTTTTCCTCCTGTTCTCTGGCGTGACCATAATTAACACCACTGAAACGCACAGCATGCTGGGAGGGAGGGGGAGAGTGGCGAAGTCAGGCGGGTTAGCGACTCAAGCAGGCGCACGTGTGTGCGTGGTCTGCCAGGAACCCCGTTTATAAATATCCCTGCCTACACTGCTGCATCGTGTGATGCTGAGGCTCATCGTGTGGAGGCTGTGCTCTCCACAGTGTATGAGATAATCTGCTGTTTTTTTTTGAGGGAAGAAGAACCGATATTATGAGGTTATGCCCCCGTACTCTTACAAATTGAGAAAACAGATTTAAAAAAAAAGCTTTAGCCTACTTCATTTGCAGACAAATTGAAAAAGGTTTTCTTATTAGGCTTATTTGTCAACTAAATAGCCCATGCCACATCTCTGTTAATTTAATTGTATTCTCTCAGAAAACTTCCATGTGAACCTAAAGTAAATAAGTTATGAATAAGTAGAATATCTATTATTATAATTTTTTTAAATTATTGTAATAACTAACCAGCTTCATTGCAGTAATTTAGTTCAGGGCCATATTTCTGGCTATAAGGAACTGAATCTGCAGGTTAGTCATTGTTGATTTGGGAGATTGCTATAGTGGAGTGCTATAGCCTAGCAGTGATTGGTGTTGGTGGGCAGGCTGTGCTGTAGGCTTACTCCTCTGAGAAGCATTAGGCTAAACTCTGACTGTTTCACACAGTGTTCCAGCGGTAGTCTCTCAATAGTAGAGCAGTAAGGACCCTGTGTACTCTTTCACGGGATATTTCTCCTCTCTTAGCAGGGGTGGGCAACTGAGGTCCTGGAGGGCTTCATTGCTTGTTGTTTGCACACTTTTTCTCCAGGCCAGCATTAACAAACGTAATATTAACACACTGGTGTCCCGTTTGAATTTGAACAGCTGCAGTGCAAGCAGATTTAGATTTCAGATACAGTGCATTCAGAAAGTGTTCAGACCTCTTCATATCATGTCCAATCAATTGACTTGTTCCACATTTTGATACGTTACATCTTTATTGTAAAATGTATTAAATAAAACATTTTCCTCAATCTACACACAATACCCCATAATGACAAAGCGAAAACAGGTGTGTAGACATTTTTGCAAAAAAAATAACAGAAATACCTTATTTTACATAACTATTCAGACCCTTTGTTATGAGACTTGAAATTGAGCTCAGGTGCATCCTGTTTCCATTGATCATCCTTGATGTTTCTATAACTTGATTGTAGTCCACCTGTGGTAAATTCAATTGATTGGACATGATTTGGAAAGGCACACACCTGTCTATATAAGGTCCCACAGTTGACAGAACATGTCAGAGCAAAAACCAGGCCATGTGGTCAAAGGAATTGTCCGTAGAGCTCTGAGACAGGATTGTTTCGAGACACAGATTTGGGGAAGGGTACCAACACATTGCTGCAGCTCCGAGACAGGATATTCTGCAGCATTGAAGGTCCCCAAGAACACAGTGGCCTCCATCATCCTTAAATGGAAGAATTTTGGAACCACCAAGACTCTTGCTAGAGCTGGCCGCCCGGCCAAACTGCGCAATCGTGGGAGAAACCAAGAGTCCGATGATCACTCTGACAGAGCTCCAGAGTTCCTTTGTGGAGATGGGAGAACCTTCCAGAAGGACAACCAGGAATGGCTTCCGGACAAGTCTCTGAATGTCCTTGAGTGGCCCAGCCAGAGCCGATCGAACATCTCTGGAGAGACCTGAAAATAGCTGTGCAGTGACGCTCCCCATCCAACCTGACAGAGCTTGAGAGGATATGCAGAGAATAATGGGAGAAACTCCCCAAATACAGGTGCGCCAAGCTTGTAGCATCATACCCAAGAAGACTCGAGGCTGTAATTGCTGCCAAAGGTGCTTCAACAAAGTAATGAGTGAAGGGTCTGAATAGTTATGTAAATGTGATATTTCAAAAAAACAATTTTTTTAAACATTTGCTAAAGTTTCTTAAACCTGTTTTTGCTTTGTCATTATGGGGTATTGTGTGTAGATTGATGAGGGGGGGGGGACTATTTTAGATTAAGGCTGTAACGTAAAAAAGTGGAAAAGGTCAAGGGGTCTGAATACTTTCCAAATGCACTGTACCTGCCCCAGTTCTTCTAGTAAATAAACATAACTGCTAGTGTGAATAGAGCTGGATAAGGTGACGTGCTGGCAGGCAGCAGCATTGTAAAGAAGAAGTGTCTGTGTTGAACAAACTGTCCCAAAACAGCCTCTCTCTCCAATCCCATTAGCAATATCTGTCGGCAGCAGTTAGGCCTGCTGATGGTGGGATCACATTTACGGAGTGTGTGTGTGTTCACCACTGTGAATGTGTAAGTGTGTGGAGGAGAGGGGAGGTTTGTGTGTGTGTGTGTGTGAGTGAGAAGAGATGGTCAGTATTCTCTCCTAAAAGAACACTGACAATCTCTCACACAGTAGCATCTATGGTTGTAGCTCACCACTAACATATCTAGTCAAGGACTTGATGGTCAGTTGAATCAGGTTGTTAAACATCTGTAGAGTTTAGGTTGATCTTTGAACTATAAATATTGATTCTCACCATCCAAAATAAGTAACACAGGCCTGCTTGTAGAGTCGTATTGGCGCAAATATGCTCTAATGGAAAAACGGGCAATTTCGGTCCAACAAACGCTTTTACAGTTTCTCTCCGTTCTTCCAAAGAGTATCAAATTCAATAGACTTACACTAGGCCCAAAATACTTTTCCTGTTGCGTAAAATGAATATTTTATTTGAATCAGTTTTCCTATTGAAAAATGAAACGTTTATTTACACGGTGGGATAGTCAAGATGTGACAGGATAGCTGAAGTGTACAAGTATAGCAGACCTATTCTGTAACAGGTCTATTGTAGTGTCTGTTGGCTGAAGACACAGCCCTGGCTGCCGTCAATATCTCCATATCTCCTCAGAGTAACACAGATCTTCCAAAGCCTTGTATTGACATTGGAAAGTATTGGCAGTTGGTAACTGTCGCTGCAATTTTTTAGTTTTTCACATAAAGACAGTCCTTAACTTTTTTTCAATTTTTTTTTTTTTTTTACACTAATGTGTTGGGAGTTTGTGGGCGACCCCTAGAGTCTGAACATCTTTCACTGTCACTTTGATCTCACTCTTTTTCCCATCTTGCTTTTGGAGAGAGCGCCGACAAACTGTGAAGCAGAAAGTAACCTAGCAAGTTGTAAAGTATATTTTTACTACTAAAGAAGAATCGAGTGCTTAGATGATCAGTGTGATGAACCAGAAGGGAATTGGAATGTCTTTTCCTTTTGACATTTGTGAATGGAGAATCCTGACTGGTTTTGTGCCCCTCTTTTTGATGTGTGCACTGCATCCTGATTCTACGGCAACAGCACCACCTACAGTCATCTTCTACAAACTACCTTGCCATCTAAAGAGCCTCATCTACAGCTTCTAGAATCATCATCGTCGCCTCGTTTTAATAGAGGGACATTTGACTGGTACATCGTGGAAGGAACTGAACTGATATGAGTGCACTCACATTTTATTTTCATTTTATTATTACTGTATTGGACAAAACTATTGTTGTGAATGAACGTTGAAAACAAACTATTTCAACAGTAGATTAATTTAAACTTTAAACATTTATCACAGAGTCCTTGCTGTATTCTTCCTTCAGTAGATATTACATGTTTTTCCTTGCCTTTATTAGATAACATTGCTTTAGATAGCAGTCCCCTTTTGAACTGCAATAGACTGTATGCACATTGTACATAGTAACTCTAAAGTAGTTCCTACTGTGTGTTGCACAATATTTTGGGGGAAATAAAGGTATTATTTTATATTCTATGCTACCCCAAAATCTACCAAAGACTTTCTGGCCTAAAATCTTACCCACTCTTCTAGACTCCTTAATGTAAAAGGGGTGAGCCCATCCCTCTATCCAAAAGCACCTCTCTGGGCCTGCAGCCAATAAATAACTACCCTCCGCAAAGACCAGCCCCCCCTCAACCCCCCCCCCCCCCCCCCCCCAACATCCGAGAGGAGAAACCTGGGAATGGCGTGTTTCTTGTGGTAACAACATCCAGATAGAGATGGTTTTAACCATGTTCAGAGAACCACACACAGAGATGAGAGGGAATGGGATCCATCCCCCCAGGGAGATGTGGTGCAAGCACATATTCAGTCAAAACCAATATCTGAAGGAAGGGTTGAGTAAATCTGTAAACAAATGGAACCATTTGGGGGAAATTAGGAGACATGCTATAGGTATCTTTTCATTATAGTGATAGGTATCACAGGGTATCTTTTCATTATAGTGAATGTACCATGAGTTTATAATGACACATGACAACCTGACACATTGTGACTCTGAATCTTCTCCTGTCTGTTGCCGATTTGTGTACAAGACCTTGGCAGATGGTAGATTTGCAAACCCTATTAAAGTCAACTGCCAGTTGAATGACTCCACACTCCGAGACTGTCGTTATTTGGGGGTTTGCAAACATCTGAGTCTTGAGAATTAGCGATGGCTCAAAGCTGATCTAACCCCCGTTGTGCGGCTCAAAGCTGATCTAACCCCCGTTGTGCGGCTCAAAGCTGATCTAACCCCCGTTGTGCGGCTCAAAGCTGATCTAACCCCCGTTGTGCGGCTCAAAGCTGATCTAACCCCCGTTGTGCGGCTCAAAGCTGATCTAACCCCCTTTGTGCGGCTCAAAGCTGACTTGTCGTTTTTATTATCAAAACATTTGTGGTCTTCATCCACTCTCAATCAGTTTAGATCTAACAAAGTGATTGAGGAAGATGCTTTACATCACCACAGTTTAAGTAGTAGTAGTAACATTGTGGACTTCATTGTAGTTTGTAATGAGTTGTGATTTTGCATGTGCAGTACTTCTCTCTCTGCATGCTACATTGGTCATTCAGCTATACTGTATGGAATTATTATTGTGTCTCAATTTGTCGCAACAATACCATTATTTAACTGAACATGGGCTCCTAGCCATGTCAGTGCAGTCATCACCAAATGTCTGGGTGCCTACTTACTGTCTAGTACGTAACACACTGACCATCATGTGTTTGGGTCCTGGGGGTGAGAAAACAAAAGGATTGTCTGCCTCTCCCAGACCCAGCAATGGATTTGAGCTCTCAGCTGATGTGGGGTTTTTCTGTTGGCCTTTGATTTATTTTTGAGGAAGAGAACGGAATGTTAGGCTAATGCGGTTATGAGAATGAAGGATTCTGTTTGGTCGAACATTCCAAACATACACTGCTGTTATGGATGTGCTCATTCTAGTCAAAGGACACTATGCATCTCCTGTGTTGATCAACCCCGGCCAACAGCTTTGCACCCCCCGCAGCAACTGGCCCAAGTCCCCCCCACTTCTCCTTCAACCAAATCCAGACAGCTAATGTTCTGAAAAGAGCTGTAAAATCTGGATCCCTACAAATCAGCTGGGCTAGACAATCTGGGCCCTCTCTTCCTAAAATTATCTGCCTCCATTGTTGAAACCCCTATTACTAGTCTGTTCAACCTCTCTTTCGTATCGTCTGAGATTCCTAAAGATTGGAAAGCGGCTGCGGTCATCCCCCTCTTCAAAGGG
The DNA here is from genome assembly GCF_965601325.2 of Salmo salar. Lineage (NCBI taxonomy): Eukaryota > Metazoa > Chordata > Actinopteri > Salmoniformes > Salmonidae > Salmo > Salmo salar. The sequence continues at coordinate 18,972,581 of NC_138293.1, read as the reverse complement.
GGAGACACTCTAGACCCAAACTGTTACAGACCTATATCTATCCTACCCTGCCTTTCTAAAGTCTTTGAAAGCCAAGATAACAAAACAGATCACCGACCATTTCGAATCCCACCGTACCTTCTCCGCTATGCAATCTAGTTTCCAAGCTGGTCATGGGTGCACCTCAGCCACGCTCAAGGTCCTAAACGATATCATAACCGCCATCGATAAAAGACAGTACTGTGCAGCCGTCTTCATCGACCTGTCCAAGGCTCTCGACTCTGTTAATCACCGTATTCTTATCGGCAGACTCAACAGCCTTGGCTTCTCTAATGACTGCCTCACCTGGTTCACCAACTACTTCTCAGAGTTCAGTGTGTCAAATCGGAGGGCCTGTTGTCCGGACCTCTGGCAGTCTCTATGAGGGTGCTCAGGGTTCAATTCTCTGGCCGACTCTTTTCTCTGTATATATCAATGATGTCACTCTTGCTGCGGGTGATTCTTTGATCCACCTCTACGCAGACGACACCATTCTGTATACATTTGGCCCTTCTTTGGACACTGTGTTAACAAACCTCCAAACGAGCTTCAACTCCATACAACACTCCTTCCGTGGCCTCCAACTGCTCTTAAATGCAAGTAAAACTAAATGCATGCTCTTCAACCGATCGGTGCTCGCGCCCGCCCGACTAGCATCACTACTCTGGATGGTTCTGACTTAGAATACGTGGACAACTACAAATACCTAGGTGTCTGGTTAGACTGTAAACTCTCCTTCCAGACTCACATTAAGCTTCTCCAATCCAAGGTTAAATCTAGAATCAGCTTCCTATTTCGCAAACAAAGCCTCCTTCACTCATGAATTGTTATTTTTTATTTAACCAGGTAAGCTAGTTAAGAACAAGTTCTCATTTACAACTGCGACCTGGCCAAGATAAAGCAAAGCAGTGCGACACAAATAACAACACAGAGTTACACATGGAATAAACAAGCTTACAAACATATCCTCGTAAAACTGACTATCCTACCGATCCTTGACTTCGGCAATGTCATTTACAAAATAGCCTCCAACACTCTACTCAGCATATTGGATGTCATCTATCACAGTGCCATCCGTTTTGTCACTAAAGCCCCATATACTACCCACCACTGCGACTTGTATGCTCTGGTCGGCTGGCCCTCGCTTCATATTCATCGCTAAACCCACTGGCTCCAGGTCATCTATAAGTCTTTGCTAGGTAAAGATCCGCCTTATCTTAGCTCTCTGGTCACCATAGCAACACCCACCCGTAGCACGCGCTCCAGCAGGTATATTTCACTGGTCATCCCCAATGCCAATTCATCCTTTGGCCGCCTTTTCTTCCAGGTCTCTGCTGCCAATGACTGGAACGAATTGCAAAAATCACTGAAGTTGGAGACTTATACTTCCCTCACTAACTTTAAGCGTCAGCTGTCAGAGCAGCTTACCAATCACTGCAGCTGTACACAGCCCATCTGTAAATGGCCCATCCAACCAACTACCTACCTCATCCCCATATTTGTTTTTGTTTTTCTGCTCTTTTGCACACCAGTATTTCTACTTGCACATCCTCATCTGCACATATCACTCCAGTGTAAATTGCTAAATTGTAATTACTTCGCCACTATTGGCCTATTTATTGCCTTACCTCCTTATTTCATTTGCACACACTGTATACAGATTGTTCTATTGTTTGTTTATCCCATGTGTAACTCTGTTGTTTTTGTCGCACTGCTTTGCTTTATCTTGGCCTGGTCACAGTTGTAAATGAGAACTTGTTCTCAACTGGCCTACCTGGTTAAATAAAGATGAAATTAAAAAATCATAAAAAGATCCATGGAGAATAAATGTCTAATAAAGAGGTAGCCTGTTAAGGAGAAAGACATGGTATTTATTAGGAGGAATCAGCTTCCTCAGACAGAGGAAGAGGGGGGAGAGAGAATGAGGTGTGTGTGTGTGTGTGTGTGTGTGTGTGTGTGGACGGACTTATCTGACTTAGTGACTTTTGCTTTGAGTAATTGAATCAAAACTGTAGGTCACTGACCGTAAACATGTGCATTATATCATCCAGTCTCTAGGCGCTGGTTGAATGTCAGGTGAAAAACTACTGAACTCTGTGCTGACATCATGTACCTACACTACAAACTCACTCTACAACCCCCGCACCAAACAACCCCCCCACCAAACAACCCCCGCACCAAACAACCCCCCCCACCAAACAACCCCCCCACCAAACAACCCCCCCACCAAACAACCCCCCCACCAAACAACCCCCGCACCAAACAACCCCCCCCACCAAACAACCCCCCCACCAAACAACCCCCCCACCAAACAACCCCCCCACCAAACAACCCCCGCACCAAACAACCCCCCCACCAAACAACCCCCGCACCAAACAACCCCCCCCCCACTCTACAACCCCCGCACCAAACAACCCCCCCACCAAACAACCCCCGCACCAAACAACCCCCCCACCAAACAACCCCCCCACCAAACAACCCCCCCACCAAACAACCCCCCCACCAAACAACCCCCGCACCAAACAACCCCCGCACCAAACAACCCCCCCCACCAAACAACCCCCGCACCAAACAACCCCCCCACCAAACAACCCCCCCACCAAACAACCCCCCCACCAAACAACCCCCCCACCAAACAACCCCCCCCACTCTACAACCCCCCCCACTCTACAACCCCCGCACCAAACAACCCCCGCACCAAACAACCCCCCCCCCCCCCCACCAAACAACCCCCGCACCAAACAACCCCCCCACTCTACAACCCCCCCCACCAAACAACCCCCCACTCTACAACCCCCCACCAAACAATCAGAGTGTTGCAGGGCAGATGGGACAAAAGGCCCCCACAGCTGGTTGGTTGGCATAGCCCTGTTGAGGGGGGTGGGTAAGGGTATTGTGTGTGTGTGTGTGTGGGGGGGGTTAAGACTGTAGTCCAGGGGGTGATTATAGTCATTTGTATTGGCTTGAGGAGAGTCTGGTATTACTGTGTATAGTACTGGCTCTGACCCCCTCCTGCTCCTTAATTACTGTGTGTGTGTGTGTGTGTGTGTGTGTGTGTGTGTGTGTGACTGCAGACAGTGTGGTGGCAGACTGCGGCCTCGTATGTATGGGCCCTGCCACTGACCCACCCACTTCTAATGAGAGTTTCCTGTTGTCATGCTGTTTTACACTTCCTCTGTCTCCCATAACATTCATAGTTATATAATCCTCTCATGTTTACATTATAATATAGGTGATCTACAGGGTCCTTTGGCTCTAAGATCTAGCCGTGACCATATCTATAGTAAATACTTGAGGAAATGGGGCCTGGGAGAGTTTCTGTTCATTCAGACGTCCTGCTGTGGATGACCCTGCAGTGTTTCCCCTATGTATTTTCATGTAGGCGTGTTGCAGAGGCCCCTGAATCTGCATCCGGGGCTAACCAAACAAATTTATTCCATTGAAACTAATTTCATTGAAGAAAAATGAAAAATGTAAGCGGGATCAATGGGCAAGGTAGCCCGCCTAATTTATAATAAGGGGAAACACTGTCCCTCCTTATTAACCACTAGGGACTACAATGGTTTGGTTTATTCTCCTGGAGTGTCTTACCATTAGATGATGAAATGGGTCCCCACGGTTACCCCGCGGCCAGTGGTGTGTTTCGCCTGGAGCTGGGACTCTGTGTCATTGCTCGATTGAATTATGTAAATATTCCTGTGCAGATTGCTGTGGGAGTCCCCAGACCCCTAATGTGATTATATTACTGAATAGAGGGAAGCAGGCTCGCCTCAGGTCTTTTTAATAATTAGTGATTCGGGTGGATAAAGTTGGAGATATTGGATTCAGGCATGTGTATATGAAACAATTATTACTGATATGATGGGGAGTGTGGGGGTGGAGAAAGTCACATGTTGTTTGCAGATTGTGATTACATTTTGTTGTAGTAACAACCCTCCTAATTTCAGTGATTGAGGGGATTCACAAATTTAAAAACAGTAGCATCCAAAGGTGCCTCTGATAATTTACATTTCCATAGTAGCAAATTGAGGTACCACAACCCCATTCAATCCAGAAACAAAAGCAAAACCAACAACAAAGACCCCGTCACACCCTCCGTCCAGGCAGTGCCACCACTTGAAAATGACAAAGTAAACTACAAATTGTCCCTTTAAATTGAACTCATCAGTCTACTCTTATCTTTAGTAAGCCAGACATTAGGGTGTGTTTTTGGTTTGACTGAGTCTGTCCAGGTGTCTGCTCCTCATCGCTCCCTCAGACACCCCTCCCTCTCCCTCAGTAATGTGTGACGTGTCGCAGGCAGCGCTGCCTCAAGATCAAAGCAGACACACATACACATACGGTGGGGCTAGAAAACTGTTTGGTCACTGCAATTTCCCTGTCCATCAGCGGGCACACCTACAGCCCTCTCTCCCTGATGCCACTGTAATGAGTTTTATTGATGTTAGCCCAAAATTTCACTTCAATCTTTTTCCCGTGAAGTTCCCTGAGGTTCTGGTCAAGGCTGAGTGCTTCCGTCTATACTTCACTGCACTCTCTATTTCACTCTACACTCTCTCGATCTCTCGCTCTCCTTCTCTGTCATTCATTCCCTTTCTCTTTCTTTCTGGCCCTCTGTCTCTCTGTGTGTGTGGTGAAAAAAAGCACACCACTGGTGGCAGTGTCAGCACTTTCTCGTGTGTGTGTGTGTGTGTGTGTGTGTGTCTGTCTGAGGGAGAGGAGGAGAGAGAGTGAGTTGGAATAGTCTGACTCCTCTCACTAACAGACATCTTATCCTTCATAACACTTCTGATATTAGGGCAAAATGTACTGTGTGCTTTTGTACTCGGTCCTTCTTCCTTTGACTAACGCCATATTTCTCTGTGTTTAAGTGTGTGTGATTTGCGTTTGTGTGTGTGTGCTTGCATCTGCATGTATTCCTTTACGTGTGTGTTTTATATAGTGTTCCCCTCAACCGTAGAGGTCGACCGATTATAATTTTTTACCGCCGATGCTGATTATTGGAGGACCAAAAAAGCCGGCCGATTTTTTTATTTTTTTTTTATTTGTATTTCTTTTTTAATTTTTTTATTATTATTATTATTTATTATTTTTTTATAATTTAAAAAATATATTTTTTTTAATTATTTTTTTTAATTTAGAATTTTTATTATTATTATTACTATTTATTTTTTAATTTATTTGTAATAATGACAATTACAACAATACTGAATGAACACTTATTTTAACTTAATATAATACATCAATAAAATCAATTTAGCCTCATAAATAATGAAACATGTTCAATTTGGTTTAATTAATGCAAAAACAAAGTGTTGGAGAAGAAAGTAAAAGTGCAATATGTGCCATGTAAGAAAGCTAACGTTTAAGTTCCTTGCTCAGAACGTGAGAACATATGAAAGCTGGTGGTTCCTTTTAACATGAGTCTTCAATATTCCCAGGTAAGACGTTTTAGGTTGTAGTTATTATAGGAATTGTAGGACTATTTCTCTCTATACGATTTGTATTTCATATACCTTTGACTATTGGATGTTCTTATAGGCACTTTAGTATTGCCAGTGTAACAGTATAGCTTCCGTCCCTCTCCTCGCTCCTACCTGGGCTCGAACCAGGAACACATCGACAACAGCCACCCTCGAAGCAGCGTTACCCATGCAGAGCAAGTGACGTTTGAAACGCTATTAGCACGCACCCCGCTAACTAGCTAGCCATTTCACATGGGTTACACCAGCCTAATCTTGGGAGTTGATAGGCTTGAAGTCATAAACAGCGCAATGCTTGAAGCATAGCAAAGAGCTGCTGGCAAAGCACACGAAAGTGCTGTTTGAATGAATGCTTACGAGCCTGCTGGTGCCTACCATCGCTCAGTCAGACTGCTCGATCAAGTCATAGACTTAATTATAACATAATAACACACAGAAATACGAGCCTTAAGTCATTAATATGGTCGAATCCGGAAACTATCACGTTTATTCTTTCAGTGTAATACGGAACCGTTCCGTATTTTATCTAACGGGTGGCATCCATAAGTCAAAATATTCCTGTTACATTGCACAACCTTCAATGTTATGTCATAATTACTAGAATTCTGGCAAATTAGTTCGCAACAAGCCAGGCGGCCCAAACTGTTGCATATACCCTGACTCTGCGTGCAATGAACGCAAGAGAAGTGACACAATTTCACCTGGTTAATATTGCCTGCTAACCTGGATTTCTTTCAGCTAAATTTGCAGGTTTAAAAATATATACTTCTGTGTATTGATTTTAAGAAAGGCATTGATGTTTATGGGTAGGTACAGTCGTGCAACGATTGTGCTTTTTTCGCAAATGCGCTTTTGTTAAATCATCCCCCGTTTGGCAAAGTCGGCTGTCTTTGTTAGGAAGAAATAGTCTTCACAGTTCGCAACGAGCCAGGCGGCCCAAACTGCTGCATATACCCTGACTCTGTTGCAAGAGAAGTGACACATTTTCCCTAGTTAAAAGAAATTCATGTTAGCAGGCAATATTAACTAAATATGCAGGTTTAAAAATATATACTTGTGTATTGATTTTAAGAAAGGCATTGATGTTTATGGTTAGGTACACGTTGGAGCAACGTGTACCTAAGCGATTATATGCAACGCAGGACAGGCTAGATAAACTAGTAATATCATCAACCATGTGTAGTTAAGTAGTGATTTATGATTGATTGATTGTTTTTTATAAGATAAGTTTAATGCTAGCTAGCAACTTACCTTGGCTTCTTACTGCATTCGCGTAACAGGCAAGCTCCTCGTGGAGTGCAATGTAAAGCAGGTGGTTAGAGCGTTTCGTTCTGCCCCTGAACAAGGCAGTTAACCCACCGTTCCTAGGCCGTTATTGAAAATAAGAATGTGTTCTTAACTGACTTGCCTAGTTAAAAAAAAATTATCGGCCAAATCGGCATCCAAAAATACCGATTTCCGATTGTTATGAAAACTTGAAATCGGCCCTAATTAATCGGCCATTCCGATTTAATCGGTCGACCTCTACTCAACAGACAAGTACATGCATGTCTCCCAGCTCTTTATGTTGTTGCTATGACCTGATGTCACCTGATCTCCTAACGCAATTGGTCCGTCTGTGTTTCAGATCTGCTGCCTCCAGTCGGGCGAACAAAGGAGGGGAGACGAGGCTGATCCTTCCCACAATCCTTCAGCCACTGGGCCTACTGATCCGGACCACTGCACTGCTCTGCCTTCTCTCTCCCCTCCCCCCCCCCCCCCCACCCTAAGGCAGGCAGGCTGTGGGGCAGTAGGATCAGGGCAGCAGTAAGGGCTGATTGATGCTCTGTGGGGATGAGACCTGGCTGTTGAAGGCCAGTGGAGACGGCTCCCATTCTCCGCTCGCCTGGCTTTATGTGCGTGTCTGCAGGCTGCCCTACGTGCAGCAGCAGCAGAGCCACCCCCCGCGTCAGCCACGGCGGCCACCCCGAGCCATCCAGACATGCCCACCGAGACCCTGCCGTCGCTGGCAGATAGCAAACCCACCGGCCCCGGGGCGGCCTTTGTCTCCGCTGTCCCCCTGCGCATACTCAACAAGGGACCCGAGTACTTCCGGCGCCAGGTGGAGACCAATCCTAAGCGGCTGAGCGCCGTGGAGCGGCTGGAGGCGGACAAGTCCAAGTACGTGAAGAGCCAGGAGGTCATCAACGCTAAGCAGGAGCCTGTCAAGCCCCAGCTGCTGGCCAAGCCACCTGTCTGCCCCGCCGTGGCCAAGAGAGGGGCGAATGGTGGCGGTTGTGGTGGGGTGGCCCTCAAGACATTCAATAACAACTCCAAGTCGGACACGTGCGCCACCACCAGCAAACGGGAGAACCTTAACCTGGAGATACTCAAGAACCTCCTGAACAGCTCCGGTTCGGTCTCTGAGGGCCACGCTAAGAGCGCTACTCTAAAGCCTGGGGCCAGGAGCTTGGCCCCCCACCGCTCCACCCCCACACCCACCACAGACTGCACTGAGCCCACCAGCCTCCGTTCCGTCGCCAAGTCCCTTAAGGTGCCTCCGCCTGCACCCGGCCGACGGAGCCCCCAGGGGGGGAACCTGAACCTCAGTCGCCGGCTGCTGGAGGAGCGGGGCGAGGGCAATCGCTCACCACTCCATGCCTCCCACAGCTCATCCGACATCCGCAGGCTGTGCAACGGTAAACCTCTAAGGGCGGCCCGAAGCAGCAGCAGCTCCGCACCTCCCTTACCCCCCAAGCCCAGTACCAAAGTCCTTGCCCCCCTCTGCGACAATGCCCCTCAGACCCCTGAGAGGGAGCCTGCACCGCCCTCCTCTGCCACCCCAGCTGAGCAGTTGGAGCTAGAGTTGGGGAGCTCGTTGGCCCGCCGCCCCTCTCTGCACCGCTCCAAGTCGGACCTGAGCGACCGGTATGCGCGGGCAGGCGCCGACGTGGAACGCTTCTTTAACTACTGTGGGCTGGACCCTGAGGAGCTGGAGAGCGTGGGCGTGGAGAGCTTTGCTCGCGCCAACTCCGACATAATCTCCCTCAACTTCCGCAGCGCCAGCATGATCAGCTCGGACTGTGATCAATCACGGCATAGCAACGAGGACATGACGGACGAGGAGGAAGACGTGAGCGAACGCGTGCCGTACGGAATCTCGGCCGTGGAACGAAACGCCCGCGTCATCAAATGGCTGTACAGCATCAAACATGCGCGCGAGTCGCAGAAAGTGTCTCATGTCTAAAAGAGAAGAAAGAAACAAACTATTAGACGATCCTTGCAACAAAACAAAAAAAGACTTCCGATGGAATGAATGTCTTTGGACACTCTGAATCTCTGAATGTCAAAGTATTGACTGGCAAGACGCCCTTGAATGGATCTTGCGGTCACTTTTGCATTCAGTGTTTGTTGTCCTCTGAATCTGCATGGCTCCTCCCACCCACCCGCCACTGCGGCCTCCAGCTAAAGCAACAGGTTTAGGAAAAGATTGCCTTTTTCAAGATGGCAGCAGTTCAGTTCCGTCTCTTCGAGCAGTACAGCTCTCTCTCATTGTTTTGCTTTCTGTCTGTTTAGACCAGCACAATGATGCCAGCTCTTTTTAGATGTGTCTTCTTAATGTCCTTTCTTTCTGAACAACACTGAGCCTGGAAGCCATACGGGTGTGAATGCAGCGCTTCAGTGTGTAACCAGTCTTTAGTCTGATAATTCTGAGCTTTGAGTGTCTATAGAAAAAAACTCCCTTGAAAAAAGGGCTGTGAAAGCATGGTACAGTCCAAACCTGCTTCACCCCTTTGGTACCAGGAGAGTTTGTTTGGTACATTCCAGACCCTGCCCCCTTCCCGGGGAAACCCCAGATTTATCCCCTCCTTTCAGTGTTACTATGGTGATAGCATTCAGGCAGTATCATGAAATCATTCAGCATTACGTGGTTTTTGCTTCTGTTTAGTTTGTTGTCCATAACATTCTCATTGGCAGTTTGATTTTGTGGTACTTGCTTTTCTTTAAGATATGTGTAAATGCTGTAAGAAAATGTATATAATTTCAAAACTGTTAGATGTTTGTCAGAGGGCGCCTGTTAAGCTAATTTACTACATTGTTCAGTCTTCTCTCTGGGCTTGACTGTGAGACTGCGTCAAACCCAGTTCATGATCAAAGTTTTACGACGTTATGATGACATACACTATCGTTCAAAAGTTTGGGGTCACTTAGAAATGTCCTTGTTTTTGAAAGAAAAGCCCAAAATGTTTGTCCATTAAAATAACATCAAATTGATCAGAAATACAGTGTAGACATTGTTAATGTTGTAAATTACTATTGTAGCTGGAAATGGCTGATTTTTAATGGAATATCTACATAGGCGTACAGAGGTCCATTATCAGCAACCATCACTCCTGTGTTCCAATGGCACGTTGTGTTAGCTAATCCAAGTTTATCATTTTAAAAGGCTAATTGATCATTAGAAAACCCTTTTGCAATTGTTAGCACAGCTGAAACCTGTTGTGTTGATGAAAGAAGCAATAAAACTAGCCTTTTAGACTAGTTGAGTATCTGGAGCATCAGCATTTGTGGGTTCGATTACAGGCTCAAAATGTCCAGAAACAAAGCACTTTCTTCTGAAACTCGTTAGTCTATTCTTGTTCTGAGAAATTAAGGGTATTCCATACAAGAAATTGCCAAGAAACTGAAGATCTCGTAATACTCCCTACACAGAACAGCGCAGATGGGCTCTAACCAGAATAGAAAGGAGTGGGAGGCCCCGGTGCACAACTGAGCAAGAGGACAAGTATATTAGAGTCTAGTTTGAGAAACAAACGCCTCACAAGTCCTCAACTGGCCGCTTCATTAAGTAGTACCCGGAAAACACCAGTCTCAACGTCAACAGTGAAGAGGCGACTCCGGGATGCTGGCCTTCTAGGCAGAGTTGCAAAGAAAAAGCCATATCTCAGACTGGCCAATAAAAAGAAAAGATTAAGATGGGCAAAAGAACACAGACACTGGACAGAGGAATTCTGCCTAGAAGGCCAGCATCCCAAAGTCGCCTCTTCGCTGTTGACGTTGAGACTGGTGTTTTGCAGGTACTATTTGATGAAGCTGCCAGTTGAGGTCTTGTGAGGCGTCTGTTTCTCAAACTAGACACTAATGTACTTGTCCTCTTGTTCAGTTGTGCACCGGGGCCTCCCACTCTTTTTATTCTGGTTAAAGCCAGTTTGCGCTGTTCTGTGAAGGGAATAGTACACAGCATTAAGGGAATAGTACACAGCATTGTACGAGATCTTCAGTTTCTTGGCAATTTCTCACATGGAATAGCCTTCATTTCTCAGAACAAGAATAGACTGACAAGTTTCAGAAGGAAGTTCTTTGTTTGTAGCCATTTTGGGCCTGTAATCAAACCCACAAATGCTGATGTGCCAGATACTCAACTAGTCTAAAGAAGGCCAGTTTTAATGATTCTTTTAAATCAACACAACAGTTTTCAAAAGAGTTTTCTAGTGATCATTTAGCCTTTTAAAATGATACACTTGGATTAGCTAACACAACGTGCCATTGGAACAGAGGAGTGATGGTTGCTGATAATGGGCCTCTGTACGCCTATGCAGATATTCCATAAAAAATAAAAATCAGCCTTTTCCAGCTACAATAGTCATTAACAACATTACCGATGTCTACACTGTATTTCTGATCAATTTGATGTTATTTTAATGGACAAGTGACCCCAAACTTTTGAACGGTAGTGTACATGTTCAGTATATTGGAGTTTGAACTGTTTTGGTACTCAGTACTTCAAAATGAAGGCAATGAATTGCGTTCATTTTCATTTATTTTGCATTATTTCAATAAATGGCTTGTTTTGCCGTCTACTTCGAAAAGTTTTGAGTATTATTTCATAAAAATGTGGATTCGGCATTTTCAGCCACACCCATTGCTGACAGGTGTATAAAATCGAGCACACAGCCACGTGATCTCCATAGACAAACATTGGCAGTAGAATGGCCTTACTGAAGAGCTCAGTGACTTTCAACGTGGCATCGTCATAGGATGCCACCTTTCCAAGTCAGTTCGTCAAATTTCTGCCCTACTAGAGCTGCCCCAGTCAACTGTAAGTGCTGTTATTGTGAAGTGGAAACACCTAGGCACAACAACAGCTCAGCCGCGAAGTGGTAGGCCACACAAGCTCACAGAACGGGACTGCCGAGTGCTGAAGCGCATAGCGCGTAAAATCATCTGTCCTCGGTTGCAACACTCACTACCGAGTTCCAAACTGCCTCTGGAAGCAAGATCAGCACAATAACTGTTTGTTGGGACCTTCATGAAATGGGTTTCCATGGCTGGGCAGCCACACACAAGTCTAAGATCACCTTGCAGTGGAAACGCGTTCTCTGGAGTGATGAATCACGCTTAACCATCTGGCAGTCCGACGGACAAATCTGGGTTTGGCGGATGCTAGGAGAACGCTACCTGCCGCAATGCATAGTGCCAACTGTAAAGTTTGGTGGAGGAGGAATAATGGTCTGGGGCTGTTTTTCATGGTTCGGGCTAGGCCCCTTAGTACCAATGAAGGGAAATCTTAACACTACAGCATACAATGACATTCTAGACGATTCTGTGCTTCCAACTTTGTGGCAGCAGTTTGGGAAAGGCCCTTTCCTATTTCAGCATGACAGTGCTCCCGTGCACAAAGTGAGGTCCATACAGAAATGGTTTGTTGAGAAACTTGACTGGCCTGCACAGAGACCTGACCTCAACCCCATCTAACGCCGACTGCGAGCCAGGCCTAATCACCCAACGACAGTGCCTGACCTCACTAATGCTTTTGTGGCTGAATGGAAGCATGTTCCTACATGTAGTGGAAAGCCTTCCCAGAAGAGTGGAGGCTGTTATAGCGGCAAATGGGGGCCAACTCCATATCAATGCCCATGACTTTTGGTCATGTAGCTTATTTGATGATAAAACGGTGCGCTTTATTCATTTTCTGTCCTGCAATATGTATGGTTACTGCAGGGCATTGCATTTAAGGGTTACCATTACGTAATCCATCTAACTGCTCTACAGTGCATCAATTTGACTTGCATATGCGCCTAATATTTTGCTATGCGACCTGTAATTTTTATTGAGGAACAATTAAGGATTCTAGCTTTACTACCTCAATTATTTTGCATTGTGCTCCTAAATACATTTTTTGTGCACCTACATTTTTCAATGTAGACGCACACATGCTCCTTGCAAAAAAAGGTCAGTGTACAGCACTGACCATGTGAGTGGAGTCTGTTGATGTTAGTTCATAGTTCCGAGGATACCAATATCACCTTCCTTGGGCGGTCCTAGAAAGCAAAAACCTGTCAAGATTAATTTTCCATGCTTCTGTGTATCGCTTCACTAACTGTACAAGGAACCTGAGCTAGTGTGTAAAACTGTATGGCACTTGCAACGCCAGGATTGTGGGTTTGATTCCCAGGGCTATCCATGCATAAAAATGTATGCAGTGCACGCATGACTGTGTTGCTTTGGAATAAAGCGTCTGCTCAATGGCATATTACTATCTCCACTCTCCATGTTCCAGGTTTACAAGGCTGTGGGAAATGTTAGAAGAGTGATATGTCTGGGTAATGCAGCAGTTTCTTTACATAATTGTCCCTCTCCGGCTCAGAGAAGAAGTGACCTAATCAGTGGCGACCCGTCATTCAGGGCCGCATACAAATATGGTATCTTTTTTGCTTTCTTGAGTAAAGCAGCTCCAAAATGCAGGTGTTTCAGCCTAGCTCAGTGCTTTCTGTGGTGGTGGGGCAGCCAGCAGAAAATACGGTGCGTAGGGGTTGGTAATGTTCTCTAGTTGCACTGTGATTGGCTCAGTGTTCTGTCACTCATGGGGACACTAAGTCACTGCCAAATCTAAGCTCCTTGGGCGCTGCCTTAGAGTTACATTAGAAGTGCCCATCCAAGAAGGCTCAAGGTCATTGGCCACAGATAAAATGACGTCAAATCACGTTATATCTAATGTAGCTTTGATTGGACTGATCATCTAAACATCAGAGTTTCAAAATCTTAGCATGCAGTCATTATCATGAATCAAGTTGACAATCTACTGGCAAATCCCTTTTAATCCTTGTCATATGAAGAGAAATTATAGATAATATATCGGTGCTCATCAGCCATTGGACATAAACATTACACAACAAGTTTGAAATCGCATATTCAACAATGAGTGCTTTGGAAGGAATCAGTGGCTCACTGCAAGCATTGCAAAGCAATCAATAGCCGGCTATTCAATGGAGTGGCTGTGTGGTCCCAAGTCTGGGTTTATTAAGGACTTTTTTCCAAGCTTAAAATTATAAACATTCAACATTGGCCATGCTGTCAATCCAGCATGATTTCTGCAGCGCTCAAAACAACTCTTAACTCGGATCTGGGAAATCTGACTTCAGTGAGTTGAAGACAGCTGGGAACTTGGGGAAAAAACTAGCTCTGACTGGGAAAATACGAACGGTCATCCAACTTGGAATTGGGCCTCTTTCTAGAGCTATGACCTGAAGATTGTCGACTTGATTCATGATTCGCCAGTTTTTTGTCATAGTTCCCAGTTGTCCTGAAAGCACCATAAATCCAGACAATGCCAGACTTTGATGACAAAATTTGCCCACAAACGACTGCCGCGCCACCCTCCTGTTCAAGTGAGCACAGTACAACAAGGTGAGTCCAAACATCTCTTGTATGCTGCTGCATAAATTATGTAATATGCCAGGGAGATATGTGTACTGTAGCTAAGAAAGTAATACTAAGTGTATGTTGTGTAGTAAGGTGTTAGTAGCCCATGTGCCTCACCCTTATAATTTTGTCTATTTTCCCCTCTTAATTTCGCCTACTGTTCTGACTTGGTGGTGCACATGTAGCCTATAACCTGTTTTAGAGAAATGTAATCATTAAATATTGTAAGAGCTTTCATTGTCTGCTTATACGCTCCCTATATTTATCCGACGGTTCTGACTTGGTGTACAGGGAGAACACTGTAAGAACTGCCCATGTTCTGAATTCTGTCGCTGTACATTTCAAAAGTGCTGAACAAATAGTTGTATTGACTACGTCCGTCCTAACTCGTTCGTTAATGTCTTAATCGAAATGACGGCTTGCCTCTTATCCTCTTGTCATCCCCTTATGCAATGGATTGTACATCTCAATTGTCAGTAAAACCACATTTGTTCAAGCAAGTCAGCCATATCAGCTATGTTTTTTTTAAAAGGTAGTAAATGAGGCTGAATGAACTGTTTTTCGTTGCCAGACAAGGCTCCGCTGATAGCCAGGTGTAGCAGTGGTAAGATGTTGGGACTCTGCTGTTGGGACAGCTTTATGTAGGCCCTAACAGTTTGTGGGCACCATTTGTCACTGTTATTGTGCAATTAATGTACTGTTTAGTGTTGTGTTGTGCAGTGGTTTTGCTGGCATGCATCCCCTAATTTTTTTGTTTTTGTTTGCCCCACCAAGATTTACATGCTAAAATCGCCACTGGACCTAATCCAAAACCAATGTGATAAGGCTAAGATTCACTCATCTATCAAGCACAGTTTACTCAACCCATGAAGCACAAGGTCCCACGTTAGGCTACACTGTGAAACATTACTGATGGAAACCCCCACTCATTGAATGAAAGATAACATGCTTTCCCTCAGATTATTTCTCAAATGTAATTGGTCCAGTCACCACACATACCCATACTATACTGTAAAACTACAACTGCTAGAGGGACAATGACTACATGCACACCAATATCCCGTTATTATTCGGAATACTCAAGTATTCTGTTTTTGTGTTAATGCATATAAACATATTTTCCTGTTTAAAATAACCTGAATAAGCTTGTATCCTGGTTTTGAGAAGTCTGAATAAGATGCCTGGGATATGCTGATCTTAGATGAGATACTGTGGCATGCATATTATCCCATTTCCTGTTGTTTTTGCGGTTTGCGCAGGCTGTTTCACATATTATCACTTTTGAAGGTCAGATGGAAACAGTTATAGTTGGAATACTGACTGAAGTCTGGACACTGATTGTAGGCCTCATGTAGCCTATTATAATATTAATTCCTGCAGAATTAAGTGTTGTAAAATTATAGACCAAATTTTAATTTTGTCTCGGGAACAGGAGTGGAGAAATAAGATTAATTTCTTTCATCTTTAAAAAACGTGAACATGCGCTTAGAGACCGTGTTGTGTATCCTAAACGTGCATTTTTTTTACAGCAACATAAAAGCTGAAAGTATTTCACATTTAACCACAAAATATGCATGCAAGATTAAAAGTGAAATACTATCAGAAACATGTTGGATTGTTTTCACAGATTTTCATTTCCTTAAAACCAGTCAACAAACTGATATTGTTTGGAAATTTTGCACTGAAGATCTCCCTGGTCCCTAACCGTCTTTTGCTCCACGAGAGAAGCAGAAATGAAAGAGAGAACTTTACCGATGTTAACTAGGTTGTTGATAATGCATTCATTTATCGATTTATGACATCATTCTAGTGAGCAAGGCTTTATTTAGTATTCTAGAGCATTGTTCCCCAATTGGTGGGCCACGGAACGAATTTGGCCCGCTGGTGATTTTATTTGGCCCCCCAAGTTTTCTGAGAAAAAAATGTATATTGTTGGACATAAAAGACAAATCAGCTCCCACAGATTTTTTATTTGGAAATCTGTTCCTATGTATTCACACACATAATAGAGAGATATGTGATCGTATAAAGCAAGGTTTGAAATTATTCTATTTTAGTCAAATATTATATATGTTTAGGCTTCCTGCAGTCAATTTGCAGTCTACTAATGATTTGTAATTATGTTCTGGCCCCATGACCATCCGCTCAAGAAAAAATTGTCCCGCCACTGAATCTAGTTGATGATCCCTGTTGTAGAGCATCAAGTAATGACAGAAGATAAACTGCATGTACTGTATCTAATTATAGACAAGTTGACTAAGTAATAGCCTACATAATTTCGGAAATTATAAGCAGAAAAATAGAGGCTTAACTTTTTTCCCCTGCACCCCATGTCAAAAAATCGTTCTGCTGACCCTGGGCAAATTAGGAATATTATGTTTATTCATGGGTACAGGGATACTTGTGAGCGGGATATCAAAGGTGCATTTAAACAGTTTATCCTGAATTAGACCTTAAAGCTGCAATATGTAACTTTTTGGGAGACCTGACCAAATTCACATAAATGTGAGTTATAGATCTGTCATTCTCATTGACAAAGTCTAAAAAGCGGAAGACTTGTTCTATGTGCGCAATTTCTTTGATTCCCATTTTTAGGTTTCGCGTTTGTACACCAGTTTAAAACAGCTGAAATGATTAATAATAATTATATTTTTGATAAATATATTCCACAGCGGTTTAGATGGTACAATGATTCTCTACACTGCTTGCTTGTTTTGCCACATAAACTGAAATTAGGCAAACTATTTGAATTTTAGCAACCAGGAAATGGCAGAGATGTCTGCATATTACACCTTTAACAGGAATAAGAGCTATTATCCGGAATACTCTGCGAATGTAAACGTGGTCAATGTGGTTATAGCTTCTACAGTATTCTCGGGAGAGACATTCCCGGTCTTCATCTACTCACAACTGGTTGTTTTAAGAACAACATGACCTCACCATGACCTCAGCCTCACCCTGGAGTCTCAAATGGTAGCTTGTGTTTCCTGGTGTGCTGCCAGGACAGTAAATATGAGTGTTTGACAGCCCCCTTAGTTTGGATGCCCCGAGAAGGAAGAATCTTTTAGTTAACTGTAGCCTACATTCAGCTAAAGTAGGGCCTGTTTCAATGTCATAGGATCAAACAACAACATCATAGACTCAAAACAAACAGCTTCTGTTTCACATTAAAATGAAGTGAAACGACACCTGACAAAGCTGTAGCTTTAATAATCACAGAAAGTTGAATATACTATACTGAACAAAACTAGAAACGCAACATGTAAAGTGTTGGTCGCATGTTTTATGAGCTGAAATAAAAGATCACAGAAATGTTCCATACGCACAAAAAGCTTACTCATGGCTCCCGAGTGGCGCAGCGGTCTAAGGCACTGCATCTCAGTGAAAGAGGCGTCACTACAGTCCCTGGGTCGAATCCAGGCGGTATCACATCCGGACGTGATTGGGAGTCCCATAGGGTAGCGCACAATTGGCCCAGCTTCGTCCGGGTTTTATTTTATTTATTTATTTCACCTTCATTTAACCAGGTAGGCAAGTTGAGAACAAGTTCTCATTTACAATTGCGACCTGGCCAAGATAAAGCAAAGCAGTTCGACAACATACAAAAACACAGAGTTGCACATGGAGTAAAACAACATACAATCAATGATACAGTAGAAAAAAATAAGACTATATACAATGTGAGCAAATGATCTGAGATTAGCCGGAGTAGGCCGTCATTGTGTATATAAGAATTTGTTCTTAACTGACTTGCATAGTTGAATAAAGTTGTATTTTATTTTATATTACACAGGTGCACCTTGTGCTGGGGACAATAAAAGGCCACTCTAAAATGTGCAGTTTTGTTATACAACACAATGCCACAGATATCAAGTTTTAAAGGAGTGTGCAATTGGCATTCTGACTGCAGGAATGTCCACCAGAGCTGTTGCCAGATAATTGAAAGTACATTTCTCTACCATAAGCCGCCTCCGTCGTTTTCGAGAATTTGCCAGTATGTCCAACCAGCATCACAACCGACAGACCACGTGTAACCACGCCAGCCCAGGACCTCCACATCCGGCTTCTTCACTGCGGGATCGTCTGACCAGCCAACCGGACATCTGATGAAACTGTGGGTTTTCACAATTGATGATTTTCTGCACAAACTGTCAGAAACCGTCTCAGGGAAGCTCATCTGCATGCTTATCGTCCTCACCAGGGTCTTGATCTGACTTCAGTTTGACATCGTAACCGACTTCAGTGGGCAAATGCTCACCTTCGATGGCCACCGGCATGCTGGAGAAGTGTGCTCTTCCCAGATGAATCCCGGTTTCAACTGTATTGGGCAGATGGCAACTATCGTTGTGTGGGTGAGCGGTTTGCTGATATCAACGTTGTGAACAGAGTGCCCCATGGTGGCGGTGAGTTTATGGTATGGGTAGGCATAAGCTACAAACAATGAACACAATTGCATTTTATCGATGGCAATTTGAATGCATAGAGATACCATGACGAGATCCTGAGGCCCATTGTCGTACCATTCATCCACTGTCATCACCTCATGTTTCAGCATGATAATGCCGCAAGGATCTGTCACAGTTCCTGGAAGCTGAAAATGTCCCAGTTCTTCCATGGCCTGCATACTCACCAGACATGTCACCCATTGAGCAGGTTTGGGATGCTCTGGATCGATGTGTACGACAGCATGTTCCAGTTCCTGCCTATATCCAGCAACTTCGCACAGCCATTCAGGAGGAGTGGGACAACATTCCACAGACCACAATCAACAGCCTAATCAACTCTATGCGAAGGAGATGTGTCGCACTGCATGAGGCAAATGGTCCCACCAGATACTGACAGTTTTTTTTTAAGGGTATCTGTGACCAACAGATGCATATCTGTATTCCCAGTCATGTGAAATCCATAGACTAGGGCCTAATGAAAGTATTTAAATTGACTGATTTCCTTACATGTAACTGTAACTCAGGAAAATCTTTGAAATTGTTGCATGTTGGGTTTATTTTTTTGTTTAAAAACCCACTCTCTGTGCTGAGGGCCCGCTCTAGTATCTCTGGCAGGCTATTGGATTCGTCAGCTTCTTTCCTTCCACACTCCTGCACACACAGTAGAAAGACAGACGCTGCTTTTTAAGCCTTCAGAGACATTCTACTCAACTGCAGCAGCTTAGCCTAAGTCCATCCGCTGTGCGAAATAGAGAGGAGACGTTTAGCTCTGAGTAAACAGCTGACAGGCTCCTTATCTCCTTAACTCAGAAATCTGCTGTCACCACCACCATCATGGAGTCTCCTCCACTGAGCTCCACGCAGTTGTGTTTTAAGTGGTGGGAATAATCAATCTTTCAGTGAAGAGCCGCTTAACTGGAGGGGAAAAGGGCCTAGTAGGCCACTCTACTGTACTCCCAGTGCTAAAGTAACTGTCCAGTGAAAATCTCACTTTTAAAAGTTCACACAAAATAAAAATCACACAAAAATACTCATTCTACAAAATAATCTTGAAAGAAATGTGTAGACCACAGGTTGAAAACCACTGAGATAGAGGAATGTCTAGT
This sequence comes from Salmo salar, assembly GCF_965601325.2. Lineage (NCBI taxonomy): Eukaryota > Metazoa > Chordata > Actinopteri > Salmoniformes > Salmonidae > Salmo > Salmo salar. The sequence goes on along the minus strand of NC_138293.1, from coordinate 18,952,847 downwards.
TGTCCTTGGTAGCTGATTTAGTGTAAAAATGTAGCTATTGTAGAGATGACATGATGCTGTAAGGATGAGTACAACATGATTTTGACATCCGTGTGTCAACGAAGTGAGTAGAGCCCCCTTTTCAGCAAGAGAATTTCACATAGCAATGATTGAGGCAGGAATGAGGTGAAATATGCATCACTGCACCCATAGAAGGGTATGTGGGTTTTTGACTTATGGCTCTTTTACGTCACCTGAAAGGATTGTAAGTCAAAACCCATACACATTTCTATGGGTGCAGGGGTGCATATGTCACCTCATTCCTGCCTCAACCATTGCTATATGAAGTCATTGCTATGTGAAATTATCTTGCTGAAAAGGGGGCTCTACTCAATATGTTGACACATGGATGTCAAAATCATGTTGTACTCATCATTGTTATGAAATCCTGATGACTACACTGCTTCAATGAAAAGACTGTTCTTTGATCACACCAGCAAACATGTGGTCCACCCCTCTCTATCACACACACACATCAAACCCCCTCTCCACACAGCACCCTCCTGGGGAGGACATGTCTGGGGCTGGCAGACAGGAGGCCAGGAAGAGGCTGAGACAGACAAATGACTGCTACAGGGATGATTTATTGAAGGTATTGCTGAATCAATCAAGCCTGCATATGGATCATGGTAACTCGATATAGTTTTGCTCTCTGCTAAGTCTGTCCTTTTTTACAAATCATGTAAAATAAGTGGACACTGGTGATAGACCTTGTAGTATTTGCTGACATCTAGTGGTTGGAAGCACGGTTAAATAAAATGCAATAATTTGTATAGCTAATAATTACGGATTCACTGCATAAATATGCAAGTGTGTTACTGTGTTATGTACGTTAAAATACGGAGTGATTGTTAAAAAAGTCTTTGCACTAACACTAGTCTTACTAGCACTAGCAGGAAAGGTTTTACTAGCAATGACTGTGTTGTCTTACCTACCTTAGTTGAATGCACTGACCTTCTGGATAAGACCGTCAGCAAAATGTAAAATGTTAACTTTTATTTGCTGAAAAATACCTGTACATATGGATCGGTGACCCGAAAAATAAACAATAATTTACCTTTGAACTCTGACCCTGCCCACAGTACGTGATTCATATACCGTTGCTAGTCGGAACTAGAAAAGTCGAAATGTCCGATTTGCTAAATGGTAAACGCGGATTACCAAATTCCAACTACAACGTGGACGCAGCACAAGTTGTACATTTGGGGAGGCGAAAACGCAGACAGCAGCCGTGCATAATGTTGTGACATTAAAATGTAATCTAGCGGAACTCACTGAAAAATAGTTGGCAACACTATGACGTGGAGCAAAAACTGAATTGATAGGTTTGCTGCTCATTTTCCACCACTGACATTACTGTAGTCGTTTTTAACTATATGGTAAAGGCCATTTTTGTTGTTGACATTTCACTTGACAACTAACGATAGCTCTTCAGCCAGCCAGCCAACGCGGTAACCCATCAACTCTTAAGTACATTTTACAACTGCGCATTAGCAAGACATGTAAATTACTTGAAATGATAACTAGTTAGCAAGCATCGTCATTCATATGTCTTGCATTTACGAACACTGACCGACGTTTGTGTGTGACATTTAGTCAGCTAACGTCAGCCAAGTATTCGTTAGTGGGTTTTCACCATCAACGATTTCGGCAGAAGTTCGGACGGGCCATTCATTTTTAACTTGGGCACGCGGAGGAAATGTCTGGGGGATTGTTGGCGGGTGAGTGCCGAGAACCCTGCTAGCGGACTGGAGAACAAGTTTATCTCTACTCTGCAAATTTCAAGCGGAACAAAGCATTGTCAAGAGGAGGCGCCGCCTCAGGTCAAAACCCTACGTTAGCTAGCTGATGAACTAAACCCATGGCTCCGATGAGAATCCGTCTATTTGCTTATTGGGACTCAGCGTGATCTACCACCTCTATGCTGGAGTGATATCCAGCCGGATAGCTGCTTTCACTTCCAAGAGAACCGTGGACCTACTTGCGCTGTCAGTAGAGGCTGCAGTTCCGGGCGGGCGCGAGGTGAAGACCAAGCGAGAAGCTCACTCTGGAGGACTTGAACTCTCACAGAAAGATGGACTACCTTATCAAGAACACCTATCCATATGTACAGGTAAGGAGGTTATTTGACCCCGACTATATACTATTTCTGTTAATCAATATAGACATGAGTAACGTTAGCTTGTTGATGCTCTCACTTAGCTGTGTACCACAGTGTTCTGTACTTACTGATTCTTTACTTACTGGTTCATACGACTGATTCATACAAGTAAATAAACATGAGATTATAGTACACCGCCAGCCTATGAGAGTTTGTAATGTAATCAAAGGCATACCCTTATTTGCCCTTGTGAAGTATCTCTACGATGATTTGTATCCACGGAGTTGAGTGCCGACTAGAGTTTTTGAAATGAATCTCTGACTCCTTCGAGTCTCTATTCAGTCAATACTTCAAGCGTTTACATTCTTAAGCCCTTACCATGTACCCATGTTTGCCCTCTGTAGTTGCGTGCCTTCCTTTGTTTGCTGAAATCCATACTTTGTAATAAAAAGTAAGGGGTTAAGAATTTTCATTATCGTGGAGTTGAGGTAATATGGCAGTATTTGATCCTTTATTTTACAGCATCAATCACCATAATAGGCATTGGTCTCTTTTTTTTAGGTTGTCAATGGGATCACTACTAACATAACCATGTGTCTAACAGGACAGCCTTAGTCTTCATAGTATTCATAACAATGTGTTTTACAAGCTGATGTGTTCTGTCCCCTTGCAGGTGAACTCTGAAGAGCATGATGAGACAGCTAATGAGCTGGGTGTGTGGAACAGAGACATCCCTGCTGATATCCTGCAGAGGGTGGAGGGAGGTGTCTGCTGACAGCATCACAGTCTGGATAGACCCCCTGGACGCCACTCAGGAGTACACAGGTATGGTATTGTGCAGATATCCACTCCCAAGGCTTGCATTTTTACAGGAGTACATGCTGATATGGATGGACTGGTTCACAGAGATCTGTTCTCAGGGCAGCTTTTGACCATTCAATGTTTTGGCCAAATGCAGAGCCTTTCAGGGCTCCAATGTGAATGTTAAATGCGATGTCACAATGGGGCCTGACAGTAAATGTTTCAAAACAATATGGAGGACAACAGATGGACTAGCTTTCACCAGTCTTGTCATTCCAGTGTTTAATGTAGATAAGGACAATGGGGGGGGAATGACAATTTAGACAGCCTAAGAGTGAGCTCCACTGCTCTTTGTGTGGGTGTTTGAAATGAGACGGTGGGGTGGTTACCTAGACTCTGGTACAGTGTAGCCATCTTAGCACTGTCCAGTTTCCTAAGCAGTGTCCTAAGCAGTGTCCTAAGCAGTGTCCTAAGCAGTGTCCTAAGCAGTGTCCTAAGCAGTGTCCTAAGCAGTGTCCTAAGCTGTGTCCTAAGCTGTGTCCTAAGCTGTGTCCTAAGCTGTGTCCTAAGCTGTGTCCTAAGCTGTGTCCTAAGCTGTGTCCTAAGCTGTGTCCTAAGCTGTGTCCTAAGCTGTGTCCTAAGCTGTGTTCTTGTTTCCTAAGCTGTGTTCTTGTTTCCTAAGCTGTGTCTTTTCTTGATCCCATTGTTTTCTCTGTATCTTTTTGACAGAGAACCTACTCAAGTATGTCACGACCATGGTGTGTGTGGCTGTCGATGGGAAACCTGTAATAGGTGTGATCCACAAACCTTTCACAGGATACACAGGTGTGTGTGTGCTTCACTGTCGGACTGTACTTAGTCTCACTCCCCCTCAATGGTTTAAAGCGTTGGATTGTTCAGTAGACTAAATGTCCACTGTATTTTCTACACCAGTCTAATGCTTTTACATCTGTGAGGGGGTGAAGAGAGAAGGGGGAGAGACATAATTGGGGCTCAGGACAAAGCAACACTGTTCTACTGTATGAAATAAGTGTGTGGGCGGTTGACAGCTAGTGGTGGAGAGTCTACTCCAAAAGAGTAGATTCCTCTAACTCCTTGAACACCTTGAGTCGGAATGGTCATTAATTTTGTTTGTTGCCTTGGCAGCTAGGCTGACGTAGGTTACAGATTAGCCTTGAATATTTTGCTTAGTAGAGATTGTCAGATGGCTAATCAATCACCTAGTTCATTCGTGTGAGTGCCCGCTCTGACATGGCAGCTGTAGCTAATTTTGGTCTGTTTTGTCAAATTTGAGTCTTGAGTCGAGAGAGTGTCGGGTCCGATAGCAAGAGTCTGAGTCGACTCAAAATCCTTGAGTTGTTCACCACTAGTGACATCAGAGGCTAAGTCACTCCTTTGAGGAATCACCCAGGAGGGAGATCACTATAAGGTGGCTTTGTTGGTGAATGGCTGCATTGTGTCCCGATGGTACAGGAGGCATAGACGGTCCGTAGAGCACAGCTCTGCTATTCGGGTGTCCAGTCCAGGCCCAAAGCTAATTATTTCATAACCTCTAATCAGGGACTGATTTAGACCTGGGATACTTACACAGGCAGTCTAATTATTTTTTTCACTAATTGGTCTTGACTAATGACATCAGATCTTTTTTTACATCAGATCTTTTTCAGAGCTGATCTGATTGCGCAAAAGACCAATTTGAAAATCAGAATTGGACTGCTTGTATAAATGCAGTCCAGGTGTTTGCAAATAATTATCAGGTAGAATGGAACCAGCAGTACTCTGGACCTCATAGGGGAAGATTTGAATACCCCTGCTCTACACAATACATATGTTCCTGTCCACAGCCTGGGCCTTAGTTGGTGACGGGTCTAACGTGAAGCCTCGCACCAGCTACAACATGAACTCCCCCAAGGTCATTGTGTCCAGGTCACACGCTGGGAAGGTGAAGGGTTTCATCGAGGAGGCCTTCGGGAACACAAGTCATCCTCCCAGCAGGGGGCGCCGGTACTGCACTTTTGTTTGAAGTTAGTTCACCCAAATGTATAATTTGTTAGTCATTATCTGGCCATGGAAGTAGTCTTGGGCGAGCTGTGAATGCATCATACGATTAGGCTTTCATTTGCCATTTTTGTAAGTATACCTATTTCTGTGGGCTTCAGTTTTTTAATAGGTGTTATATGATTGTGTAAATACCTGACAGGGTGTTATTCCAATTTATTTCACGGTTTTGTGGATGTTGATCTTGTACTTTCTACTCTCCATAGGCTATAAGGTGCTGGCTCTGCTGGACCCCAGTGATGAGGACATTGAGAAGGCAGACATGTACGTCCACGTGACCTTCATTAAGAAGTGGGACATCTGTGCTGGCAATGCCCTGCTCACAGCCCTGGGAGGTCACATGACCACACTGAAGGGCGAGGAGATAGACTATTCGGGAGTGGCGTGCAACAATGGTGGTCTGCTAGCCAGCGTCAAGGTGAACCACCAAGCCCTGGTGGCAAAACTGCCGGCATGGGACTCTGCTGACAAACACTGAAAAATACACACACAGATATTTACACTCACTCCATTATGTGCACACACAGATGATCAAGGACAAACAGACAAGATGACCACAAGCCTCGAAGACCAAACAAACACAGATGAGAGGACCGCACAATCTGGAACAAGACAATATTACAAAGCCCACCAGTTTCTCCTTCAAACTCCTTTCACCATCTAAAAAAAAATAGTATTTGTAAAAATATAAGTCAGTCCTTGCATTCTCTATCATAGAAAGTGCTAATAAGTTGGGCAAGGAAAAGCCATGTGCCCAACTACAGTTTGTTGCTAAGAGATGGGTGCCTTTGATTTGCGTGGAAACTTGGTCAATGCCTGGTGTGGAAAGGAACAAATGTGTTGGAACACTGTAGTTGTCGTTCTTCTTGACACCTGTGGGATATGATTGCTGGTGAAGGTATAGGGATGAATCAAGAGGGTTTTCTTCATAGAAGTCATTTTCATTGTAGCACAATAACCTTGATCCTGTGAGGTTTCTTCTTTTAGTTGCTCATTCCTACAGAACATTTACATTATGCTAGACAGGGTAACTATGAGGGGATCATTTGTTTAACACATGACGTAGGGGTGGGATTTGGGCTGCTACAATGTGAATTGAATTTGAGGGTTGTTTTTAAAAGCATGGTACTTCCTAAATATGCACATTAGTTTTAGTGTACTACTGTGTATGTATGTGAAAGTGCAATTTCCACTTATTTCTTATGAATAGCATCTGTGTGAATTCACTAGGTACTGCAGCTTTCCTGATGCTCCACCTTTGCGGCAAGGCTATACAGTGTGTTACATCCACATGTAGTTGCTACATTTGCAAATAAGAAACCATTCTGTTGCAGGTATGTTGCAATAGAAATACTTTGATTATTAGTTAAACATGCTAATTTATCAGCAGTTTTTTTAATTTTATTTTTTTAGGTGTTTGTTGTTGAATTTTCCCATATACAGTAGGGATGTTCAGATTCACAATAGACCATTCAGAAATGGCTATACCTGCTCTAGCACTGTGAATACTAAGGCTGAATGTCAAACCGAGCACTCGGATCACACTCGGATCACACTCAATCACTCCGCAGTCAAACGCTGGTTGTCGAGTCATCGAGGGCTCCACTGCTCCCTTCGGAAGCCTCACTAGCAAGTAGCAAACCTGTTGCCGACTAGGTGGAATTGGCATGGGATTCTTCCCATGAATCTGTCACCTAGGAACCACTGTCATTACTACTTTGCCCTCAAAAATAGTCGGAATAAGTCAACATAAATTGAAAAAAATCTGTAATTTTGAAATATTGATAAGTGGCAGTTGGGATGTTGAGTGCGCATCGTCTCAATGCTCATTTTGGCCAAAACACTTGCAGACTCGAGTGATCACTACAGCAAGTGGCCAATCGATAGAGGGCTTAGGGGCCAAGTGTTCAGTTTGAGATTCATCTTTATTGTCCAACTCTGCTTTCTCAAAATTACTATTTTGTACAGCATGAGCGTATGTTGTATGTCTGAACTGGCTGTGTATGCTAAGCCTGTGCATATAGCTGTAATGATGTACTGTGTCTCTCCAACTTCCCTCTGTTTTAAATGAAATGGTGGTGTGCATGAGATCACTGACTGGGTTATGACTACTTCCTATGTGATCTAGATCGTTTGATGTGTGGTGTTACTGCTGCTGCATGCCCTTATGGTTATGTTGCACTGTTGATGATAATTACATGTTCAAAGCTATCCCTGTCTGTTAATTTAACCCTTTGCTATAAGTGCTGGTCATGTTTTGAAAAGAGAATGTATTTTTGTGGAGGGATTAAAGCAAAATATTTTTAGTTTTTTACAAACATGTCTTACATTGAGTGGAACTACTGTGAATAAAAACCCAGTGTAAAACCATTAAAAAGGCCAAAATACAGTAGAACGGGTACTGTGAGTAAGACCTTTAAACAGGTCAACATTCACAAGGACGCAGGGCCAGATAGATTACCAGGACGTGTACTCCGATCATGCGCTGACTAACTGGCAAGTGTCTTCGCTGACATTTTCAACCTCTCCCTGTCTGAGTCTGTAATACCAACATGTTTCAAGCAGAACACCATAGTCCCTGTGCCCAAGAACACAAAGGTAACCTGCCTAAATGACTACCGACCCGTAGCACTCACGTCTGTAGTCATGAAGTGCTTTGAAAGGCTGGTAATGGCTCACGTCAACACCATTATCCCAGAAACCCTAGACCCACTCCAATTTGCATACCGCCCTAACAGATCCACAGATTCTTTATTGTAATCAGAGGGCTAATATTAATGCTATGCATGACAGTCTCTTGGCTAAGTGTTGAAGAGACAGACTACATCACTTCTTTTTATAAGAAACTGTTAAAAATCCCAAATTGTTTGCATAGTCAATTTACACACAGCTCTGACACACACTTATCCCACCAGACATGCCACCAGGGGTCTTTTCATAGTCCCCAAATCCAAAACAAATTCAAGAAAACATACAGTATTATAGAGCCCTTATTGCATGGAACTTCCTTCCATCTCATATTGCTCAAGTAAACAGCAAACCTGGTTTCAGATAAAGCAACACCTCCCGACACAACGCCCCAATTTGACCTAGTTTGTGTGTATGCATTGATATGTAGGCAGTGTGTGCCTTTTAAAAAATGTATGTAGTTCTGTCCTTGAGCTGTTCTTGTCTAATGATGTTCTGTATTATGTTTCATGTTTTGTGTGGACCCCAGGAAGAGTAGCTGCTGCTTTTGCAACAGCTAATGGGGATCCTAATCAAACACATAAAAGATGATGCAATCTCTATTGCACTCCCCACTGCCCTTTCCCACCTGGATAAAAGGAACACCTATGTGAGAATGCTATTCATTGACTACAGCTCAGCGTTCAACACCATAGTTCAACACTCAAAGCTCATCACTAAGCTAAGGACCCTGGGACTAAACACCTCCCTCTGCAACTGGATCCTGGACTTCCTGACGGGCCGCCCCCAGGTGGTAAGGGTAGGTAACAACACATTCACCACGCTGATCCTCAACGCGGGGGCCCCTCGGGTGCGTGCTCAGTCCACTCCTGTACTCCCTGTTCACTCATGACTGCACGGCCAGGCACGACTCCAACACCATCATTAGTTTGCCGATGATACAACAGTGGTAGGCCTGTTCACCAACAACGACGAGACAGCCTATAGGGAGGAGGTCAGAGACCTGGCCGTCTGATCTCCTCCCTATAGGCTGTCGGTCCCGTGTGGCTCAGTTGGTAGAGCATGGTGTTTGCAACGCCAGGGTTGTGGGTTCGATTCCCACGGGGGACCAGTACGGGAAAAAATATTTATGAAATGTATGCATTCACTACTGTAAGTCGCTCTGGATAAGAGCGTCTGCTAAATGACGTAAATGTAAATGAAGACCCTAAAAATTGTCAAAGACTCCAGCCACCCTAGTCATAGACTGTTCTCTCTGCTATCGCATGGCAGGTCCAAGAGGCTTCTAAACAGCTTCTACCCCCAAGCCATAAGACTCCTGAACATTTAATCAAATGGCTATCCAGACTATTTGCCACCTTGACGCCCCTCTACCTACATGTACAATGGCAAGAAAAAGTATGTGAACCCTTTGGAATTACCTGGATTTCTGCATAAATTGGTCATCAAATTTGATCTGATCTTCATCTAAGTCACAACAGTAGACAAACATAGTGTTCTTAAACTAATAACACACAAATTATTGTATTTTGCTTGTCTATATTGAAAACATAATTTAAACATTCATGGTGTAGGGTGGAAAAAGTATGTGAACCCCTAGGCTAATGACTTCTCCAAAAGCTAATTGGAGTGAGGAGTCAGCTAACCTGGAGTCCAATCAATGAGATGAGATTGGAGATGTTGGTTAGAGCTGCCTTGCCGTACAAAAAACACAACATTTGAGTTTGCTATTCACAAGAAGCATTGCCTGATGTGACTCATGCCTAGAACAAAATAGATCTCAGAAGACCTAAGATTAAGAATTGTTGACTTGCATTAAACTGGAAAGGGTTACAAAAGTATCTCTAAAAGCCTTGATGTTCATCAGTCCATGGTAAGACAAATTGTCTATAAATGGAGAAAGTTCAGCACAGTTGCTACTATCATTAGGAGAGGCCGTCCTGCAAAGATGACTGCAAGAGCACAGTGCAGAATGCTCAATGAGGTTAAGAAGAATCCTAGAGTGTCAGCTAAAGACTTACAGAAATCTCTGGAACATGCTAACATCTCTGTTGACGAGTCTATGATATGTAAAACACTAAACAAGAATGGTGTTCATGGGAGTAAAACACGGAAGAAGTCACTGCTGTCCAAAAAAAACATTGCTGCATGTCTGAAGTTCGCAAAAGAGCACCTGGATGTTCCACAGCGCTACTGGCAAAATATTCTATGGACAGATTAAACTAAAGTTGAGTTGTTTGGAAGGAACACACAACACTATGTGTGGAGGGAAAAAAAGGCGCAGCACACAAACATCAAAACCTCATCCCAACTGTAAATTGTGGTGCAGGGAGCATCATGGTTTGGGGCTGCTTTGCTGCCTCAGGGCCTGGACAGCTTGCTATCATCGACAGAAAAATGAATTCCCAAGTTTATCAGGACATTTTGCAGGAGAATGTAAGGCTATCTGTCCGCCAACTGAAGCTGAACAGAAGTTGGGTGATGCAACAGGACAACGACCCAAAAAACAGAATGGCTTCAACAGAAGAAAATACGCCTTCTGGAGTGGCCCAGTCAGAGTCCTGACCTCAACCTGATTGAGATGCTGTGGCATGACCTCAAGAGAGTGATTCACACCAGACATCCCAAGAATATTGCTGAACTGAAACAGTTTTGTAAAGAGGAATGGTCCAAAATTCCTCTTGACCGTTGTGCAGGTCTGATCCGCAACTACAGGAAACGTTTGGTTGAGGTTATTGCTGCCAAAGGAGGGTCAACCAGTTATTAAATCCAAGGGTTCACATACTTTTTCCACCCTGCACTCTGAATGTTGACATGGTGTGTTCAATAAAGAAATGAAAACGTATAATTGTTTGTGTGTTATTAGTTTAAGCAAACTGTGCTTGTCTATTGTTGTGACCTAGATGAAGATCAGATCAAATTGTATGACCAATTTATGCAGAAATCCAGGTATTTGGATTCAAATACTTTTTCTTGCCACTGTACATATTACCTCGACTAACCGGAACCCCCGCGCATTGACTCTGTACCGGTACCCCCTGTATATAGCCTTGCTATTGTTATTTTACTGCTGCTATTTCATTATTTGTTACTTTTATTTTTTATTCATATTTTTTTGTTTTAGGTATTTTTTATTTTTTATACTGCATTGTTGGTTAAAGCTTGTAAGTAAGCATTTCACTGTAAGGTCTACACCTGTTTTATTCGGCGCATGTGACAAATACAATTTTACCAGAAGATAGAGACATTTGCATGGCCATTCTGTTTATCAAACAAAATTGTTTCAGCTAAAACAAAGTTCTCCGAGTGGACTGGAGTCCATCTATTTTACGACCCTATTGTTGTTCAAGGTTGAACTCTTTATTTAAATAGCAGATTTACCATAACCCTGTATAGGCACACAATCACATGATGTGCCATGGTAAAAGTATACTCATGAATGACACAAACATCTATTCACTTACAAAGTTCTACCTTCCAGCACCCATCTCTGGCTTATGAGGCACAGACTACCATTTTTCAATACTGAATTCTCTCATTTCAATTTACACACCAAACTCCAACCCACGCATGCCCTCTGAATCCTGGCTCGCTTTTAATTGCTTCATTCTCTGCTTCCAAAATAGCCCTAGAATGGAACAAGTGAATTAGAAACTGCTGTGATGACAGGTTGTCTTCTTAAAATGTGCCCAAAAGTATGAATAGAGTGGATTTGCATGCAATGGATTGACTGTGAATGTCAGAAGCACTCTGTTTTTCTTCCTGCCATGTCTGAAATTGAGCAAGATTAATGTCCTTTTATATAAATTAATTCCTTGAATTAAATAGCCTGGTTTTTCATACCTTTTTTGGACTGAAAGAGTGGTTTACCTACTGTGATGTTGTTCACACAGTGATGGTAAGTTTTTTGGGGGATAAAAAGTGCAATTGTCATTCAAATGTAATCAAAACAACTTTCCTGAAGAGGTAAAAGGCTTCTTTCTATTTGATTCCTGTAGAGGTAAAAGGCCTCTTTCTATTTGATTCCTGTAGAGGTAAAAGGCTTCTTTCTATTTGATTCCTGTAGAGGTAAAAGGCTTCTTTCTATTTGATTCCTGTAGAGGTAAAAGGCTTCTTTCTATTTGATTCCTGTAGAGGTAAAAGGCTTCTTTCTATTTGATTCCTGTAGAGGTAAAAGGCTTCTTTCTATTTGATTCCTGTAGAGGTAAAAGGCTTCTTTCTATTTGATTCCTGTAGAGGTAAAAGGCCTCTTTCTATTTGATTCCTGTAGAGGTAAAAGGCTTCTTTCTATTTGATTCCTGTAGAGGTAAAAGGCTTCTTTCTATTTGATTCCTGACGAGGTAAAAGGCTTCTTTCTATTTGATTCCTGACGAGGTAAAAGGCTTCTTTCTATTTGATTCCTGACGAGGTAAAAGGCTTCTTTCTATTTGATTCCTGACAAGGTAAAAGGCTTCTTTCTAGCTTGGTCGGTCTCTGTCTCTCTCTCTCGCTCTGTCCAGCTCTCATCTGTCTCTGTCTCTCATGTCTATGTCTCTGTCTCTATCTCTGGTCTCTCTGTCTATGTCTCTCTGTGTCTATGTCTCTCTCTCTCTTGTCTCTCTGACTCTCTCTTGCTCTCTCTCTCCCATTCTCGCTCTCTCTATACAGCTATATGTTGTACCCCATGCTCTTTAATTCGGGAGGTTCAGTGTTTCAACACTGAATACCTTTTAATAACACTAATAGCGAGAAACCAGCGAACAATGTTCAGGTCTGGCGGGACAATCTACCGGTCTACATATGTCAGAGTGTATGTCTGTTGCCTGGCAACAAAACCCAGGTCACCGTCAGTGGTGTAAAGTACTTAAGTAAAAATACTTTAAAGTACTACTTAAGCAGTTTTTGGGGGGTATCTGTACTTTACTATTTATATTTTTACTTTTTTACTTTAACTTCAGTACATTCCTTAAGAAAATGAGCTACTTTTTCCTCCATACATTTTCCCTGACACCCAAAAGTACTCGTTACATTTTGACAGGAAAATGGTCCAATTCACACACTTATCAAGAGAACATCCCTGGTCATCCCTGCTGCCTCTGATCTGGCGGACTCACTAAACACAAATGCTTCATTTGTAAATGATGTCTGAGTGTTGGAGTGTGCCCCTGGCTATCCATAAATAAAAAATATTAAAATAAATGTGCCTTCTGGTTTGCTTAATATAAGGAATTTTAAATGGTTTAAACTTTTACTTTTATTTTTAATACTTAAGTACATTTTAGCAATTCCATTTACTTATTTACATATATTTACATATATTTAAAATCAAATACTTTTAGACTTTTACTCAAGTAGTATTTTACTGGGTGACTTTCACTTTTACTTGAGTCATTTTCAAATCATTACTTTTATTCAAGTATGAAAATTGAGTACTTTTTCCACCACTGGTCACTGTGTCTATGTCTCTCTCTCTCTCTCAGTTCGTAAATTCAATCTGGAGTGTCAGAGTGTGCTCAGAGTGCGCTCAGGGCATTCGTAAATTCAGAGCATTGTCAGATTGTCCTTTGTAAATTCAGGAGGAGTAGGGTTGATCCGAGTGTTCTGATCTCACAACGGCAGTCAAGCACCCAAGCTAACTGGCTAATGTTGGCTAGCTACTTCCAGACACAAATAAGAGAGCACCTCACTCTGATCCTTTTACTCTCCCTAGCAGAGCTGGTTAGGCTGTTTTCATGTTATATAGAGCGTTGGTGACTGTAACTGTGCTGCTGGCAACAATTTTATTATGCTTTTTTGCAGACGTTTACTGACACCGGCCATATTCAACTGGTGTTGAAGGTTTGTAAATTCATCAGTTATTCTGCGCTCTGGTACACTCAGACGAGAGTGCTCTGAAATTGGAGTAGATAGCTAGAGCGAATTTACGAACGCACCCTTTGTCTAGAGAAGGCTTCATATAGATGTTTCAGTCATTGAACATGCACTGTCTATCATTGACGTGTTGTTGTTGTCATTGATTTCAGCACACATGTTTTATACTTTCATTAATGGCTGCTGAAATTATCCATGAACACAAATTATGTTCGATTCTGTGAGGAGTTTTTGTTGTGATTGCTGTCCATTTTATTATTATTGCCCTCAATGTCACAGATTGCACACAGTGCAATGAAATGGCTACATGCTGAAAAAATATGTATCTACTTAATCTGAGATGATTGATAGGCTCTTAATCTGAGATGATTGATAGGCTCTTAATCTGAGATGATTGACAGGCTCTTAATCTGAGATTATCTGCCCTGCTAGAGCTTTCCCGGTCAACTGTATGTGCTGTTATTGTGAAGTGGAAACGTCTAGGAGCAACAACGGCTCAGCCCCGAAGTGGTAGGCCACACAAACTCACAGAACGGGACCACCGAGTGCTGAAGCGCGTAGCACGTAAAAATTGTCTGTGCTCGGTTGCAACACTCACTACCGAGTTCCAAATTGCCTCTGGATGCAACATCAGCATAATAACTGTTTGTTGGGAGCTTCATGAATGGGTTTCCATGGCCGAGCAGCCACACACAAGCCTTATATCACCATGCGCAATGCCAAGCGTCGTACGGAGTGGTGTAAAACTCGTCGCCATTGGACTCTGGAGCAGTGGAAATGCGTCCTCTGGAGTGATGAATCACGTTTCACCATTTTGCAGTCCGGTGGACGAATCTGGGTTTGGCGGATGCCAGGAGAACACTACCTGCCCGAATGCATAGTGCCAACTGTAAAGTTTGGTGGAGGAGGAATAATGGTCTGGGGCTGTTTCCATGGTTCGGGCTAAGCCTCTTAGTTCCAGTGAAGGGAATTCTTAACACTACTGCATACAATTACATTCTAGTGTACTTTACTGCACAAATAAACCCCCACAATTTATATACGATTATGTACATTTGGGAGTAACTCCATTCCTCGCACTACTGTCTTTCAGTAACAGTAACTGTTCAAATGAATTGATATAAAATCTGACTTGATCTCATATTGGGAGGGATTGTTTTTGTATTCTGTGATTTAAAACAAGTGTCAATTTGATATATCCCCCCACCCAAAAAAATACAAAATGGTCACAATTTGGCCCCAAGGTGTTGTGACAGTTTTTGATTTTATTTATTGATCTTATGTTATTTATCCTTCATTCATAAGTGGCTATTATCAGTGATTCCAGTGAGTACAACCATCTTTCCAGGGGGCATTTCCCAAGGAAGACAATTCCAATTTTCAAGTGCAGAGCGTAGCTGAAGAGGGATTGTAATCATAGGGTGAGGTCTTCTTGAGATGGAGAATTCGATGGATGAGGAGGGTGGAGGAGCTCTCTGTGGCCTGAGGGGGAGAGGGGTGAAGCTGCGGGGGTGAGCCCTCCTTCACCCTCCACTATAACCCCCTGCTTCAAGGAGTGAAGAGCTCAGGTCCCTAAGGGCCATGAGTCACCCCCATTCCACCATCAAGACCTTGTTGAACTGTTCATGCTGAGGTGATAAAAAAAAACATGGAGACAACCTACTGTATGTGTTAACCTTTATTAACCTGTTTAGGCTGTTTGCTAGCTTTGTTTCGGTGGATGTATTCTGTTTGAATTGCTGGGATCCACATAAACAACGTGATCAGTGATCCTCTCCAGTCAAAATACAATCAGGTAAGTCTATTTTTCACTTATTTTGTTGTATCCAACAGTATGGCTCTCTGAGCAACAGAGTCACCCAAAGAGATTTGATGGGTGACTGTATTTGATAGCCTACACCAAAGTGGAAATACCTTACTTAACACTATTATCTTTTATTACGCTCCAGGCATTAAAGTTCATTAGAACTACATTACAATACTGTCCCCCATTCCAGGGCCTTGAGCACTGAGCAGTGACACTATCCTATCTGTCCGGTAACGTGCTTTATAATACTCCAGTACGTTAGCTTTGAAGCGCTGATATATTAACCGTGCTTAATTGAATATTGCCCCGGCCCGATAGTTGAGATGATGTCGTAATTTCTTTAAATTAACATTTACACATCCTCACAGGCTAAGCAAAGGTGAAGGCCACCCAGATAGTGACAAAACACACATTTGAATGTGCCTGGCTACACGTTTGGAGATGATAATCGGACAGGTGACACTGCCGTTCTTCACTTTATTGGTCCCTCACCATAACTGTTAATTAACTTCCTCCTGTGCTGCTGTTTGCTTTTCATAGGGAGCAACCATTAAGAGATATTGGCCAATCTAGTTTTAGATTGTGTGGTCGATCTAGTTTTAGATTGTGTGGTCGATCTAGTTTTAGATTGTATGGCCGATCGTGTTTTAGATTGTGTGGCCGATCGTGTTTTAGATTGTGTGGCCGATCGTGTTTTAGATTGTGTGGCCGATCGTGTTTTAGATTGTGTGGATCTGATTTTATATTGTGTGGTCAATCTAGTTTTATATTGTGTAAATGAGAGAGAGACACATACACATGGAGATAAGGAAACAAGAAAGACAGATAGACAGAAAGACAGTAAGAAAGAGGTTGGTGTAGAATATATGCGTCAATGAGTAGTATTCCTCAGGCATATAGTGTAGTAATTATCCAAACCATCTGCATGTGCTGTGAAGCAGATGGGGAGACTCAACCCACCCTGAGTTCATGCCTGAAAGGTACAAAGCAAAGGATTCTGGAGTGAAATGAACTCATGTATTTTATGAGACCAAAGTAAGTGGACTCACAAGGTATAGGAAACAGGGTTTCCAGCAGGATTCCAATGTACATTATGGTCAAAGCCATTGGTACTAGTAGTGCTATGCTACAGTACATCCTTTACAGTTGTTTTACAGTATATAGAATTATTCACCTCATCTGTTTGGGGATTTAAATCAGCAAGCTTTCTGTTACTGGCCCAACACTCTTAACTGCTAAGCTACCTGCCGCCCACTTAAAAGTTATCTTGATGTTCATTGTCCGCCCATTGTCTCTCGCAAGTACCATCCTTCTTCATACGTAAGCGGATCACTTGTTCACATGTGTAGGGTATAATCTAGTTGGGGATACCTTATTTTGAAAAGTACACTATATGTGCAAAAGTTTGTGGACACATCTTCAAATTAGTGGATTTGGCTATTTCAGCTACACCCGTTGCTGACAGGTGTATAGAATTGAGCACACCACCATGCAATCTCCATAGACAAACATTGGCAGTAGAATGACCTTACTGAAGAGCTCAGTGACTTTCAACGTGGCACCGTCATAGGACACCACCTTTCCAATAAGTCAGTTCGTCAAATTTCTGTTCTGCTAAAGCTGCCCCGGTCAACTGTAAGTGCTGTTATTGTGAAGTGGAAACGTCTAGGAGCAACAACAGCTCAGTCACGAAGTGGTAGGCCACACAAGCTCACAGAACGGGACCGCCGAGTGCTGAAGCACGTAGTGTGTACAAATCGTCTGTCCTCGGTTGCAACACTCACGACTGAGTTCCAAACTGCCCCTGGAAGGAACTTCAGCACATTAACTGTTCGTCGGGAGCCTCATGAAATGGGTTTCCATGGCCGGAGCAGTGGAAATGTGTTCCTTGTAGTGATGAATCACGCTTCACCATCTGGCAGTCCGACGGACGAATCTGGGTTTGGCGGATGCCAGGCGAAAGCTACCTGCCCCAATGCATAGTGCCAACTGTAAAGTTAGGTGGAGGAGGAATAATGGTCTGGAGCTGTTTTTCATGGTTCGGGCCCCTTAGTTCCAGTGAAGGGAAATCTTAATTCTACAGTATACATTGACATTCTAGACGATTCTGTGCTTCCAACTTTGTGGCAACAGTTTGGGGAAGGCCCTTTCCTGTTTCAGCATGACAATGCCCCTGTGCACAAAGTGAGGTCCATACAGAAATGGTTGTCAAGATCGGTGTGGGAGAACTTGACTGGCCTGCACAGAGCCCTGACCTCAACCCCATCGAACACCTTTGGGATGAATTGGAACGCCAGCTGCGAGCCAGGCCTAATTACCCAACGTCAGTGCCCAACCTCACTAATGCTCTTGTGGCTGAATGGAAGCAAGTCCCCACAGCAATGTTCCAACATCTAGTGGAAAGCCTTCCCAGAAGAGTGGAGGCTGTTATAGCAGCAAAGGGGGGACCAACTCCATATTAATGCCCATGATTTTGGAATGAGATGTTTGACGAGCAGGTGTTCACATACCTTTGGTCATGTAGTGTATATGATGTGTAATGTTGTTGCAAATGTGGATCTCTCAATGTAAGTTGGACCTATGACCAGTGATATTTTTGTTATATTATGTTTCAATATATTACGTTTGGGTGTTCTTTGTTGGGAAGTGTTTGTCGGTGGCAATGCCACTAGTCTAGAACATTCCACCATCTCACTAAGACCGCAAACGGACAGTGATAAGCCTACTTTCCTTTGTTCATCTGTGGTCTGTGTGTGGAAGTATCCAGGGTGGGTGTTTTGTACAAACTACTGTTAGTTGACTCAGTGTTGTCTGAGCCAGATTACCACTCTGCTTAATTACCTTCCTCTTATCAGTGGAACCCCAGAGTTTCCTGTAGCAAATTGTCTCCCCATAGTCCCATTGCGTGTGTATTTCAATAGTTTGAAACAAATACTTTTAACTGTGTAGTGAAGACCTGTTATGTCCAACTTAGTCACAGAAATCACAGACCTAGGGAACATTGTGAACATTGTGGGAGGCAAGGGAGACTATGTTCCACTACTAATATCAGAAAAAATCTATATTTAAACATTTAGTTTAGCCTAAATCAAATCCAATGTGTTGGGTCGCATACACATATTTAGCAGATGTTATTGCGGTTGCAGCAAAATGCTTGTGTTCCTAGTGCCAACAGTACAGTAGTATCTAACAAAACGAATACACACACATCTAAAAGTACAAGAATGGAATTCACTATATGCACTTTGCCGGTATACTATTAATCTAAATCTGTCAATCTCAGCTCTGCTGAGAAACTTTATACCTAGTCAGTTTTACACATCAATAAAGCACATCAGAAGGTTCAGTGTATTAGGTGATCTGGGAGCCCTGAGGTCTCTTAATCTTGAAGGAATATCTCTATGGTTTAGAGTGAGTGAAGAGGGGGGGGTACAGTGAATAACACAGGACAAAGACTCTAGAGAGGGAAGGAGGAAAAAGGAGCTGAGGAGTGTTAGAAGAGCGTTAGGCCTAGTCCCATTACTCTGAAGAATGGGACTTCAAAGGTGGCGTGGCAGACATTACATTACAGCCTCTCTCAGTATGCCACCGCCTCGAGTGGCACCACCCACCACCCACCCTCAGCCCCTCTCAGCACAGTGGGTATCAAAGTTCAAAGGTCAAGTTCAAAGTTTTATTGTCATATGCACAGGATACAGCAGGTGTAAAACAATACAGTGAAATGCTTAACTTGTGAAGTTGCGAGCTGTTTCCCAACAACGCAGAAAAAAGAAGGAAAAAAGAAACACTGTACTGGAGTGACTGGGGCACAGGAGGTTGGTGACACCTTAATTGGGGAGGATGGGTTCGTGGGAATGGCTGGAGCGGAATAGGTGGAATGGCATCAAATACATCAAACATAGTTTCTATGTGTTTGATGCCATTCAATTCGCTCCGTTCAAGCCAGTATTATGAGCTGTCCTCCGCTCAGCAGCCTCCACTGGATTGAGGTAGGTATCAAGTGCATTCTGGTGAAGTGATCATAACAATAGGTTTGTATCATCTTGAGTTAGTGGGAGCGAGTTGGGGGGGGGGGGGGTTATCATGGTACAGGTCTGTCAGTCAGAAAAATACACTGAAGTAATAAAGAACTGTTTGTTTTTCAAAGTAGCTGGCTGGCCATGTTAAACCGGTGGACTAGATCTATACCCAATCATTTTACCTGCAAATTCCTCTCCTCTAATTTCCCTTGTGACCATATAATGGTGTTAAGATTGGTTAGATACCTTGGTGTCTTCTTAAGATCTCACCTGTTTTCTAACCAATAAGAATGCACTAGAGGGTTAAGAGCTACAGTGTAATGCACACTATAACAGGGCATTTATGGTGGACGTACAATATGACTAGAGCCTAGTTTTCCCTGGTGAGGTGGTTGTTTAAGTATGAGTAATAATGTATATTGTCAATGAAAGGCAACGGAATGTTTCAAAGATTAAAAAAAAGAAAATGTAATGGAAAAGTGGTGCGTGCATATGTATTCACTCCCTTTGCTATGAAGCCCCTAAATGAGATCTGGTGCAACCAATTACCTTCAGATAATTCGTTTTAAAAAATCCCCCTGTGTGCAATCTAAGTGTCACATGATCTGTCACATGATCTCAGTATATATTCACCTGTTCTGAAAGGCCCCAGATTCTGCAACACCACTAAGCAAGAGGCACCACCAAGCAAGCGGCACCATGAAGACCAAGGAGCTCTCCAAACAGGTCAAGGACAAAGTTGTGGAGAAGTACAGATCAGGGTTGGGTTATAAAAAAATATCCGAAACTTTGAACATCCCACGGAGGACCATTAAATCCATTATTAAAAAATGTGAAGAATATGGCACCACAACAAATCTGCCAAGAGAGGGCCGCCCACCAAAACTCACAGACCAGGCAAGGAGGGCATTAATCAGAGAGGCAACAGAGACCAAAGATAACTCTGAAGGAGCTGCAAATCTCCACAGCGGAGATTGGAGTATCTGTCCATGGGACCACTTTAAGCCGTACACTCCATAGAGCTGGGCTTTACGGGAAGAGTGGCCAGAAAAAAGCCATTGCTTAAAGGAAAAAATAAGTAAACACGTTTGGTGTTCGCCAAAAGGCATGTGGGAGACTCCCCAAACATATGGAAGAAGGTACTCTGTTCAGATGAGACTAAAATGTCGCTTTTTGACCATCAAGGAAAACGCTATGTCTGGTGCAAACCCAACACCTCCCATCACCCCGAGAACACCATCCACCACAGTGAAGCATGGTGGAGGCAGCATCATGCGTGGGGAGGTTTTTCATCGGCAAGGACTGGGAAACTGGTCAGAATTTAAGGAATGATGGATGGCGCTAAATACAGGGAAATTGTTGTGGGAAACCTATTTCAGTCTTCCAGAGATTTCAGACTGGGAGGGAGGTTCACCTTCCAGCAGGACAATGACCTTAAGCATACTGCGAAAGCAACACTCGAGTGGTTTAAGGGGTAACATTTAAATGTTTTGGAATGGCCTAGTCAAAGCCCAGACCTCAATCAAATTGAGAATCTGTGGTATGACTTAAATATTGTTGTACACCAGAGGAACCCATCCAACTTGAAGGAACTGGAGTAATTTTGCCTTGAAGAATGGGCAAAAATCCCAGTGGCTAGATGTGCCAAGCTTATAGCGACATACCCCAAGAGACTTGCAGCTGTAATTGCTGTAAAAGGTGGCTCTACAAAGTATTGACTTTGGGGGGGTTGAATAGTTATGCACCCTCAAGTTTTCAGTTTTGTTTGTCTTATTTCTTGTTTGTTTCACAATAAAACATATTTTGAATCTTCAAAGTGGTAGGCATGGTGTGTAAATCAAAAGATACAAACCCCCCAAAAATCTATTTTAATTCCAGGTTGTAAGGCAACAAAATAGGAAAAATGCCAAAGGGGGGAATACTTTCACAAGGCACTGTACGTTATATATTACTCATGTCATTAATCATTGTCTGAAAATGCATGTGTTTTCTCTGGAGAGGATTAGTATGGCTCCTCAGTGCATCCCAGATCAGGTCAGGTCCTTTTGACCTACTGATCAAACCAAAGACCCGCACCAGAATGCACTTTGCACTCTGCCTTGTAGGTGGGCTTAGAAGTGTTTTCTACCATTATTTACACTCTGAAAAAAGGGTTCTAAAAGGGTTCTTCGGCTGTCCCCGTGGGGGAACCCTTTAAAGAATGCTTTTGGGTTCCAGGAAGAACATTTTTGGTTCCATTTAGTTCCTTCTGTGGAAAGGTTCTAGATATAACCTTTTTTTTTAAGAGTTCACCCTCCACCTCTTGAATTTGTTGTGTCCGGTCAAAAGATGTTGCAGAAGGATGTTCTTTGCCCTATGTTGCATTTAAAATAAGAAATCAGACTCGAGCCATAATCACTGTTATTCAAACATGATTCTTTTTTTGTGTGTGTTAAATTGACAGTGGAATGCGTTATCAAGAACCCTTCAGTCTTGGTACATATGTAAGTTGTCTTTGTCGATGTGTAAATTGGGAAATAAATGGATGGTGGCTGTGCTTAAGCCATCAAGTATTGTCTTGGGGTTTCAGTAATTGTACCTATTTGAGAGACAGAAAGCAGTGACAGATTGTCCTCTTCATATATATTCAAACAGTGGGTGAAAGGATGGAGGAGATCTAGAAACGTAGTCATCTGAGTCTGCAGAAAGCAAACCCAGCAATTACATGTGTATAAATGAATAGAGAAATGTTCCGTGAAGTTTTTTAGCCCAATCACTCTTGATAGAAGATTTATTCAAATCCATAGTTCCGTTTGACAGGTCTCATTCCGAGATGAGGATGACTGTCATTACTCATAGATCATTTACACATTCACAGAAATAGGATATTCATTTGATCACTCTTTTGTATCTGAGAATTTTACAAACTTGCTGTGTATTTGAGTTTTAAAAATCTTCCAAAGTTTGACATTTCAGACTTGATTTGCCATGACGAAAAATCTACCAACCCCTACAAAAATGTCCATGAATTATAACCCACATAATAAATCACATGTCCTGTTGCTGCAGGATTATTTTCCTGCTGTAGCAAACTGGCTCAAATTAAGATCCCACATCTATACCTGTTTCCCTTGGTCAGTTGAGAACAACTTTGATCTGTACCTTTCAGGTAAATTGCTCTCAAACAAAAACACTTAGGAAACAATGTTGTTTGTCGTTATTCATCTTTGAAAAACAATTTTAATATTGGATCCCTAGTGATTAGAGACACTGTTGGTATTTTAAAGGTTATATCAAGCAAGGTTAGATTTCTGAGTTAGTTCACAAACTTCAGGAGCAATTAAATCTATTTTTTTACACTCAAACCTAATGAATACTTACAATTAGAGCTCAATATATTTACGAAAAAGTATCTAAACAAATATTTATTTTACACTTAACAGTTATGCAAACAATTAGGCTGTACGGCTTGGCATGACGATAATTACATCCATATGATGACTGACCGGTGCTTTTGTTAATTTCATTTAGTGTAATTGCTCAATATGCAGTGTGGTAATTATCCGGCAGCCATAGCTCAGTGGACAGTCTCTGGCTCAGACTGACACTTAACCTTACCAAATGTCAAAGTGGCTAATATAGGAGGGTTCCCATTTATCCAAAGGTTGTAGCCCCTCGCTTATCCAATTCATTTCATAAAGGTCACCGTGTTTGGATTTGCCTTGACAGAAGTTGACTTTCGTTTCCAGGAATACCTGGAGCCTTCTGCTAATTTGGTGTTGCATGTAAATATAGATTTAAAGACGTGTTAGTGGTTCAAATCCATGTTTTAATGTTTTGTCCACTCAGACATGTATGGACCCCTGCGTCTTTGATGCATAATGGGCAGTTCTGTTTTTAAGACAAGGCAAAGAGCTCACACATCTGATTTCTCAGGTCTAAATCAACCACTTTTAAAAAGGCAAGAGCTGAAAGCTGCAGATATTGTGGGCTCTGGGGACCCCTTATCTACTCTATACACACTGCTTTTGAGGTGTGAAAATCTAATTGGGATACAGTGCATTCGGAAAGTATACATACGCCTTGACTTTTTCCACATTTTGTTAAGTTACAGCCTTATTCTTTTTTAAACTGAAATATCACATTTACAAGTATTCAGACCCTTACTCAGTACTTTGTTGAAGCACCTTTAGCAGCGATTACAGCCTTGAGTCTTCTTGGGTATGAAGCTACAAGCTTGGCACACCTGTATTTGGGGAGTTTCCCCCATTCTTCTATGCGGATCCTCTCAAGCTCTGTCAGGTTGGATGGGGAGTGTCGCTGCACAGCTATTTTCAGGTCTCTCCAGAGGTGTTCGATTGGGTTCAAGTCCGGGCTCTAGCTGGGCCACTCAAGGACATTCATATACTTGTCCTGAAGCTGCTCCTGCATTGTCTTGGCAGTGTGCTTAAGATCGTTGTCCTGTTGGAAGGTGAACCTTTGCCCCAATTTGAGGTCCTGAGCGCACTGGAGCAGGTTTTCATAAAGATCTCTCTGTACTTTGCTCTGTTAATCTTTCCCTCGATCTTGACTAGTCTCCTAGTCCCCATTGTATAGCAGATTATGTCCAGCAGAAACAAGAGAGATAACACAATTGGTAACACCTATTACAGTTTGACATCAAATGCCGCTGAAAAACATCCCCACAGCATGATCCTGCCACCACCACGCTTCACTGTACTCACCGTACTGAGGAGTGGCTTCCATCTGGCCACTCTACCATAAAAGCCTGATTGGTGGAGTGTTGCAGAGACGGCTGTCCTTCTGGAAGGTTCTCCCATCTCCACAGAGGAACTCTGGAGCTCTGTCAGAGTGACAATTGGGTTCTTGGTCACCTCCCTGACCAAGGCCCTTCTCCGCCGACTGCTCAGTTTGCCTGGGCGGCCAGCTCTAGGAAGAGTCTTGGTGGTTCCAAACTTCTTCCATTTAAGAATGATGGAGGCCACTGTGTTCTTGAGGACCTTCAATGCTGAAGACATTTTTTGGTACCCTTCCCCAGATCTGTGCCTTGACATAATCCTGTCTCGGAGTTCTACAAACAATTCCTTCGACCACATGGTGTCACGTCCTGACCATTGAGTGCTCTTATTTTCTATGGTAGAGTAGGTCAAGACGTGACTGGGGGTTTATATAGTTGATATTTTCTATGTTGTGTTCTAGTTTCTTTTTTCTATGTTGGGGTTTGTATGATTCCCAATTAGAGGCAGCTGGTCATCGTTGTCTCTAATTGGAGATCATATTTAAGTAGTTGTTTTTCCCATCTGTGTTTGTGGGAGATTATTTTGAGTTAGTGCATGTTGCACCTCTGTCGTCACGGTTTGTTGTTTGTTTATAGTTTATTGTTTGTTTGGCTAAGTTTCACAATATAATAAAGATGTGGAACGATACGCACGCTGCGCCTTGGTCTCCTCCTACAAACGGACTTGACACATGGCTTGGTTTTTGCTCAGACATCGACTGTCAACTGTGGGACCTTATATGCCTTTCCGAATCATGTCCAATCAATTGAATTTACCGCAGGTGGACTCCAATCAAGTTGTAGAAACATCTCAAGTATCATCAATGGAAACAGGATGCACCTGGGCTCAATTTCGAGTCTCATAGCAAAGGGTCTGAATACTTATGTAAATAAGGTTTTTCTGGAAACCCGGTTTTTGCTTTGTCATTATGGGGTATTGTGTGTAGATTAATGAGGATATTTTATTTATTTAATCCATTTTAGAACAAGGCTGTAATGTAACAAAATGTGGAAAAAGTCAAGGGATCTGAATACTTTCCGATTGCACTGTAGTTTCTCCCTAAACCAATGGCCATGGCAATGCATTTAGCATAAAACATGGGTAGAGTGTAATGCTGCACTGACAATCATCACTTAGCTAGCCTATATGTATAGCAGATTATGTCCAGCAGAAACAAGAGAGATAACACAATTGGTAACACCTATTACAGTTTGACATCAAATGACCCAACATAACCATTTCATATCAAAGCACTATTGTGCCTGATGAAAGTAGATGGGATATCACTGACGGATCCCAACAAACATGCTTCGGTGCTTTTATTGATTAGTAGAATGTTTATTCATGGAAACAGATTTGTTTCTTTGGTGGTTTGTCCTTAAAAAGCTTGAGTGGGAGTGCATTTTGAGTCTTCTAAATTGTGTGTAATTGTAAAAAAAAAAATGTATGTTAGCCATCTATACCTACAGTGAGGGGAAAAAGTGTTTGATCCCCTGCTGATTTTGTGTGTTTGCCCACTTACAAAGAAATGATCAGTCTATAATTTTAATGGTAGGTTTATTTGAACAGTGAGAGACAGAATAACAACAAAAAAATCCAGAAAAACGCATGTCAAAAATGTTCTAAAATGATTTGCATTTTAATGAGGGAAATAAGTATTTCACCCCTCTGCAAAACATGACTTAGTACTTGGTGGCAAAACCCTTGTTGGCAATCACAGAGGTCAGACGTTTCTTGTAGTTGGCCACCAGGTTTGCACACATCTCAGGAGGGATTTTGTCCCACTCCTCTTTGCAGATCTTCTCCAAGTCATTAAGGTTTTGAGGCTGACGTTAGGCAACTCGAACCTTCAGCTCCCTCCACAGATTTTCTATGGGATTAAGGTCTAGAGACTGGCTAGGCCACTCCAGGACCTTAATGTGCTTCTTCTTGAGCCACTCCTTTGTTGCCTTGGCCGTGTGTTTTGGGTCATTGTCATGCTAGAATACCCATCCACGACCCATTTTCAATGCCCTGGCTGAGGGAAGGAGGTTCTCACCCAAGATTTGACGGTACATGGCCCCATCCATCGTCCCTTTGATGCGGTGAAGTTGTCCTGTCCCCTTAGCAGAAAAACACCCCCAAAGCATAATGTTTCCACCTCCATGTTTGACGGTGGGGATGGTGTTCTTGGGGTCATAGGCAGCATTCCTCCTCCTCCAAACACGGCAAGTTGAGTTGATGCCAAAGAGCTCCATTTTGGTCTCATCTGACCACAACACTTTCACCCAGTTGTCCTTTGAATCATTCAGATGTTCATTGGCAAACTTCAGACGGGCATGTATATGTGCTTTCTTGAGCAGGGGGACCTTGCGGGCGCTGCAGGATTTCAGTCCTTCACGGCGTAGTGTGTTACCAATTGTTTTCTTGGTGACTATGGTCCCAGCTGCCTTGAGATCATTGACAAAATCCTCCTGTGTAGTTCTGGGCTGATTCCTCACCGTTCTCATGATCATTGCAACTCCACGAGGTGAGATCTTGCATGGAGCCCCAGGCCGAGGGAGATTGACAGTTCTTTTGTGTTTCTTCCATTTGCGAATAATCGCATCAACTGTGGTCACCTTCTCACCAAGCTGCTTGGTGATGGTCTTGTAGCCCATTCCAGCCTTGTGTAGGTCTATAATCTTGTCCCTGACATCCTTGGAGAGCTCTTTGGTCTTGGCCATGGTGGAGAGTTTGGAATCTGATTGACTTATTGCTTCTGTGGACAGTTGTCTTTTATACAGGTAACAAACTGAGATTAGGAGCACCCCCTTTAAGAGTGCGCTCCTAATCTCAGCTCATTGCCTGTATAAAAGACATCTGGGAGCCAGAAATCTTTCTGATTGAGAGGGGGCCAAATACTTATTTCCCTCATTAAAATGCAAATCAAATTTAGAACATTTCTGACATGCGTTTTTCTGGATTTTTTTGTTGTTATTCTCTCTCACTGTTCAAATAAACCTACCATTTAAATTATAGACTGATCATTTCTTTGTCAGTGGGCAAATGTACAAAATCAGCAGGGGATCAAATACTTTTTTCCCTCACTATATGTATTTCAGTGTCCATGACTGCCATGTGGGTAGAAAACCTTGAACTTGAAAAAATGATTGAATGTCCCAACATTGAATAATACATGAGTGAGCTGCGTGGCTGAAAAACCTTCAGCAAAGCCACAGACTTTCTCGAAGTGTGGCTGACCCCAAATAGATTTTCTGGATTTAACAAACAAACCCAAAAATCTAATCTGTCGCTTCTCACTCAAATGGCATCTTGGTTTCACATTCTGTTAGAGTGGGGGAGTTGAATCAGTCAGTGTCACGTAAGTCACGGTGACATTCCTTCATCACTGAGTGGGTTATTGCTGAATATATCTCCTAGGACAAAGCTTTGGAGTCTAGACTCTAAATTAACGTCTGAATTTCAACAGGCAGTACATACAGGACGTTGTGCTGACTTTTTAAGCATCCCCCTAAACCATGTTCTTTCTGTTAATGAAGTGTTTCACTTTCCCTTTCGCAGACTATCTTCTGCGGTGACCCAAACGTAAAGCCTACACAGTTGTGTCCTGTACGCATGCAGATTTGTTATTGTCCCGTCTTTTATGTAAATGTTGAACTTTGAATTAGAATATTAAGGTATAACTAAATAAGGTTCCTATTAAGACTGCAGTTGAGGTTACTGCAATTATACAAATCATACGCCTTAGATAGAAACGGATTGTGTTCAGGACATTTAAAGGGGCAATCAGCAGTTGCTACATTCATTTTGGGATTTATAAATTCATGATATGTACCCATTGAGTCTTGAAGAATATAACGTATAAATAAATGCCTCATATTCTATTAAACACTGGGCAGGGGAACAGTGCAGAGTGGTTGATTAGATAGAACAGAGGATCATATTCTATTAAACACTGGGCAGGGGAACAGTGCAGAGTGGTCGATTAGATAGAACAGAGGATCATATTCTATTAAACACTGGGCAGGGGAACAGTACAGAGTGGTCGATTAGATAGAACAGAGGATCATATTCTATTAAACACTGGGCAGGGGAACAGTGCAGAGTGGTCGATTAGATAGAACAGAGGATCATATTCTATTAAACACTGGGCAGGGGAACAGTGCAGAGTGGTCGATTAGATAGAACAGAGGATCATATTCTATTAAACACTGGGCAGGGGAACAGTGCAGAGTGGTCGATTAGATAGAACAGAGGATCATATTCTATTAAACACTGGGCAGGGGAACAGTGCAGAGTGGTCGATTAGATAGAACAGAGGATCATATTCTATTAAACACTGGGCAGGGGAACAGTGCAGAGTGGTTGATTAGATAGAACAGAGGATCATATTCTATTAAACACTGGGCAGGGGAACAGTGCAGAGTGGTTGATTAGATAGAACAGAGGATCATATTCTATTAAACACTGGGCAGGGGAACAGTGCAGAGTGGTTGATTAGATAGAACAGAGGATCATATTCTATTAAACACTGGGCAGGGGAACAGTGCAGAGTGGTTGATTAGATAGAACAGAGGATCATATTCTATTAAACACTGGGCAGGGGAACAGTACAGAGTGGTTGATTAGATAGAACAGAGGATCATATTCTATTAAACACTGGGCAGGGGAACAGTACAGAGTGGTTGATTAGATAGAACAGAGGATCATATTCTATTAAACACTGGGCAGGGGAACAGTGCAGAGTGGTTGATTAGATAGAACAGGCCGTTTGATGACTAATCATATGACGCATCTATAGTAAAAACTCTCTTCAGGAAAAACAGTTGCTCTTGAGCGAAGCGTTTTGCTGATGAAGATGGTGAATACTTCAATAATGGGCCCTATTTAACATGCAAACCAAACTGAGATGACAGTATGTCTCCTCTGTACTGTACTATATTGGGGTGGAAGGGTAGAGTTCATCTGTCTCGTTTGTCTTTAGTCAGAGGGAGTTAGAGAGTGCAACTCGTACAACTCTAGAACATCCATATGTAGTTACTAGTGTAATGACAATAAAGGACTCAAATGAACCAATATTCTGGCATTGGGACTCCATACAGTTCAGCAGGCCTACGTAAATGTTAGAGTGCAGCTGACTCCCTACATGCACCCTGCAGTCTCTTCAGTAAGTGTGTGTGTGTGTGTGTGTGTGTGTGTGTGTGTGTGTGTGTGTGTGTGTGTGTGTGTGTGTGTGTGTGTGTGTGTGTGTGTGTGTGTGTGTGTGTGTGTGTGTGTGTGTGTGTGTGTGTGTGTGTGTGTGTGTGTGCACCACAGAAGGTTGGTGGCACCTTAATTGGGTCGGACGAGCTTGTGGTCATGGCTGGATGGGAATAAGTGGAATTGTATCAAATACATCAAACACATGGTTTCGATTACCTCAGTTCCAGACGTTTTATGAGCCGTACTTCCCTCAGCAGCCTCCACTGATGTGCATGCTCCTGTGCATGCGTGTGTGTGCATGTGAGAGAGAGAGCCAGGGTTCTACAGTCATTATCTCTCCTGTCATCTCTCCATGCTCTAGTCTTACCTACACTGTAAATGAACTCTCCTGTCATCTCTCCATGTTCTAGTCTTACCTATTAACTCTCCTGTCATCTCTCCATGTTCTAGTCTTACCTATCATCTCTCCATGCTCTAATCTTACCTACACTGTAAATGAACTCTCCTGTCATCTCTCCATGTTCTCGTCTTACCAATTAACTCTCCTGTCATCTCTCCAGCCTTACCTACAGAGTAAATTAACTCTCATGTCATCTCTCCATGCTCTAGTCTTACCTATTCATTCTCCTGTCATCTCTCCATGCTTCAGTCTTACCTACACAGTAAATTAACTCTCCTGTCATCTCTCCAGGCTCGTCTTACCTACACAGTATATTAACTCTCCTGTCATCTCTCCATGCTCCAGTCTTACCTACACAGTAAATTAACTCTCCTGTCATCTCTCCATGCTCCAGTCTTACATACACAGTAAATGAACTCTCCTGTCATCTCTCCATGCTCCAGTCTTACCTACACAGTCATTAACTCTCCTGTCATCTCTCCATGCTCCAGTCTTACCTACACAATAATGAACTCTCCTGTCATCTCTCCATGTTCCAGTCTTACCTACACAATAATTAACTCTCCTGTCATCTCTCCATGCTCCAGTCTTACCTACACAGTCATTAACTCTCCTGTCATCTCTCCATGCTCCAGTCTTACCTACACAGTCATTAACTCTCCTGTCATCTCTCCATGTTCCAGTCTTACCTACACAATAATTAACTCTCCTGTCATCTCTCCATGCTCCAGTCTTACCTACACAATAATGAACTCTCCTGTCATCTCTCCATGCTCCAGTCTTACCTACACAATAATGAACTCTCCTGTCATCTCTCCATGCTCCAGTCCTACCTACACAGTAAATTAACTCTCCTGTCATCTCTCCATGCTCCAGTCTTACCTACACAATAATTAACTCTCCTGTCATCTCTCCATGCTCCAGTCTTACCTACACAGTAAATTAACTCTCCTGTCATTTCTCCATGCTCCAGTCTTACCTACACAATAATTAACTCTCCTGTCATCTCTCCATGCTCCAGTCTTACCTACACAATAATTAACTCTCCTGTCATCTCTCCATGCTCCAGTCTTACCTACACAATAATGAACTATCCTGTCATCTCTCCATGCTCCAGTCTTACCTACACAATAATTATCTCTCCTGTCATCTCTCCATGCTCCAGTCTTACCTAAACAGTCATTACCAGGTTGAACCCCCCCTGCTTCTCTCACACCACAGGAAATTGAATATGGGAGATGATTAAAGGTTTGCTTGCTCAGGCCATCACTGCACTTTACTAGAGCCTGACTATTGTCTGACAGTTTAATTACAAGAGACGCTGTGTTTATTGTTCTTTTAGCTTATTTAATCATAAAGTGTGAATAGTGAATAATGGTCTACATTCAAATCAAAGTTACTGAGGTAATGAGAGAAGGGGGTGACAGGGACCTATAGACAGAAAAAATGAAAGAAAGAAAGAGTATAATCTGGATTCTGGAATTGATGTACTAAACTCCAACAAAGATCCTTTATTCACATTCATGCCCGTACTGCATAGTGTACGTAATAGGCTCTTTCTCAGAAACAGGATGATGCATATTTTCATTGTTTTGATAACAATGTAGCATTCTACAGTAGCAGACAGCAATTTGGAAGGAGAGAAAGAGGTGAACATGATGAAAATAATGAAAATGATGATGAGAAAACAAAGGTTGACATTTACAATGTGTGGGCATATAACACAATCTATCATTCTCATCAGAGTGGAAAACCAAGGGTTTTGTTTTTAAATCAGATGAGTAATTTGATCATTTTGCATATGTAAATCGTATGACAGCGGCAGCATAGAGCAGAGACCAGTACTAGGGTATCTTTGACGTAAAAGCCCACAACTCAAAGATGGACAGTAGCTTATATAAGGAGGGGGAATTGTTGTTACAGCTAATACTACAGATCACCTTAAAGGGGATCACAATGATCAAATGCAACATGACACAGGATTGGTTAAATCCTAATGGTTTCACAACCGCAAAACCTCATTGTCATATGGCTCAGCATCCAGGATATGCAGTCAAAACTGATATCTGATCTTGTTTAGCATGGTGTCATTCTGGGTGCGTCCAACATGGCACCCTATTCCCTATATAGTTCACTATTTTTGACCAGAGGACCCTGGTCAAAGGTAGTGCACTACATAGGGAATAGGGTGCCATGTGGAACGCATCCAGAGTATTTACTTCCCATAACTAATAGACTCCTCATATTGAGTAGGTTCCTAGAAGCTGTGTTGCCAGGAGAATCATTTCCTGTGATGCGTGAACACATGTTGTATTGTAAACAGGGATGTGTTTGAATATTAGTAGTCATCATCGGGGATGGTTTGTTTGTACAGTGGACATTTTTGTGAAAGGCTTAACAAGGATTTCCTACATTATTCATGTTTAGGCGCACACACATCACACACGGTTGAGCTACACTGTATTTAGTTTAGAAATCAGATATCACTGGATTGGAGTGGACTTTCATACACAGAAAAATTACACACAAACTGCAAAAATAAGGGAATAACCACTTCAATTGAGTTTAAAGATTAAGCTTATAGTTCATCGTTTTGAACGAAGAAAAAAAACGATACGAAAAATTGTGTAGGCTAGACTGAAATTATTTTCTCTTGGTTCATACCAGTATTCCCATCCAACCACTGAGACTTCCATTAGGGTTCTAGAATAGAATGACATCAGGAGTCAGGGGACATGGGAAGCCATATTGTTGCACAGTAGTATGTCATCTACCCAGCCTGTTGGCCCACTGGCTTCCCTTGCTCCAGGAAAAATAACACATTTAAATGAAATAACAGCTATTACGGGTGCCATCTGACATGCCGATCTCATCTGGAGAGCTGAGTGCTGTAATGTGGGTGTAATAGCACCATGGGTTTACATAAACTGTGACTCAACCAGGACTAGTCTTCATCATTGTCACCATCATTCTCACCTTCGTCGTTATCGTCATTGTCATCAATATAATTATCTGCATAATCATTGGCATTGCCACACACAACAGCATGCACATTCATATCACTTCAATAGGATTAACTTTTTAAACACAGTTATCAAATCAAATCAAATAATAAAAAATGTATTAGTCACATGCGCCGAATACAACAGTGAAATGCAAATAGTCTGGGTAGCCATTTGATTAGGTGTTCAGGAGTCTTATGGCTTGGGGGTAGAAGCTGTTTAGAAGCCTCTTGGACCTAGACTTGGCGCTCCGGTACCGCTTGCCGTGCGGTAGCAGAGAGAACAGTCTATTACTAGGGTGGCTGGAGTCTTTGACAATTTTTAGGGCCTTCCTCTGACACCGCCTGGTATAGAGGTCCTTGATTGCAGGAAGCTTGGCCCCAGTGATGTACTGGGCCGTTCGCACTACCCTCTGTAGTGCCTTGCGGTCGGAGGCCGAGCAGTTGTCGTACCAGGCAGTGATGCAACCAGTCTGAATGCTCCCGATGGTGTAGCTGTAGAACCTTTTGAGGATCTGAGGACCCATGCCAAATCTTTTCAGTTTCCTGAGGGAGAATAGGTTTTGTTGTGCCCTCTTCACGACTGTCTTGGTGTGCTTGGACCATGTTAGTTTGTTGGTGATGTGGACACCAAGGAACTTGAAGCTCTCAACCTCCTCCACTGCAGCCCTTTCGATGAGAATGGGGGTGTGCTCAGTCCTCTTTTTCCTGTAGTCCACAATCATCTCCTTTGTTTTGATCATGTTGAGGGAGAGGTTGTTGTCCTGGCACCACACTGCCAGGTCTCTGACCTCCTCCCTATGGGCTGTCTCGTTGTTTTCGGTGATCAGGCCTACCACTGTTGTGTCATCGGCAAACTTAATGATTGTGTTGGAGTCGTGCCTGGCCGCGCAGTCATGAGTGAACAGGGAGTACAGGAGGGGACTGAGCAAGCACCCCTGAGGGGCCCCTGTGTTGAGGATCAGCGTGGTAGATGTGTTGTTACCTACCCTTACCCCCCGGGGGTGGCCCGTCAGGAAGTCCAGGATCCAGTTGCAGAGGGAGGTGTTTAGTCCCAGGGTCCTTAGCTTATTGATGAGCTTTGAGGGCACTATGGTTTTGAACGCTGAGCTGTAGTCAATGAATAGCATTCTCACATAGGTGTTCCTTTTGTCCAGGTGGGAAAGGGCAGTATGGAGTGCAATAGAGATTGCATCATCCGTGGATATGCTGGGGTGGTATGCAAATTGGAGTGGGTCTAGGGTTTCTGGTTTCTACGAACTATAGTATTCAGGTCCATTAATACCCTAGACAGAGGCAACATCAGCAATCATCAGAGGTGAAAGTAATTGCTCAAATCCTTCCCAACCTGTCCTCTCCCTTTTGACTGTTTACTCACTGGGCAAACTGTGATAAGGACAAGACAGCTGTAGACCATCATTATGGCAACTGGCTGCTTTCAACTTTATCTGCCTGTAGCTCTTCTTTCCCAACAAACACTTTCACAGTTAATAAAGCTGTTAACAGTATCAAGACAGTTTGAATTAAAAGAGAGATGACGGCCTACATTCAGCCCAATACAAAAGGATCAGTCCTTGACTGACTAGGACTGTTCTACAGATATGGTTCCTAGAAGAAATTCAGCAAGGAAACGTTTTATAACGACTCAATTAGACATATTTCAATGGACGCTTTTGTAACAAATCCCTATGTGAAACATATATTGACTGAAGACATTGCTAATGCACAATCAAATATTAACTTCATGATTCATCTTGACTGTTATGTTTTATGTAGGTGCATATTCAGTATCTTATAAATCAAATCAAATCAAATGTATTTATATAGCCCTTCTTACATCAGCTGATATCTCAAAGTGCTGTACAGAAACCCAGCCTAAAACCCCAAACAGCAAGTAATGCAGGTGTAGAAGCACGGTGGCTAGGAAAAACTCCCTAGAAAGGCCAAAACCTAGGAAGAAACCTAGAGAGGAACCAGGCTATGAGGGGTGGCCAGTCCTCGTCTGGCTGTGCCGGGTGGAGATTATAACAGAACATGGCCAAGATGTTAAAATGTTCATAGATGACCAGCATGGTCAAATAATAATAATCACAGTAGTTGTCGAGGGTGCAACATGTCAGCACCTCAAGAGTAAATGTCAGTTGGCTTTTCATAGCCGATCATTGAGAGTATCTCTACCACTCCTGCTGTCTCTAGAGAGTTGAAAACAGCAGGTCTGGTACAGGTAGCATTCAAATTAGGCAACCGATAATGTCAATTGCATCAATTTGACATTAATGATTCATGTCGGTTGGATTTTAATCTAGGCTACAACTTGTGTTGTTGGTCTAACTGGCGACAACATGAGACCACGAGGCATTTATTTTTGCCATGCTTCATGAAGTTTTGAAATGAGATGAGGATTTGGTTTCATTATACAGGTGCTAACTCTTGGCTCTATGTGATATAATCTCTCAGAGCAAGATGAGTATGTCTGTGAATATCTCAGCTGTAATGTCTAGCACCCTACTTTATGACAGAACTAATGTGATAGCATCGGGATCATCTCATGTTTTATGACTGAGAAGTCATTTTATTGATCTCTGTTATCTAGTGAACATTTTCATTATGTAAATTTACATATTTACTCCATTATTAAAGGCAAACACAAAGCGTATTATAATACATGTCAAAGTACAATTTCACAAATATCCTATTATCTAAGGTAAAATAAATCTAAGGAATTGCGTCCGTTTATGCGTGAAATTCTCTTCTGATGACTGGATACATTATGATGACGTTTTTGGAGAAGTACTTATACCTATCAAGACACTAAAATTGCGTTATGAACTTAACTCATACAACATACATTTTGAGCATCCTCCTGAGTATTTGGCTTCGTGACACACAAGCTTGTCCAGCCGTGCGATTTCAAAGAAAGCTGATTGGCTCAATCGCAAGTGGTTTTTTTCTAACTGCAAGAGGGTAATATATTTGTTACAGAGCCTCACAATCAACAGTTCCTACAGCAACACATCAGGACTTGGACTAAACAGAAAAACAGAGGCAAGTATTGGCTTTTCTTGGTTTGTTTCTTCTTGGCAACTTTGTTACTTTGGAAAGAAGATCACTGAGTTTAATTTAGTGTCCACTTGGGCACATACATGGCTTTTTTCGTATTGTCCATGTTTTATCACTTCGTGAGAAATTAACAGTAAGTAAAACTCTTCATCACAAACGTTTTCTAATCCAGTATTTGTTTGCTTCTCTGCCCAAAATATTTTCTCTAGTCTATGGCTGTGCCGGGGAACTCACTACGGATACTGCTTCTCGGTGCGTATTTTGCGCTGACGGTCGGAGCGGACTGCGAGAAGGACTGTGCGCTCTGCCTCAGCCGTCTACGGGGGCATCAGACGGCGATTACCACTCTGGTAGGTCAAGTACATTTGGACATGTTTTAAAGCATATATTTAAAGTAAAGTAACGGGGTGATACTTTTTCCCGCGTCTAACTTGTTCGTAAGGAAAGATTACGCAGTAGGCTACGCACCTGTGTTTTTTGGTCACCAAAAGACGCAATGGATAGGCAATGTTCCATGAGGTGCGTGTATCCTTGGAACACGACTTTATTAAACTCTTTTTCATTTATTTTGATGCACGTAGACAATGTAATACCAATTAAATTAGGCAACCGATAATGTCAATTGCATCAATTTGACATTAATGATTCATGTCGGTTGGATTTTAATCTAGGCTACAACTTGTGTTGTTGGTCTAACTGGCGACAACATGAGACCACGAGGCATTTCTTTTTGCCATGCTTCATGAAGTTTTGAAATTAGATGAGGATTTGGTTTCATTTATTACATATAGCCTGTAGTAAAACCAAGACTGTTGCGCATCATCAATTTCACGGGAGCCTTGTCACTTCGATTCTTGAAATGTTGGCTATTAAAGGCAATTGAGGAGTGACTGAATCAGTGTCTGATTAGCCATTCAATAGTACTGGCCTATCCCAAATTCTCAACATCGAACAAAAAGTATAAAATCTTACCACAATGGCATAAATTCAGTATCTCCATCAAACCTGTCTTTATTTGTGGCCCTTAGCATGTTTTAGCTCCATCAGGGGGCAGCATGTTGGTGGTCCAATACAGCCTCAATAAAAATGTTGGTAGATAGCATATTTTCATATCATTCAAATACCCCCAGTAAAATAAACATTCATTTGAGAAGTTATTTTCTATCAGATAATGTATTTAGAATTATATGTAGGCTATACAAAAGCACTCTTCTCCTTCTGCTTTGACAGCTCAGACATAAAAATACATGTTTATGAGGCATTAAAGATGTAGGCTTTGAGGAACATCAGGCTTTGAGGAACATCATGTCTCATTAACTGTTATTCTAAAAAGTGGTCAAATGCACCAGATAAGTGTCTTTCCATCTGTTTCAATATAATGACTCTTAAAACGAGTAGAGCATGAACATCACATTGGAATAGGCAAATAGAATGAATTTGTTCATACATCCAACCGTGTTTCTCCGACAATGGCGAGAGTAGCAGCCACACCCAGAGTATTCCATGCACCAGAATTTGACTTGTTTTATCCCGTGTTAAATATTGTTTAATTAAACACTACTTTATATGTAAAATATGCTTTTTTTTATTGAAAACAAATACATCACTCTGTCACTCCAGTCAATACAGTTGCAAGAAAAAATATGTGAACCCTTTGGAATTACCTGGATTTAAGCATAAATTGGTCTTACAATTTGATCTGATCTTCATCTAAGTCAACAATAGACAAGCACAGTTTGCTTAAACTAATAACACACAAACAATTATACGTTTTCATGTCTTTATTGAACACACCGTGTAAACATTCACAGTGCAGGGTGGAAAAAGTATGTGAACCCTTGGATTTAATAACTGGTTGACCCTCCTTTGGCAGCAATAACCTCAACCAAACGTTTCCTGTAGTTGCGGATCAGACCTGCACAACGGTCAGGAGGAATTTTGGACCATTCCTCTTTACAAAACTGTTTCAGTTCAGCAATATTCTTGGGATGTCTGGTATGAACCATTCTCTTGAGGTCATGCCACAGCATTTCAATCGGGTTGAGGTCAGGACTCTGACTGGGCCACTCCAGAAGGCGTATTTTCTTCTGTTGAAGCCATTCTGTTCTTGATTTACTTCTGTGTTTTGGGTCGTTGTCCTGTTGCATCACCCAACTTCTGTTGAGCTTCAATTGGTATTCTCCTGCAAAATGTCTTGATAAACTTGGGAATTCATTTTTCCGTTAATGATAGCAAGCTGTCCAGGCCCTGAGGCAGCAAAGCAGCCCCAAACCATGATGCTCCCTGCACCATACTTTACAGTTGAGGATGAGGTTTTGATGTTGGTGTGGTGTGCCTTTTTTTCTCCACACATAGTGTTGTGTGTTCCTTCCAAACAACTCAACTTTAGTTTAATCTGTCCACAGAATATTTTGCCAGTAGCGCTGTGGAACATCCAGGTGCTCTTTTGCGAACTTCAGACATGCAGCAATGTTTTTTTTGGACTGCAGTGGCTTCTTCCATGGTGTCCTCCCATTAACACCATTCTTGTTTAGTGTTTTACGTATCATAAACTTGTCAAAAGTGATGTTAGCATGTTCCAGAGATTTCTGTAAGTCTTTAGCTGACACTCTAGAGTTCTTCTTAACCTCATTGAGCATTCTCTGTGCTCTTGCAGTCATCTTTGCAGGACGGCCACTTCTAGGGAGAGTAGCAACAGTGAGGAACTTTCTCCATTTATAGACAATTTACCATGGACTGATGAACATCAAGGCTTTAAGAGATACTTTTAGAGATACTTTTGTAACCCTTTCCAGCTTTATGCAAGTCAACAATTCTTCATCTTAGGTCTTCTGAGATCTCTTTTGTTTGAGGCATGGTTCACATCAGGCAATGCTTCTTGTGAATAGCAAATCAAATTTAGTGAGTGTTTTTTTTATAGGGCAGTGCAGGTCTAACCAACATCTCCAATCTCGTCTGATTGATTGGACTCCAAGTTAGCTGACTCCTGACTCCAATTAGCTTTTGTCTAATTCATTAGCCTAGGGGTTCACATACTTTTTTCAACCTACACTGTGAATGTTTAAATTATGTATTCAATATAGACAAGAAAAATACAATAATTTGTGTTATTAGTTTAAGCACAAAGTGTTTGTCTATTGTTGTGACTTAAAATTTTATGACCAATTTATGCAGAAATCTAGGTAATTCCTAAGGGTTCACATACTTTTTCTTGCCATTGCTGCTTCACGGCTGTGTACCATGAGCCCCTTGATAGAGACAAGTCTCCAATGAAACTAGATTTCCAGTAAGGTATGGGTTTGTGAGCGCTGATCCACCTCTGTGTTTTGAGGTTCCTCTTCCCTTCCTGTCTTTACAGACATGCTCAATAGAATGTGAGGGCAGCCTGGACACCACGAAGCTCCGCCTCTGCCGAGACGTCCTATTAGAGGAGGAGCGCGTTGTAGTAGATGACGTCAAACAGGAAGAGGTGCAGGGCCAGCAGCACCAACTGGCCAAGAAGTATGGCGGCTTCATGAAGCGCTACGGGGGGTTCATGATCAGGAGGCGCTCACCCGTAGAGGAGGGGCGAGTGCAGGGAGGAGAGAACAGCCCTGTGGCTGAGGAAGAGGACATCCGTCTGGAGATCCTGAAGATTCTGAATGCAGAGGCTGAGGACCAGAGGGATGGAGAAGTGGCCAAGCGCTATGGGGGGTTCATGAGAAGAGGGGGGGACTTGGGGGGCCTGGAGGGGGTGGGCAGGCCATTGAAGAAGCGCTACGGGGGCTTCATGAGGAGGGTGGGAAGGCCTGAGTGGCTGGAGGATCAGAAGAACCAGGGGGGTCTCCTGAAACGCTCCTGGGAGGGGGGGCGGGGTGACTCCCCCCTGGCTGAAATACAGAAGAGATATGGAGGATTCATGGACTAGGGGTCGGCCCCTCCTCCAACCTCTCCTGAGTCTGGACTCTCAATGTTGATTAGATTATCCATTCTTGTTCCGTTGTAAAGCTTCACTGTCATGCTTTTTGTTTGATTGGGTTTAATGTGACAAAAAAAGAGTACTGTATGTTTTATGGTTTTGGTTATTTATAAAATAACCTGTGTTCATTGTGGTGTACGAGGCTGGGGCATGTGTGGAAAACCAATCGTGGCATGACCTGTTTGTTTTCTTTCCCTTTGTCTTGCCACTGGTTTTTAAAGGGATAGTTCACTTTTTTTAAATGTTAGTCGAGTTTCCACTTAAAAACTGTCATCCAAACTATTTTTAAGTTTGTTAGTTGGTTATTTAGTAATGGCCAGAATCTCCTGGCGAGGTAAAATTAAAATAAGCTACAGCTTCAAAAAAGTTAATTATCGCTTTAAGTGGCCATAGAACATTTTCTGAAGCTTCCATTTCCACCACAAAGTCTCACAAAAGGCTGTAACTATGGGGGAGTAGGCTATTGTGGCCTTTCCATTGGTGGTTTGGTCTTTGGAACTGAAGGGCCCATCAATGTTATCTGCTTTGTTGTTGGAACATGGAGGTACCCTACTCTAAGTACTGCTATACCAGTGTGTTGTAGTTATCCATCTAATGGCAGTGTGTCGGTCGCTTTTCATTGTTATTATAATAACCATGTTGCTCTTTCCACCGTGCTCACACTTATCCCAGTATGCTGATGTTGAAACATGTTGCTTTCAGTCGATAAATGCCCTCATTTTTTCTTCTTTCCATTGAGAACAGAGCAGCATTTCAGACCAATTAGTTGTACAAAACATAATAAACCCATGTATCCTGCAAAAATAAGTGGACTCCACTGGCTGTTTGATGTGTTTTTCTGCTTGGGAAGTGGAGCCAATGTTCCTGCCTCACTCTGCCAAGCCCACCTGAGATAATAACTCTGGTGTTCATGGTGAAGATTGTATTTATTTGATGCATTCACTCAGCTTCACTTAGCCCTATGTCTATCTTTTTTTGTACAGATTGCTCAAGTGAGCGCAAAATATTAACCGTTTTTAGTTTCTTAGCTCCCTAACGTCTCAGACTACCAAAACTTCACTGATTGATATTTTGCTTAACTTAATCTCCCCCCAGAGGTTTATATGAAGAATGCTCTTCCTCACAATAAGGCAGTATTTTAAATGACTCACAAGTTAGATATACAAAACAGGATAGATAGCCCCCTCTCCTGTCAGACACATTAATTTATATTTTTAATTTCTCTAACTTCACTTCTCAATGGTAGTTGTTTCCAAAGGCACCACCCTATCTATATCCACAGCCATTAACTTCCAAAATGTTGGCAGATACATACATAATGTAAGGAATAAACGCGTATGTTTTTTACATTACCTCGGGAAATAATGGACGACGCTGCGGGATGAGGCGGAGCCGAGTTCCTTTGTGTAGTTCATTTTTCAAAGGTCATAGAGTACCACAGTAATACCCATAAGCACCCATAAAACCTAGCAGTCAAACAGGGAAATGATTCCAATCGTTTTTCCACCATTCATTTTTCCCAAAGGGGATTTTAGAAAAACTTAAAATAAAGGCAGTGTTTTGTGTTTGTTTACCCAGGCATGACGTTTTGAAAATCTCACTAAGACAAGGTGACTTTTATCAGTATATTCGCCTGTATTTACCCCCAAAAATGAAATGCTAATTAGCTACTAATTTGGCTATCATAAAGAATTACAAATGCCATGATGATCTGGATGAGACTGCCGAATCGAGGCAAAGGTAAGAATCTCTGATGTTAGCTAAATGTAGTAATTCAAAATTTGGCTACATTTCTTTGAATTGATAATTCTGTGAACTGTCTCATGCAAGTTTTAAATTGACACAATACCTGTTAGCAAAGGTGTCAGCTAGAGATGACGTGCAGGAGCTTGCAGGGATTTGTAGTTTTGCATGAGGCCTACTTTGATGCTAATTAGCATTTTAGAATCTGAGAGTAAATAGAGCTGAATATATTGATAAGTCACCTTGTCCGAGAGAGATTTACATGTTATCAAAACATCACGCCAGGATAAGCCTACACGAAACACAGCCCTTATTTTAAGTGTTTCTAAAATTCCCTATAGGAAAAATTAATGGTTTAAAAACGATAGGAACCATTTCCCTGTTTGACCGCTAGGTTTTATGGGTCTTATGACACCTCCACTGTGGGGTTCTATGTACAGAACATTGGCGTTTATCCCGCTTATAACAGTTGCCAAAGAAAACAATATGAAAGCACACGCAAATTCATACTTTCTCATCTTTTGGTTGCTAGAGATGCGACCCAGTTGTTCTTTTGATTAGTTCGACATTTACGGACGTGACTCAGTCATTCGTTCTTTATGTTCCGTTGCCATGTTCATTGGCAACGTTCTAATCTCTTGCTTGCTGCTAGCTAGCCAACTAGCCATGGCTGCACAGTCACTACCTCTGCAGCCAGAATAACTGCAAAGTTTATTCTGTTGCGTTTGTTAAAACTGTTTATCCCGTTTATACCACAGTTGCCAAAGAAAACATTACTAACACACACATTTACCGAATATAAATAAAATGTTGTCGTTGATATTTTAATTTATATAAGCAATATAAATAAAATGTTGTCTTTGATATTTTAATTTATATAAGCAACTTCATACTTTCTCATCTTTTGGTTGCTAGAGACACGACCCAGTCGTTCGTTTGATTAGTTCTGTCACACCCTGATCTGCTTCCCCTGTCTTTGTGATTGTCTCCAC
The DNA here is from genome assembly GCF_965601325.2 of Salmo salar. Lineage (NCBI taxonomy): Eukaryota > Metazoa > Chordata > Actinopteri > Salmoniformes > Salmonidae > Salmo > Salmo salar. Next base: position 18,910,389 of record NC_138293.1, on the reverse strand, counting down.
CCACCTCCATGTGTCGCCCATCTTCCCCATTATCCCGTGTATTTATACCCGTGTTCTCTGTTTGTCTGTTGCCAGTTTGTCTTGTTTGTGAAGTCAACCAGCGTTTTTGTATTCAGCTCCTGCTTTTCCCCAGTCTCTCTTTTCTCATCCTCCTGGTTTTTGATCCTTGCCTGTCCTGACCCTGTACCCGCCCCCTGACCACTCTGCCTGCCCCTGAGCCTGCCTGCCATTCTGTACCTTTGCCCCACTACTCTGGATTACCGACCTCTGCCTGACCTGACCTTGAGCCTGCATGCCGTCCTGTACCTTTGCCCCTGTTGCTGTAATAAACACTGTTACTTCGACACAGTCGGCACCTGGGTCTTAATGTTTTGTCATAATGTTTTGTCAAAATATATCACTCATCTTGAAAAAACATATACTAAAAACTTGAACTTTTTTTATGTGTGGAAATTTTTGTTTTGACATTCTACAAGAGAAACTATCTAAATAATGTTCTAAAATATAGTCTGCAGGCACTTGTGAATGACAAACATCAATAAATCCCATAATTCCTTGTGTAGTTCCAGAGCTCGAGTTTTGACAAAGAACATGGATATACTGACAAGATACAAGTCTCTGTGCCCTAACAATGGGAGTCGTTGTCCACAAAGCAACATGGGCGAGCTGTCTAGCTCCCAATCATGTTTGAATATTCGATGAGGGTTGTTGACGTCAGCCGCCTGTATTCAATGGAGAGATACGATGCTACTAGCCTCATCCGATATAAAGTGTTTTTTTTTTCTCAAAGTTGCCGTGATGTCACATACCCTACTTATATCAGCGCACTTGTAACAACTTAAGCATTACGAAACTTCTATTCAATCAAATAAACCTCACGTAGCAAATAAGCCATTATTTGTTCGTTGACCAAGTCCCTGGGTCGCTCCTCTTTTCAGTTCGCTGCAGCTAGCGACTGGAATGAGCTGCAAAAAACACTCAAACTAGAAGTTTTATCTCTTCATTCAAAGACTCAATCATGGACACTCTTACTGACAGTTGTGGCTGCTTCACATGATGTATTGTTGTCTCTACCTTCTTGCCCTTTGTGCATGTTGTCTGTGCCCATAATGTTTGTGCTGCAACCATGTTGTGTTGCTACGATGCTATGTTCTTGTCTTAGGTATCACTTTATGTAGTGTTGTGGTGTCTCTCTTGTCGTGATCGGTGTTTTGTCCTATATCTTTATTTTATTTTTAATCCCAGCCCCTGTCCCCGCAGGAGGCCTTTTGCCTGTTGGTAGGCCGTCATTGTAAATAATCATTTGTTCTTAACTGACTTGCCTAGTTAAATAAAGGTAAAAAATAAATAAATAAATAATATTCAACACTTTCATTGACCTCCATACTCCTTGCTAGGTGAGCAAAACAACGAAAAAACGCCACCTGCTGGAGGGAGACAGATTTTCCCGCGTTGGGCCTATCTTCCTTTCTGGATTTGATCAGTGGCTTTGATTGGGTGTCATGTGACATTACATAACCAGGCTCCAGCTCAATTCAAGGAAAGTAGGCTGCGCTGTTCAGGCACTTGACGACGGGAAAAGCAACGGATAAACCACGCTGAAGGTGCAGGTAACGTCACCGAAGACATATCTCAACATAAGGAGACGAAATCCTGTTTCAGTTAATGTCTTATTTGCTTTCATTCGCGAGTGCACAAGTCGTTAACAGACCCGAATTTACAGTGTTGAAATGAAGCGAACGTTGTTACAAAATATCTAAGAAACCAGGTTTACATCCAGCATTTTTTTAATGCGAGTCAAGGACGTGTCTGTTAGTGTCACGACGGGCCTGATAGAAACATTGAATTTGTCGGTAAACTTGACAAATGTCGACAAAATACGTTAAATGTATTATGCGAGAAATTACGGCAGAAACGCCTTTATGCACAGATGTTGATGTTCAGAGGGGAAGTGGCGAAGCGAGAGGTTTTACTCAAACATGTCCACGAAGTGAGGAATGTTTGTATGGAGATCAGTGTTGCATTTGGTTAAAAAAATGTAATTGATCATTTGCTACGTGAGGCTTATTTAATCAAATAGAAGTTTCGCAATGGTTAGGTTGATATTCCCTGCTATAAGGTGGACGCACGTGGCATTTCGGCAACTGTGGAAATACAACTTTTAACCAGTTGTGCCTGTTTATAGAGCGATGGACTCGTTAGTATGGACATTGCCATTGAGGGCTACAAAGATGAGTCATTTATCGATATGGCCTGTTCACACGCGTATCTGTCCTCATTGTCTAGAATGGTCCCACCTGTTCTCGCCTGATTTCCATCTTTGAGGACATGTATTTCCATTGTTAGAGCGGTCACTTGACTATCTTATCAATATAATAGACCATCTTTGATATATTAAACCATCATATCGAAGTGAATTTGGGAGTCACACGATACAGTTGTGTGGTCCTTCCACTACGACTCTGGAAAGCCTGCAGTTTATTAGGCTACAGATGAAATAAGATATGAACAGATGAACTAAGATATGAACAGGTTGGTGAAAGTGCACGGTAATTATCTTGATGCTCCTTTCCAATAAATATCGAGGGTCTTATCCTGGTAACATGATGATCGAGTCTTGGCTGCTGTTTTGACAAATACAAATTATGAAGTCAGTGCCAGCCCTAGCCATTGCAATTTGCAACACATTTTGCCATGGGGCTTGTTAAAAGATTTAGTAATTTCATAACACATTTCCTGCTACTCTACCAATTTTGCCTTCGGGTGGAGAAACATTTAGCAGTTTTGAATGCGATATCTGAGTTAGGGTGACTAACAAAATAAATGCGGTAAAATCAAATTTTGTAAAAAAAAAACATCATTCCACGTGAGTTCACAATGCTGCTGCAACAGTTTGGGTCTCACGGTGCTCAAGTTCAGATGCATTGCACCTGTATTAACATTACTGTATTTCAATTCCACCTCGCAAAGTTTGTATTTCCTTCTCATTTAACCTCTCAAAGTTTCGCCATACAGGACTTGTCCCTTGCCTTTCTCTAGCATTTTTCCAACTGTTCAATGGTTAGGGTTGCCAGGTCTAGCTAAAATGTCAAGAGTGAAGACCCCTAAAAACCTGCCAATTCGTTTTTCCAAAAAATAATAATTGTGAGGTGAAGAATGTCGCAAGTTAAAATATAAATCGCCCTTATTAAACTCTCCAGACCATTTTCCATCAATGGATGTCGATTTAACTATAGACACATACGACAATAGAGTTTGAGTGTTGAAAGTTGAAAAGAGGATCTCAATCTCTGTGCAAGAAACACTTGGAAGAACTTCAAAAACGATGTTAGGCTATTTTCTGGCAATTGTGCCAGATATTAAGACTACAAACTTTTATAAATAAATGTTTTTTTGTTGATGCTAGTGGTTGTATTAATTTGGGATCTACTGCATCCCACAACTGTCCCAGACTTTGTTTGGAATATTTTTTTCTCGCACAGAATAGAAGAGGTTGACTTTTGTACTATGGGGGATAGTAGATTGACAGGCTAGTGCTTTTGCTGTTCATTAGGCCTACTTATCTTGTTGGCTGACAAAGTAAATGTGGACAGTTCTTCCAATATCTTCAATATGCACCTCAAAGCATCCTTCACTCATGCTGCCAAACATACCCTCGTGAAACTGACTATCCTACAGATCCTCGACTTCAATGTAATTTACAAAACAGCCTCCAACACTCTACTCAACAAAATGGATGCACTCTATCACAGCGCCATCTGTTTTGTCACCAAAGCCCCATATACTACCCACCACTGCGACCTGTACACTCTCGTTGGCTGGCCCTCGCTTCATACTCGTCGCCAAACCCACTGGCTCCAGGTCATCTATAAGTCTTTGCTAGGTAAAGCTCCGCCTTATCTCAGTTCACTGGTCACTATAAGAGCACCCACCCGCAGCACATGCTCCAGCAGGTATATTTCACTGGTCACCCCCAAAGCCAATTCCTGCTTTGGCTGCCTTTCCTTCCAGTTCCCTGCTGCCAATGACTGGAACGAACTGCAAAAATCGCTGAAGCTGGACTCATATCTCCCTCACTAACTTCAAGCACCAGCTGTCAGAGCAGCTCACAGATCATTGCACCTGTACACAGCCCATCTGTAAATAGCCCATCCAACTACCTCATCCCCATACTGTATTTATTTATTTTGCTCCTTTGCACCCCAGTATCTCTACTAGCACATTAATCTTCTGCACAGCTATCACTCCAGTGTTTAATTGCTATATCGTAATTGCCTCGCCACTATGGCCTATTTTATTGCCTTACCTCATTTGCACACACTGTATATATAATTTTTTTTTCCTACTGTATTATTGACTGTTTGTTTATTCCATGTGTAACTCTGTGTTTGTCGCACTGCTTTGCTTTATCTTGGCCAGGTTGCAGTTGTAAATGAGAACTTGTTCTCATCTAGCCTACCTGGTTAAATAAAGGTCAAATAAATACAATTGGATAAGGATGTGCGCAGTTGCTTCTCCGATGTCGGTCTTCACTTGTAGCCTGTGAGAAAGACCCGATCACTTGATGGAGAGCCATGCTAGTGAGAGGTGCTTCGGAGCGCGCAGCATACTGGGCCAAGGGAACAACAGTCTCTGGCCACAAAAGGATTATTCTTTTTTTTTTTTGGGTCATTATGGCCACACAAAGAGAATGCTGCCATGAAATTCGAGGCATTATCAAATTGTGAATTAAATATTTAGGAAGTGTGTAGGAATACCTATTTCTTAATCACTCAACACAGAATAGCCGCATGTGCGCACTCCCTCAAATCATTTGGAGAAAATATCCTTTGTTTTATTCAGCTTTGTTCAATTGTATTCTTCATAATATAAAATAATGCCACAGAATTTTAAGCAAATCTTGTCAGCTAAATTAACTAGTGTAGCCCACAGCCATTTGGCATAGCCACATCACGACCTAACATAAGGACAACTCAAGAGTATGCTATTCTGTTCTTCTGAAATAGACTACATTTTCTTCATATCATGCTTCTTTAGACCTGTCTAGAATAAATAAGGGATTTATTTTGAAGGCGTAGGCTATATTACATGGATTTATTAGACTTTTTAAAATGTAGATGTTCTAAAGGTCTGCATCAGTGGCTTGTAGGAAGCCAGGAGATGCTGAATGTGTTAATGCCAATTGCTGTGAGATCGACAGTTATTTGCTTGACAATCACCAGCTGACGAAATTTCGTGACCGCCACAGCCCTGGTTGAGACTCGACTGATTTCCTTATTTTCTTTGTAATATTTGTTTTGATCCGCATGCCTAAAAAAGGGAGTTTCCCATCCCTGATTTAGGCTATACCCGCATTGTATGTGTGAACTATTGGCTAGAGCGCACGTGCCAAGACCAGTCGGCACATTCACTATATAACACAACATTCTTACAAACAAAACCATCAGAGTTGAAAATGTGACTTTTTCGGTACATGGTAATTTTAACCGCAAACGTAATTTATGTGCACTACGTCATCACGCACAGTTTAATGCAGACACCCCTCTGGCATATTGTTTTTTGTTTTATGAGGATTTTAGAATATTCGCCAATTTGATGGAAACCTTAGGCCTAACTTTTGCGTCGGTAAAATGTGGATACATTTTGAAACGCTGACGTTTTATATTTTTGCTACTTTGTATTCGCTCTTGCCTGTCATTTAGTGTAGGGCTGGGCGGTATACCGTATTTTATAATATACCGGTATTGATGCACGGACCGGTTTGGGTTTTTACTTTACCTTCTATAACGGTATTTGAATGTTTGGTGTTAAATGTGTTACTGCATGTTTAATGTCAATTTTTATAGTTTACTTCGCTACTTCAGTCAGCTCTCTCCATGCCGCTTTCCACACAGACCTAGCCCCACCCACTGTCACTCAAGGAGCACAGTTGTTGTTCCTCGACCACGAGACTCTTGCGTTCAGTCAGCATGGTCAATGCAGCGCATGCAACAATGTTTACAACAATGCTGTTTTCACTTTGCTTCTTAATATACATTCTTACATCTGGCAACAGCTAGTTTGTCTTTTCTTAGCAAGTTTTGCCTAAATCTTTTAAAGCCGCTAATGCTAATCGCTAGCTAGCTAATAAATGTACTGAATCAGAGCAAACATAATTAGCTATACAGCCTGACAATACCAGTGTTGGTGTAGACCTAGATCAGCATGTTTGTGCAACTGTCTTCTAAATCAGAGAAATACGCGATGTAAGAATGTTAGCTACATGAAGTAGCTAAGGGAGAACATTCAATGTAGCCGAAGATTATAGGGTTCCCTAGGAAACACTTGTCAACAATTTGGTTCCTACTCTGTCACAATAACTCCTCCCCGTGGCATTTTCATTCGTTGTCATGTGAAACACTATATTCAAAGTGTCCACTATTATATTCCAACTATAGAATTTGAAAAGTCATTCTATCCCAAGTGTTTTGCTCTAAATCGCAAGTCAATTTGCAATTGCAACATTTGGTTCAAAATAAGGCCGAGATGGTTCAGCCCTACATGGCAGTGTGGAAATGATCTCAAATGAGTGCAGGAAATGTATAAATTATTTTGGGTTGAAGTTGAATTGAACAGTATAGAACAGTATAAAACAATCAGGATAGAGAAGACTGATTTTGAAATCACTTAGCATGTACCGTAAATTCCGGACTATAAGCCGCAACTTTTTTCCCAGGCTTTGAACGTAGCGGCTTAAATAATGAAGCGGCTAATATATGGATTTTTCCCACTTTCAACATTTTTTCTCCAAAAAAACACATTCTGTGACGTGCTCAGTTTTTTGGCGGCATGAAGCTTTCATTAGACCAATGAAATTGCCGAACGGGTTACGGTCAAACATCTTTTTTGTTTACTGTTTAGATTAAATCGAGCGCGCTCAAACTTCCCATCATTCTGATTACGGGAGTCATTTTTTCACCCTGATTCCTGGGGGTACAACAAAGTATTTGCAGCCACTCGACATCAGTGTAAATCGTGCATTTAAGGTGGCGCTCCGTGTTCAGCGGGAGGCTTGGATGACAAGTGGGGAGAAATCCTTCACTAAAACGGGCCGCATGCGAAGAGCAATTTATGGTCAAGTCTGCCAGTGGGTCCTGACAGCGTGGAGCATTGTCAAAAAATCTGCTATCATCAACGGGTTTCGAAAGGCTGGACTGCTGCGTGTTGAAGAGGGCTCAACGGGGGATTTGCCTCCGGATGAAAGTGACGAGAGCGACAATGAAAACGATCCAATATCGGATGAAGCAATTCTGAGGCTATTCAACTCCGACACCGAAGGAGAGGACTTCAGTGGTTTCAGTGCACAGGAGGAGGAAGATGGTGACCAATGACTTTCTTGGTAGGCTACTGTTTACTGCAAATTTTAAATTTTTTGTTACAAGCCGTGTTTCGTTAAAGCCTGTGTAAAGTTCATTTGTTTCAATGTACCGGTAGGCACCTGCGGCTTATAGACATGTGCGGCTTATTTATGTTCAAAATAATACTTAAAAAAAAATTCAGTGGGTGCGGCTTATATTCAGGTGCGCTTAATAGTCCAGAAATTACGGTATGTTACCACCCTAGGGTTGCGCGCCTCTCATTAACCAAATGTCAAACTTTTTATTATTCAAAAACATTAAGTATACCATCCAATTTTTTTCTTCAATACAGTGATATGATATTTTGTCCATATCGCCCAGCCCTAATTCAGTGCACATGCATTTTGTTTACATCACAATCAAAATTGTGATTTTTATGAATAGCCTAGTTGCATTTCATGCATTATATTATCAGTTGAAAGTTATCCTTTTCATATCAAAGAATGCTGATTCTATAGGCTACAGAAATATATTTGGCAACTACAAAAGCAGAACACTAAACTGCAAAGTTTAGGCTATAACACTCATCTGCAATCTATTCAATAGACAAACAAATAAGCCTGCATAAAACAATCAAATCAAACGGAAGTTGGCAAACAAACAAATTCACTTTTAATTGTCACAACTGTCTTTCCAGGGATCAGCAAAATGAATTTCCTCCTGGAAACCCTTCAAGTGATCGTAATGTCGATCTATTACAACATGGAGGCGTTTGTCCGACTGTTCATCCCACCCAAGAACAAAAATGTCACCGGTGAAATCGTCCTCATCACTGGGGCGGGCAGTGGCATTGGCCGGCTCATGGCTGAGAAGTTTGCTCCCCTGGGCGTTTCTCTGGTCTTGTGGGACATCAACCAGGAGGGCGTGAAGGAGACTTCAAGGCTAGTGAAGGAGAAAGGGGTGACTAAGGTCCACTACTACTTATGTGACTGCAGTGACAAGGCCGAAGTCTACAGAGTGGCTGACCAGGTAAGCCACCTGATCCTTATCAACTAGTCTTCCATCAAGAGTATATTTGTGTTGCTGCTTTGTTGGGTAATTCTCAGCAAGTCTTATGGTGTCCTGTGATTTGATGGCAGGGATATTAAATAGAGATTCCGGAGGGTTGAAAACTGCCTCATTTTTTAAAAAACCTTCAATTTTGGACTCGTGTCAATGTATAGCTCATACATGCATAATAAACTATCTACAGTCCTCTCCCAGTGGAATACGTCACAGAATCCTTACAGTTTAACCTGCCATCATTTAGTGCAAGAGATCAATGTAATTGATCCTGTCGTGTAGTGAACACGGCCGCTGAAAAATTAAAAGTAACCACAGAACAATTGTACATTGAGTTACTTTTTATCATTACATTTTGTTTTAGTCTACTTGGTAAATATTTTCTTAACTCTTCTTGAACTGCACTGTTGGTTAAGGGCTTGTATAGTAAGCATTTCACGGTAAAGTCTACACTTGTTGTATTCCGCGCATGTGTCAAATAAAGTTTGATTTTGAGTTTGCTTGCCATTTAGTTATTTAAAGAACAGTGAGAGTACATCGAATACATCAATCAAATCCATGCATCAGAAGTTAGATCTATTAGACCTCAGAAGTGTCATTTCTCTCTTTCAATGCATTTCTCTGCAAACCAGAAAATGTTGTGAGCTAAAGATATTGTAGCCACACTAATACATTTAGCAGGTAATTGTCAACCTTATCAGAAACACTGACAACCTTTTTTAAATGGATACGTTGGGATTTGAGGCCATTTATCTCCTTCCCCATAGGCAGATGAACTCATGGATACCATTTTTGTCTCTTTGTCAAGTAGGAAGGAAGTTTGGTCATTTTGGTTATAAAGTCAGTATATTACAAAACTGAGACTTGTGTAATAGAGTTCATCAGGACTGACATGAGGTTGGGTTTTGAGTTCAATCATGCCCACTAACACCGGATGGTAACGCGTAGGGAGAATTGTCATGTATGTGCTGATTGTGCACCATCCAATCGTACGGCAGAACACAGATGGTGCGACACATTACGCAGCGCCTCGGACTTGTTTACATAAGTTAACATGTTGCCAATGTTATGTTGAAAGAACACTTGGCCCCTAAGCCCTTTGTGGAGTGGCCACTTGTTGATGTGTTTGCTAGTGTTCACTTGAGTCTGCCCAGTGCTTGACTTGGATGGAAATAGGAGCCAGCTGGCTACTCATTATGGGTGACGATGCCATTTTGTATTAAGGCGCAGGGACTCCACTATACTTTTTAGCTAATATTCTATAAGAGGTGCAGGAACTCAATCGGTAGAAAATGTGAGGTGCCGGTACACAGTTCTATGCCCTCCTTCCCAAGTCGAGCACTGAGTCTGCCACAGACAGACGCACTCTATAATAATAGTGAGAAAGTTGTAAAAACATAACAGTACCTTAGCGCGCTCACCAGTGACTTGATAAGCTGATTATAGTTAACGTGGCTTCCCTGCTCAATGTGCCTGCAAGCTACTACTAGCTAGCTTCATTGACAAACAAAGATGGAACTTTGCTAGCTAGTGTTTTTTGGCACTGATAAACAGTAACTTGTGCTTTATTTGCGATAGCTTGCTGTCCTGTGCAGCAGCAGACTTGATAGTCTACAGTGCACTACTAGCTTTCATGCACATTTTTGAACTTGCGAAATACTGCACCAAACCCCAATTGTGACTAAAATGTCCTTGGCAAAAATGTCAATGAATGATAGATTTGTTGATTCATTCTGACTATTTTGAGGAACTGGTATGCTATTGGCTATGTTTACATTTACATTTTAGTCATTTAGCAGACGCTCTTATCCAGAGCGACCTTACATTTCATTTCATACATTTTTTTCCCCCGTACGTTGCTACGGTGTCTCTAGTTGCTACGGTGTCTCTAGAGCGACAAACAACACTAACTGCCAGGGTACGATAACACACCCACATCGAACCACACCCCCAAGACTGAAATCTGAGCAACAGAAAAACACTTGGGAAATCAACCAGTTCACTCCCTCTTAAAATACCCCCCCCCCCAGGTTCAATCTGTTACCCATGTCCATAATTACACAGCAACAATGTTATATAATCCTTACCATAAGTGGGTTGCCAGGATGTAGGAAACAAAAAGATGTCGTGTGTGTTGAGTCAACGTGTGTTTTTGAAGTAGTGTGGTAAAAGTTAACACATATCTATGTTTAGGTCAAGAGAGAGGTGGGGGACGTAAGCATTCTCATAAACAACGCAGGCATCGTCACGGGCAGGAAGTTCATGGATGCACCAGACTCCCTCATTGAGAAAACCTTTGAAGTTAACACCATGGCACACTTCTGGGTGAGCAAATGAGATGACTAGTGCACATCTGCTACTGTCTTGTCTGGTTTCTCTCACTTGCTGTCTTTGTCAGTCAGTGCATGCATTTTAAATGTGAAAGCATTATCCTAAATCCACCAATATGTTTATAAAAATGTGATGGCTCTAACTTCATTGTAGGCCTATGTCCCTGTCAATTCCACCCACACCCATCAAATGAACACAGATCTGTGTACTGATTCATATTTCATTGTAAAAGTTCTCCCGCTAATTTCTCTCTAGACATATAAAGCCTTTCTCCCAGCGATGGCTGCCAACAACCACGGTCATCTGGTCAGCATTGCCAGTTCAGCTGGTCTGATTGGTGTCAATGGGCTAGCAGGTAAATCACCCACTATGCATGACTTACTCCAATGTTCCTCAATACTGGACCTGGAGAGTGACAGGATGTGCAGGCTTTTGTTCCGGTCCAGCACCAAGACACCACCTGATGGCTAATCAATGTTTGATGACTGGCTTAATCAGGTGTTGGTGCAATGCAAGAACAAAAGCCTGCACAGAAAATCTAAGGACATTTATTTGCCACATGCTTCATAAAGAATGGGTGTAGACTAACAGTGAAATGCTTACTTACAGGTCCTTTTCCCAAAAGTGCTACGCACCCTGTAGCCATTGTGCAGAACATTGCCTTTGTCAATGCTGTAAACTCTGGCCAGTACATTGTGCAATCAGATTCCTATCATGGAGCTGATCGATACAATGTTATCAGTCGACCTCGAATGGGGTAGAGGTTTAATGTGTAACTTATTGTACTACTGTACTGTAGTTGACGGTTCCAAAGACAGACTGAGGTAGATGGACTGAAAAATGGTTCAAGGACAGACTATTTCAACATTCAATTGATGTTGACATTGCCAATTTCACAATTTAGTATAGACAAACATTATCTTGCTGTAGAGACCTTTTGTTTAACCTGCTCTAAAACTGTTTGCAAAAACATGTTTCTCTCTCCTGATAGATTACTGTGCCAGTAAGTTTGCTGCTATTGGCTTTGCTGAGTCTGTGGCTCTGGAGCTACTGGCTACTGGGAAGGATGGAGTCAAGACTACCATAGTGTGTCCATACTTCATCAATACTGGCATGTTCGATGGCTGCAATACTAAGTAAGTTATCTGCCATAAGGTGTTATACGGGACTTAATTTGACTTTAAAGTTGTCATATTTTTAATGCTTTTATAAAGGGTTATCCTCCTTGCATATATTTTTATAAAGTTTCTCATTAGAAGTTTGAGATTGAATCCTGCTAAAAGGGTATGCATCCATGTAGAAAACTACTTTTAATATGCAATCCCTTTAAATGCCAGGGCCAGTTCTGTTTCTTTGAAACTCTCCACGAGAGACCTTTGAAATTGTGTTTGGTTCTTTTGAATGACCTCGTCTCAGCATTGACAGGGCAAAATAGATTGTGTTGTGCAGGACTTACAAAAGTTCTGGGAGACTTTCTCTCTGAGCTGTGTGCTTGTGAGTTACTAATGCCTATTGTCACAACACTATGTGTAAAAGGTCACGCATATTGGTCAAGTATGTGGACTGATGCTCAACGTTGCTAGTCAAAATTGCTAGCCCTATGGTACAATTAAGTGATAATGCCAGAGAAGCTGGCGTTTGGAGGATGTATTGGCAGGGATGTTGGGCAAATCGTTCCAATATATCCTCCAAACACTGGCTTCAAAGGCATTATCACTTTTATACTACGAGTTACCAATATATTCAAATAATGATTGACAAATTTTCATTAATGTAATTTTGATTAATTTATTCATACTATTTCATCCTTCCACAAGATATAGTCCTGACACAAATCTAGGGTTGCTACCCAAGCCGGCTGGTCGTTCGTTCTATCGGTTCAGATGCCAGAGACGCGGCCCAGTCGTTCAGTCTTTTTGTTCTGTATCTAAGGACGCGACCCAGTCGTTAGTATGGCAATGGAACATTTAGAACGGTCTGGCAACGTTTTTATCTCTTGCTAGCTAGCCAATTACGGCTACCTTACAGTAACGTCAAACAGTGCAGCCAGAATAACAGCAAACTAGCTGCATTTGCGTTTGTTTAATCTGTTTTCTAGTGACATTTTATTTGGATACATCCATACCAATCAGCTAATGATGCGCAATTTCACCTGGCATAGGAAATCTGCTCTCTCGTCAGGACACTTGTTCAGAGGAGCTAGGCAACAACACAGCTAACACTATCACTTTAAATTGAAGCTGGAAAGACGGCAAACTCGCCGCATTTTGTTTTAGCTGTTTCTATTGACATTTCTTTGTATATATCCCTAAAAATGATGCCAGCTGATTCATGATTTACACTGGCTGAGAAACGATGCATGTCTGTCTCCTCCCGACATGTTCATTATTATGGGACAGCTGAAGATCGAATTTCAATATTGAAACAATGTTGGAGAGACCGACAGCAAGGTTTATACAAATCTCCGTTGTTGAAAAATCAATGCTAGTATAAAATAAGTGGGAGATCATGTATAGATGCTTTTTATAATGGAGATCAAGTTTATAAATAGCCTGGCTGGGCTGATAAAACAGTGGATTGCGAAGTGAGATGGAACAGAGTAAATGGGCATTTGAACGTCATAGATTTAACCAGTGGTAACTTGTGGAATAGATATTGACTGGAATGCGATTTTAACCAATCAGCATCCAGTATTATACCCACACATTGTATAATTTATCACTATCAACAACAAACATAGAAGTGTGTACTGTACACAAGAAGAAGCATTACATACTATGGACTGGCTACAGTTGTGCTATTAGGTAAAATAAATTGTTTCCCCCCCCACAGGTGGCCTCTCTTGTTGCCCATCCTGGATCCAGACTACGTAGCGAACAAGATCATTGAAGCCATTTTAACTGACCAGGTCTACCTTCTGCTCCCAAAGACCATGTATCTTATCATGGGCCTAAAGAAGTGAGTCCCTTCATGTTCTTCCACTCTACACTTCATGATGGGATAGCATGCTGGGTTTAGCTATTTGTCGCACTGCCTCAATCACAGAGATCTGCTGCACAAACATGCACAATGACACTGTCAGTCACTCCATTCCAATACTCAGAAATGGTTACATGCTCAAAATGCACAGTATTGTCATACCCCTGGTCACAAACTGTTTCCTTCACTATTATATGCCCAGGTTAGTGTGCCCTCGGTCTAGTTTTCTTGCCTCCCTCCCTGACAGAAGTAGTTTACTTTCAAGTCTTTTAATTAGCATAGTCCATATCTTCCCTAGGTGTCACTTTTTTTTTTTTTTTACGGCTTGTTTTTACTGTTCCTGACCCAAACTAGCCTGTTGGTGAGTCTTCAAGTCTCAGACAGGATGGTGAATTATTTAGTGTAGTAAATAGTGTAGTAATTGACGAGGGAGGATGGACAGACAAACATTTAAACATCTGGTTAGTGACTAGCAGTTGTAGAGAAACCAGACCACCCCAAGCTTTAAGTCAAAGCATTTTTATACTGTTGGTGTATGTGGACCCAAGCAGTTGAGCTGGGTTGCCAAGCAACAGCTTTAGTATTTTGTCTATGGACGAATGCATTGCTAGGCTAAACTGTGAGCACTTATGAAGCTTGTTTCTTCACTACATCAGGCAGGCTGTCATTTCTGATATAGTTCAAAGAAACTTGTTACATGTTATTTTTTCACTAACGTACATGTGGTGTCTTAAGAAATTGTGACACAATGTGGTTATTTGGGGGCACATATTAATGATCACAGGTTCTGGTTGAAAATGTCACTTCAGACCCACTATGGATGGTTATTAATCTTAGATGGTTAATGCACAAACACACATGAGTGTTTATAAAGTTGCTGACCTCCCTTCACCGTGTCCTTATAGCTCCTTGAGGTGGAAGCAGGCAGCTCTCCTGGGGAAGTACCTGGGTGCCTTCGAGAACCCAGAGCACTGTGAGACAACAAGCCTTAAGCTGCACTGATCTTCACTTGAGCCCCTTGCACTCTGACCATCATTTAAACCATACCTATGGTCAACAAACTCACACACCCTCAGGGTGTGAATTGTTTTCTGTAACATACGAAGCCATTCGTGCATCAGCGTCATTGGCTGCCGATAGCAAAATGTAGATTTAACGGTTATGTCTACATTTCACACTGTTAAGAGAGGGCTCCGAGGTGATTTCTGTTAGCATAGCATTTACATTATCCAACAGCTTGAGGTAAATTGTTAGCATTCAATTTTCACCAGAGGTATCAGGGAATTCAATCTGCATAGTGTTACTGCATTATCACTAGTACTGAAGGTACATTCTGTCACTTTATTTGTGAAACAAAGACCTCACCCAAAGCCCTGTAGAAGGGTTGTACATGTGCATTGATGAATTTGCAAACAGATACATATTTTAGGGAACTAGTGAGGGAGTTTGTGTTTGACTACTGCATTACAAAAATCTGTCAAAGCTGTTTGAATGTTTCACTTGGGCCTAATGCCATTGTTAAAGAGGCATTGTGCATCAATTAAATACCTGTTACAGTATGTAGAAATGCACTTTTGTGGTTGGGTGTATCTTCAACTTTTTATATGGCGATAATTGTAAATCCCATCGGGATATGTGACTACTACAAGAATTATAATAAAAAATTTGTTTTTGTAAGATGGGATGAAGTCATCTGTTAGTCTAGACTCTACAATCATTCAGCAAACCCTCACTCATACCCAGTGCAAACCTAGTCAGATGGGATGAAGTCATCTGTTAGTCTAGACTCTACAATCATTCAGCAAACCCTCACTCATACCCAGTGCAAACCTAGTCAGATGGGATGAAGTCATCTGTTAGTCTAGACTCTACAATCATTCAGCAAACCCTCACTCATACCCAGTGTAAACCTAGTCAGATGGGATGAAGTCATCTGTTAGTCTAGACTCTACAATCATTCAGCAAACCCTCACTCATACCCAGTGTAAACCTAGTCAGCGCTAATACAGTCGTTACAGGGGTGCGTTTGAGGGGAAACAACCTGACACATGACTCTAATTGTACGACAACCATATATTTTCTTATCTACCCCATACAGTTCTATCAGAACTTTTTATAATGTTGTACCCTCCTGAACATGCCCCTAGAAATGAGGAAACAGTTTCTGTTGTAATGGCAGAGCTGCTTGGGTACACCCCAGGGCATATTGCATCGATCATATCATTAAAAAAATCACTTTTTCAATTTATTTTGAAGGCTATCAAAAGGTCATCAATCTCCCCCCTCTGCCAACGTGACATCACAACACCTCGTCTTTGGCTGTATTTGCCCAGTAAGCTGAATTCTGATCTTTTTTAAACTAATTGGTCTTTTGCCCAATCCGATCAGCTCTGAAAAGTTCTGAGGTGTTGGCCAAATAACCAATTAGTGGGGAAAAAAAGATCAGAATTAGGCTGCCTTTGTATCTCCATAAGGCTGGCAGGTACCGGTAAACGCTTACCGAGCTATCCCAAAGGCCACAGATGGAGCTATTGATCTGGAATTGATGGTTCCATCTTACCGTCCAAATGCATTGTATGCAGCTGGCAATACACTCGTATTCCCGTGGACCGGTTCATACCTAAAACATTTTCTATTCCGGCTGTAAAGGTGTCGATTTCCTACATTTTAATGGTGAGAAGGAGGAAAAAGCTGAAGATATGAGTACGTTCTTTGAAACACCATTTTCCACCACCAAGATAGTGGCTAATGCTACTTACTGTTGCACCCGGAGTTCAGTCAGGGGTAAACCACACTGCTGCAACCTGATTGGCTAAACGTGATACGTAACACCTGAGAGTAGCATTCCTAGGCATTAGCCACTTTAGCTTGGTGGTGGAAAAGGGTGTTTTCATAAAGAAAGTATGCATATATTCTGGCCTTCCTGCCATTAAATCTAGTTAAGGAGGAAATCGATGCCTTTGCAGCCTGAATGGATAATGTTTTAGTTACGAACCGGTCCAGGAGGATACAAGTCTATTACCGGCTGCATACAATGCGTTTGGATGGTAAGATGGAAATGACTCGATATCGCCATCTGCCAGCCTTTGGGCTGTTGCTAAGCACTTTCTTATGCATTTATGTAAAATACAGATGCCAATGAGCAGTTGCTGTTATAGAAGCACCTGGTTGAGTGGACTACAAGACTACATTTAGCTGGATACAACACAGATTTATTCAGACCTACACCTGATTAGGACTGCAGTTGACAAATTATCTGCAACCTCAACATTTTAAATCTACACAAGGCTTTTTGTGTTATGGAAATGTCCTTGATAAAGAGGGCTTTTAGAAATTTGAACAGGCTGAGTATGTCTGGTGGGGAAGTCTTGATTTGGAATGACTTCCATGGCTACTTTAGTTCCTTGAGGCCTTTGAGAATGAGTCTGAATGAAAGAGTGAGTCGTTGGCTTCATGTCGAATACAGCCATGACGAATACAGTAGACGTAATCACTCGCCACCAATTAGACAATGATTTAAAGCATGAAATGGCTTCTCTTATTAACATCTTAAGTAGTGCAATTATGAGGTTATTATGCCCTTTGAAATAAGTTTTGTTACTGGACCGGAAGACATTCAAACAGCGTCGATTATACCCTGAATAATTTATTGGATTTTCATCAGTTTTCATCTTTAATTAAGGGGTTTAATTTAGTCTCACTGTGATTACCAGTTAGCCTAACTAACAGAATAGATAACTTAATGTAGTTGGTTCTAATGAAGTTCCAATGAAGTAATTTGGACTCACTTTCTCTTCTAGACGATGTTTGTTCTCCTAATAAGCTATAAATTGCGCATTGCAGTGATCATTGATAATATGTAGCCTAATTGACTGTTTTTATCACCACAGTATTATGCCCGTCAAGCTTGGGATTCTGCTGGGGATGTATCTGGGAGCGTTCAACTTTATGGATGCTTTCAAAGGACGCGTGAAGAAGGTGGAGTAGAGAAGAGAGGGAAAAAAGAGACAAAATACTCTGTAATATTAGTGCCTCAAAGGAGATTAATAGTGCCTGTCATGTTTCTGTATTTGTTTCTCTTTTTCCATGTTTTATTCTTGTTTATAATTAATTTTAGTGTATGAAGAAAAGCCTACATACTAGTTTAACTCTGCAGACAAATGATATGTGTAGGCTGTATTGTTAATCAAATAATTAATGTATTGCCTTAAAAAAAAAGTTTATGTAACATTGTATTTTTGTAGCATAAACATAAGGTGTTAGCTCACTACACTGACACGTAAGTATTGCTAACCTTGGTAGCTATTTCACTCTTGTAACATTCAGTGGAATACGTCCTCTTTTTGGTCTAAAGGAAAATTGGAAGGTTTTTATTATTGATGCACTTGTTTTTAGTTTTTTTTTGTTGTTGATGAATTTGTGTCATAAGGTCCATTGTTTTGATGTCAAAGCAGTTTCACCCACAGTGGTAACCAGAACCAACTTCACAGTAGAGTAGTATGGAGGTACAGTATACTGCCATGTTGTCATTAGTGGTAGAGTAGTATGGAGGTACAGTATACTGCCATGTTGTCATTAGTGGTTAGATTACCTCATGCGCACACATGCACAATATACATTAGAAAAGGTCTAGTAGAGAAGCTCAGGAAACTGTCATGTAAAGGATGACACCTGTGTGTACTGGACTAGTTTTGTGAAGTTTGCTAAGTCTACAGTAGCCAGATGAAGGTTTACTCTACTGCCAATAGGATAATCAATGAAGTAATAATGCACATGCATTCAATGGCTCTGTACAGAGGTGTTAGGCATAGGATCGGAAGGTTAGGATAATGTTTTGTTGGAAAATTATCAAATAGTTTGCATATACAGTATTTGTCCTCTGAACCTACCCTTTATATTTGAACAAATTAGCTGTTTATTGGTTAAAGGAAGATGTTTTCCTTTGACACTGAAGAGTTGACAATATGAGCTAATCATTTTATTTTAACCATGTTACATATTAATTATTGCTCTTTTAGCATTATGTTATGTGTGTAACTGTTGGTATCTGAACATTATCCATTTTTAGATGTGTTTGTGTTGAAAGACAAATGTCATGAGACATTTATTAATAGTAAAAAGTTTGAAATCAAAGTCTTCTGTCAGGCATTTATTTTTTTAATTCCTCCGGTGGTTCTGGAATGGTCCCCGACAAGGTACTAAATGTGTTTACTTGGTGATTGTGTGATCATAGCCCCATCTTGTGGAGAACTTAACCCTTTCTAGTCCTGTCAATGACTTTCCTGATTAAAGGGACAGACTCGGGCTGCACATCACTCTCCTCGCTGTGTACCATGTCGGTCAGCACATCAGCCAGGCTAGTGAATGACAACAGTTGGATTCAAACCAGATGTCTCCAAATACAATGGATACTCTGGGGGAGATTTGATGTATTCATATAATGTATTAGATAATCTTTTAAATATCCGATTTAACCTCCTGACCCTTCAGTTTGTTGTCTCATCTGGAGAGAATTGCAATATTGTTAAGTACAGTTGACTTACTGATACTGATCTTGTTTTATCATAACTGATGTGAAATAATGTTCAACTGATGCTCACCTTGGTGTAGAGTTGCATAGTCTTGTATGTAGTGTAAATGAGATTATTTGGGACATTGCAATACTACATTTTGTTCACTAGAGGTCACTGGTCATACAGAGGGGATAGACTGTTCTTGGAACCCTCAGAAGCCTAGCAGCCTGAAATACAGTGCAACAAATTATAGTCTGGTACCAAAAAATGTTCTCTTGCACAGAATTGTATTCCATAGACTTTGATAGTTTAAATGTATTCATTTATGTGGGAATACTGTATTCCAGAACAGACATTTCACAATGCAAATCATAAGTGATTAAGGTTATTCTCTAAGGTGCGCAATGCCCATACATCCCTTCCTTGGCTCTCTTGATGACGTTACATGCTCTAAACAGTGCACGCTGAAAGGCAGTGCATGGTCAATCCAATGTCTGCATTGGCCATGCAGCATTTAAAGCCAATTTATGCTTGATCTACGTATGTGGTCAGAGGCGCCGTAAGGATGGTGTGACGCAATTGCGGATCCTCCAGAGGGATGCCGAGGCCAAAATGAGCTCAAATCAAAATCAAATCAATTTTTATTTGTCACATACACATGGTGAGCAGATGTTAATGCGAGTGTAGCGAAATGCTTGTGCTTCGAGTTCTGACCATGCAGTATATCTAACAAGTAATCTTAACAATTTCACAACAACTACCTTATACACAAGTGTGAAGGAATGAATAAGAATATGTACATAAAAATATATGAATGAGTGATGGCCGAACTGCATATGCAAGATGCAGTAAATGGTATAGAGTACAGTATAAACATATGAGATGAGTAATGTAGGGTATGTAACCATTGTATAAAGTGGCATTGTTTAAAGTGGCTAGTGATACATTTGTTACATCAAGATGCAGTAGATGGTATAGAGTACAGTATATACATATGAGATGAGTAATGTAGGGTATGTAAACAAAGTGGCATTGTTCATAGTGGCTAGTGATACATTTATTACATCAATTTTTCCATTATTAAAGTCGCTAGAGTTGAGTCAGTATGTTGGCAGCAGCCACTCAATGTTAGTGATGGCTGTTCAACAGTCTGATGGCCTTGATTGAAGCTGTTTTTCAGTCTCTCGGTTCCCGCTTGATGCACCTGTACTGACCTCGCCTTCTGGATGATAGCGGGGTGAACAGGCAGTGGCTCGGGTGGTTGTTGTCCTTGAAGTTCTTTTTGGCCTTCCTGTGACATCGGGTGGTGTAGGTGTCCTGGAGGGCAGGTAGTTTGCCCCCGGTGATGCGTTGTGCAGACCTCACTACCCTCTGGAGAGCCTTACGGTTATGGGCAGAGCAGTTGCCGTACCAGGCGGTGATACAGCCCGACAGGATGCTCTCGATTGTGCATCTGTAAAAGTTTGAGTGTTTTCGGTGACAAGACAAATTTCTTCAGCCTCCTGAGGTTGAAGAGGCGCTGCTGCGCCTTCTTCACCACGCTGTCTGTGTGGGTGGACAATTTCAGTTTGTCTGTGATGTGTACGCCGAGGAACTTAACTTTCCACCTTCTCCACTACTGTCCCGTCGATGTGGATAGGGGGCTGCTCCCTCTGCTGTTTCCTGAAGTCTGCGATCATCTCCTTTGTTTTGTTGACATTGAGTGTGAGGTTATTTTCCTGACACCTCACCTCCTCCCTGTAGGCTGTCTTGTCGTTGTTGGTAATTAAGCCTACCACTGTAGTGTCGTCTGCAATCTTGATGATTGAGTTGGAGGCGTGCATTGGCCACGCAGTCGTGGGTGAATAGGGAGTACAGGAGAGGGCTGAGAACGCACCCTTGTGGGGCTCCAGTGTTGAGGATCAGCGGGGTGGAGATGTTACCTACCCTCACCACCTGGGGGAGGCCCGTCAGGAAGTCCAGGTCCCAGTTGCACAGGGTGGGGTCGAGACCCAGGGTCTCGAGCTTAATGACGAGTTTGGAGGGTACTATGGTGTTAAATGCTGAGCTGTAATCGATGAACAGCATTCTTACATAGGTATTCCTCTTGTCCAGATGGGTTAGGACAGTGTACAGTGTGATTGCGTCGTCTGTGGACCTATTGGGGCGGTAAGCAAATTGGAATGGGTCTAGGGTGTCAGGTAGGGTGGAGGTGATATGGACCTTGACTAGTCTCTCAAAGCACTTCATGATGACGGAAGTGAGTGCTACGGGGCATTAGTCATTTAGCTCAGTTACCTTAGCTTTCTTGGGAACAGGAACAATGGTGACCCTCTTGAAGCATGTGGGAACAGGGGATAAGGATTGATTGAATATGTCCGTAAACACACCAGCCAGCTGGTCTGCGCATGCTCTGAGGACGCGGCTGGGGATGCTGTCTGGGCCTGCAGCCTTGCGAGGGTTAACACGTTTAAATGTTTTACTCACGTTGGCTACAGTGAAGGAGAGGTTGCAGGTTTTGGTAGTGCGCCGTGTCCGTGGCACTGTATTGTCCTCAAAGCGAGCAAAGAAGTTGTTTAGTCTGTCTGGGAGCAAGACATCGTGGTCCGCGACGGGGCTGGTTTTTCTTTTGTAGTCCGTGATTGACTGTAGACCCTGCCACATACCTCTCGTGTCTGAGCCGTTGAATTGCGACTACTTTGTCTCGAAACTGACGCTTAGCTTGTTTGATTGCCTTGCGGAGGGAATAGCTCCATACCGCATCGCGGTGCACCTCTCACATTTTGTAACAATGTGGCGGGCTCAGTATAGCTCCACATTGGCATGATTGGTTGACTAGGTGAGGTTCTGTATGAACACAGTCACTTCCTTGACAACTTCCCTCAACAGTTTTGCACTGCTTAGTGAAGTGCAAGAAGTATGAATGCCCTGACTTCTGCAGAGGCCATATCACCGTAAATACTGCACGGCCAATGCAGACACAGATTGACCGTGCAGCGCCTTTATGGTGATGTGGCCTCTGAGGTCAGGGCATTCATACTTCTTAACCTTCGCAGAGCTGTTGTCAAGGAAGTGAGTTTTGTGTTTTATACAGGACCTCCCGCCCTCACCTACCAACCAATTATGTCAATGCGGAGCTATACTGAGCTCTCAGTGTTACAAGATTTGAGAGGTGCTAGGCCTAAATTGGCTCTCTGAGCTATGTATGTGCATGCATCCTTGGGGAGAAAGGAGGTAGAGGTGAGGAGGACCTGTGTGAAAATAACCACATTAAGGATTAGCCACAATAGTGGAATTTGCAGTTAGCCTTCAAAATAGAGGTCCCCCTATTGAAAGTAATTCAAATGGATACAAATAGTGGAATGATGTAATATTTGAACTAGATATTGATAAAATGTCTTAATGTTGTTAGGTACACCCATCTAGTATCGGGTCAGACCTGCCTCCAGAACAGCCTGAATTCTTCAGGGCATTCTACAGGTGTTGGAAATGTTCCAGATTCAGAGATTCATATTCTTTATTTAACCCGTATTTTACCAGGTAAGTTGACTGGGAACACATTCTCATTTACAGCAACGACCTGGGGAATAGTTACGGGGGGGGGCATGAATGAGCCAATTGTAAGCTGGGGATGATTAGGTGACTGTGATGGTATGAGGGACAGATTGGAATTTAGCCAGGACACCGGTGTTAACACCCATACTCTTACGATAAGTGCCATGTGATCTTCAGTGACCACAGAGAGCCAGGACACTCGTTTAACGTCCCATCCAAAAGACGGCACCCTACACAGGGCAATGTCCCCAATCACTGCCCTGGGGCATTGGGATATGGGCTAAATAGGGAAAGTAGTAGCAGGGGGAGGGATGTCCAAAAGGGATGTTGGTCCATGCTGATGCGATGGCATCATGCAGTTGCTGCAGATTGGAAGGCGGTACATTCATGCTGCGAACAACCCATTCCATCTCATCCAAAGATGTTCTATTGGGTTGAGGTCTGGCCACTGTGCAGGCCACTCTAGTAAACTGAACTCGCTGTCATGTTCCAGGCAAAGTTTTTCCACTCCTCAATTGTCCAGTGATGGTGATCGCGTGCCCCCTGGAGCCGCTTCTTCTTGTTTTTAGCTGATAGGAGTGGAACCCGGTGTGGTTGTCTGCTGCAATAGCCCATCTGTGACAAGGATCAACGAGTTGTGCGTTCCGAGATGCCGTTCTGCACACTGCTGTTGTACTGCGCCGTTATTTGTCTGTCTGTGGCCTGCCTGTTTGATTGCACGATTCTTGCCATTCTCCTTTGACCTCTCTCATCAACAAGCTGTTTTTGCCCACAGGACTGCCGCTGACTGGATGTTTTTTATTTATCACACCATTCTTTGTAAACCTCAGACAATGTGCGTGAAAAGCCCAGGAGGGTGGGCGTTTCTGAGGTCCTGGATCTGGCACACCTGTCACCGTTGATCATACCACGCTCAAAGTCGCTTAGGTCACTTGTTTTACCCATTCAAATGTTCAATCGAACAGTAACTGAATGCCTTGATGCCTGTCTGCCTGTGCTATATAGCAAGCCACGGCCATGTGACTCACTGTCTTGTAGGGAGCAATCAATTTTCGTGAACAGGGTGGTGTACCTAATCAAATCAAGCTTTTTGTCACATGCAATACAACAAGTGTAGACCTTACTGTGAAATGCTTACTTACAAGCCCTTAACCAACAGTGCAGTTCAAGAAGAGTTAAGAAAATATTTACCAAATAACCTAAAGTAAAAAAATAATAAAAAGTAACACAATAAAATAGAGGCTATATACAGGGGGCACCGGTACTGAATCAATGTACGGGGATAAAGGTTGGTCGACATGTACATGTAGGTAGGGGTGAAGTGACTGCATAGATAATAAACAGCGAGTAGCAGCAGTGTACAAAACAAATGGGGGGGTCAATGTAAATAGTCTGGTGGCCATTTGATTAATTGTTCAGCAGTCTTATGACTTGGGGGGAGAAGCTGTTAAGGAGCCTTTTGGTCCTAGACTTGGCATTCCGGTACTGCTTGCCATGCGGTAGCAGAGAAAACTGTCTTTGACTTGGGTGATACACTGGCTGGTGAGTGTATCAATTCAACAAAACACAAAAAAGCTACATCTGTTAATCACACTGTGGATGTATTATACTTTAGTATTGCATTGGGGGCATCTGTGGATGTATTATACTTTAGTATTGCATTGGGGGCATACTATATGCACTGTAATGCCTTACCTATGGATTTTGGGTCCATGAAACGGGGCATCAGCCTACTCAGTGACACCAACAGAACACAGCTGTGAAGAGCTTTCACAAATGTTAGCGTCCTAGCTCTTATTGTAGGACTCTGAAACCACTATGAAATGAGACACAAAATATCACCAGTAAACCTACTATGTGGTTTCACAGTCCCACAAAGAGCTACAACGTTATTTGTATAAACGCTTCAGAATTGTAATCTGTTGGAGTAACTGAGTAGGCTGATACCCCGTTTCATGGGCCCAAGATCCATAGGTAAGGCTGTATTTTAAATATTTTATTTTATGGCTTCTATTTCTTGTGGAACTTGACAAATAACACCTGGGGACATGGCAAAAACTCCATCAACTGAAATAAAATACTTGTTCAAAATGCATAAAATTCCCTTTCAATATTCATATTTTGTGGTTTTAAGGTAAAAAGGACACCTTACCTTATATTGAAAGCCTTTTGGAATCCACATTTTACACTATTTTACACTAAATAAGTAGTGATATATCCTGGCGACAGAAAGGGCACCAATTGGAAGGAATGACCCAATTATTTTATTTTGTGGAAATTATATAACAACATTCCGACCTTGTTCAGCATTCTTTATATTGTCCAAATATGGCATATGGCATCCGTTTAAATCGCTTTCAATTAGGGACTTTTATTTTGAAGGCGAGCCACAAATTCCACAATTGTGGCTAATCCTTATTGTGGCTAGCTTCACACAGGTGAGAGGATCTATCCTATAAACTTGGAGCCAAATACGGGAGTGTTCATTGACTCCCAACATCCATGCCATCGCACCACTACACACCAGACAATTCTACCGTCCACAGTGAAATGGCAAGAAAAACGGACGTCCCTTCCCTTTATTACGGTGAGTAGCCTAACCTAGGCTCATTGAAGTAAAGTGTGTCACATTGATGGGGTCTGTTATTAAATAAATATGGCACATTAACTGCGTGTGTAGCAATAGCATAGGTGAGAAATTGTACCCTCAGATATCCTACCGGGCCGGCACATGATATTTCTATGGTATAACGGGAAATTGTTTTCAAATATTGTAAAAACAACAGGGAAAAGGGATTTTAAGTCTATTTTTGTATCAGGGTATTATGGTGTTAATTTGACCACTAATTCTAGCGCGTTCTCGAGCCTCCTTGAGCATTCCACCTGCCATCCAAATGCATTGATTAGAAAATGTTGGTCTATGGGACATGATGAATGCTAGCTATGACTTAACAATCCTGCGTGAAATCCTCAACTCCGCATTAACTTAGCTTTGCTATTTTGGTCCGCCGTCCGAATCGAAGCCGCGGAGGTTAACCAATGGCAGGAGCCGCTCGCCTGCGTATTGCCGGGGATGCAACTTTGTTGCTAAGACGTCGTGTGCCGCTCGCGCACAGGGCAAATCTCGGCGCGGTATATATGCAGGATGGCAACTGTACTGCAACCTCATCTGACAGTGAACTGTAACGGAACCCTCTGTGTTTAACACTATTCATCATTTTTTGCCTACTTTTATAGGCCAATGACTGTATTTGAGTTTAACTAGACGACCCAAATTATTTTACTGTTGCTCTTTGCACACTAAACCTTAAGCACAAAACACACAGGCAGTCTATACCCAGGTAAGTGCGCTGAGAATTTGAAGATGATGCAAGAAAGATTTTCTATTATTGTCAACATTAAAGTGACCTTCTCTATTTTCTGATGCGTTTCACAAAAAACATTCCTAGTCTACTTCTGGTTTTCAAGGACATTAAGACACCACGAAACACTGTAGCCTACTGGCTATTGTTGCTGTGTTCATAATTACAGAATATTTCCCTCTGCTCTACTGAATACCAGGCTCTCTGTGACACAGTCGATTGGTTCTGGAGTGCCAGCTGGATACAGCAACCTGCACTGTTTTTGGAGTGCAGTATCATTCTGCTCAGTCAAAATAATCTGTCAACTATTGTCAGGTGTGCATCAGAGGAGACTGGTGGGAGGTGCTGTAGGAGGATGGTCTTATTGTAATGCCTGGAATGGAATGAATGAAACGGAATCAAATATGCGGTTTTGGTATGTTTATGTTTGATACCATTCCAGCCATTACAATGAGCGTGTCCTCCTATAGCTCCTCCCACCAGCCTCTGGTGTGCATGTGTATAGTCTGCCATTTGAGTGAAAGAGTTGGATGTGCACCAGACCAGTATATACCAGTATTATGTTCACTGGCCTGCATGCCTTAGCAGAGTGGGGAAATGGTTTTCTCTCACTTGAACAATCCATTGTTGGAGGCATTGAAGCAGTGCAGGTGTGATGGTGAGGTGTGTGAATGTGTTCTGGGGTAGAGCTGGGCGATATAGACAAATCTAGATCACTATATATTGGCTGAATTATCACGATAACGGTCAATTCAACGATAAGTTTAACATTAATGTGCACCAGTTATTTTTTTTAATATTACCCCTAAAACTACTACTACTTTCAAAGTTGTGACTATCATTGTTCCGTTAGCCCATATTAGCAGACTTATTTAATTTCTAACTTAACGATAAGTAGCCTTTACTAGAGGAATGTTATCAGTAAAATGTCCTTGATAAATGGTCGGTTTGGTCGGTATCGATAATTTGCGGTTTATTGTCCCAGCTCTATTCTGGAGTGTGTTACGGGCCTCAGATCAGTTTCAACACATTTACATGGAGTGTAAAGCACTGGTACTCTTTCTGTGGTCCTTGAGTCAAAGTCAAGCTGTTTGCTGACAGTGATTTCCTCAGGGTTCCATTTCCAAAGCCTGGCACTTCTTCTCTTGCCCATGCAGATTTAGCTAACCTTGCCTGAGACCTGAAGTATCCCAGTGTCAAGGCTTTAGTTCAATGGGCTAACATGGTCTCGATTCGCACTGATGACCAGGGTTCAGTATCCACTTGGTGACAGTAAAAACTCCAAAGGACAGACATCACTGGATTGTGTGTCATTTCCTAGGTGACTACAGTGTAGGGCTGGAGGTGGTGCAGTGTAGCGAGGGAGAGAGGAGGCCAGTGTGTCTTTGTACTTGGAGAAGTTTCTCTCCCCTGTTTACAAAGGCTTATGAATAATGAAGCAGCTCCCCCGTGGTGTCTCTGCTGCATCGTTCTGATCCAGAGATGTGGTTTTAATCTGTTAGTTTCTTCCCTCGAGCTGCCTGGCAACGGTGTGTGCGGGAGGGAAACCGCTGACAGTCCTCCTAATGGTTGCGGTATAAGGTAGCTGTGTGGTTCCTCATGATTTTCAAAGGCTATTATCTCCTCTGAAAGATTTCTTTCTTCTGAAGAACATATTTTCTCTGCATGCTGCTGCTTCCCTGTCTCTGTACCTGTTTTTCATTTCTGTCTTCTCACAGTTTACAGCTGTGTGTGTGTGCCCACATTGAAATGAAGATAATGATGATCCATGAGGAAATTAATGACCGAAAACATTTGTTTGAGAATAAAGGCTCAATTCCAGTGAGAGGACACTGCATATTGCAATAGATAATATGCTTAAGACATTAGAAACCAACCAATACAGACCAACCAAATACACACTTTTGCAGACCATATCAACTGCCTGAGTTCTGTGTTATAGTTACTGTAATAGCCACAGGGATTTAGTCCATCGACTGCAGTTTGTTCTGGCTTTGCATCAATCCAGATGTGTTTTTTAGAGAACCTCAACTATTAAATCCAAAAGGCTGTGAGGCACAGGCTGTGAGGCTCTTGGCCCAGGACAAGCTGGCCAAATTCTGTGTGCTTCAACTAGTCATGTTCCCAGATCTGTTTGTGCTGTCTTCCCAACTCCTTACAGTGGCTTGTGAAAGTATTCACCCCCCCTTGGCATTTTGTTGCCTTACAAGCTAAAATTAAAATAGATTTTTTTGGGGGGGTTGTATCATTTGATTTACACAACATCACTTTGAAGATGCAAAATATTTTTTATTGTTAAACAAGAAATAAGACCAAAAAACAACTTGAGCGTGCATAACTATTCACACCCCCAAAGTCAATACTTTGTAGAGCCACCTTTTGCAGCAATTACAGCTGCAAGTATAGTGGGGTATGTCTCTATAACCGTGGCACATTTAGCCTCTGGGACTTTTGCCCATTCTTCAAGGCAAAAATGCTCCAGCTCCTTGAAGTTGAATGGGTTCCACTGGTGTACAGCAATCTTTAAGTCATAGCACAGATTCTCAATTTGATTGAGGTCTGGGCTTTGACTAGGCCATTCCAAGACATTTAAATGTTTCCCCTTAAACCACTCGAGTGTTGCTTTCGCAGTATGCTTAGGGTCATTGTCCTGCTGGAAGGTGAACCTCCCTCCCAGTCTCAAATCTCTGGAAGACAAACAGCTTTCCCTCAAGATCTTCCCTGTATCCAGCGCAATCCATCATTCCTTTAATTCTGACCAGTTTCCCAGTCCCTGCCGACAGGGAAAAACATCCCCACAGTGTGATGCTGCCACCACCATGCTTCCCTGTGGGGATGGTGTTCTCGGGGTGATGAGGTGTTTGGTTTGCGCCAGACAGCATTTTCCTTGATGGCCCAAAAGCGCAATTTTAGTCTCATCTGACCAGAGTACCTTCTTCCATATGTTTGGGGAGTCTCCCAGATGCCTTTTGGCAAACACCAAATGTGTTTGCTTATTTCTTTTCTTCAAGCAATGGCTTTTTTTCTGGCCACTCTTCCGTAAATCCCAACTCTATGGAGTGTATGGCTTAAAGTGGTCCTGTGGACAGATACTCCAATCTCTGCTGTGGAGCTTTGTAGCTCCTTCAGGGTTATCTTTGGTCTCTGTTGCCTCTCTGATTAATGCACTCATTGCCTGGTCTGTGAGTTTTGGTGGGCGGCCCTCTCTTGGCAGGTTTGTTGTGGTGCCATATTCTTTCTATTTGTTTTAATAATGGATTTAATGGTGCTCCATGGGATGTTCAAAGTTTCGGATATTTTTTTATATTTCTCCAACTTTGTCCCTGACCTGTTAGAATAGCTCCTTGGTCTTCGTGGTGCCCCTTGCTTAGTGATGTTGCAGACTCTGGAGCCTTTCAGAACTGATGTATGTATGTATGTATGTATGTATGTATGTATGTATGTATGTGTGTGTGTGTGTGTGTATGTGTATATATATGTGTGTATGTGTATATATGTGTGTATATATATGTGTGTGTGTATATACACATATATGTGTATATATATATATATATATATATATATATATATATGTATATGTATATATGTATATATATATGTATATATATGTATGTGTATATATATGTATGTGTATATATATATATATACTGAGATCATGTGACACTTAGATTGCACACAGGTGAACTTTTATTTAACTAATTATGTGACTTCTGAAGGTAATTGGTTGCACCAGATCTTATTTAGGGGCTTCATAGCAAAGGGGGTGAATACATATGCATTTTTCTTTTTCTTTTTTGTAAGTTTTTTTTTCTTCACCAATTGGACTATTTTGTGTATGCCCATTACATGAAATCCAAATGAAAATCAATTTAAATTACAGTTTGTAATGCAACAAAATAGGAACAACTCTAAGGGGGATGGGGGGAGAAATCAGGACATGCGTTATTCTGGAAAACCTGTGAATTTTGGGAAATCATTTTGCAACCCTACTCTTGGTAATTCATGTGTGGCAGTCAAGTTGTTCACTACCTTCCCGAGTCAGTTTGGATGTTTTTGCCACCAGTAACATCTCCTCATTATGCTTGTAAACATCTCACCAAATGGTAAAATCACAGATATGAATGAACATATTTTAGGTGAGGCTAGAGAATAAAAGGCTTGAATTATTCAGTGTTTTAGGAATTGAGATTGAAATTTTTATGAGGTGACATCAATAATAGATTTTATTTTAAATGTCTGTGTCGTAAAGGTTGATCTATCTCCACTGTATATTACACTTGGTTACCCTCAAATGGGTGGAAGTCATCATGAGAAGTTAGGCAACACACACAAATGGAAAATGGAACAAAGACAGGACATGAGTTGCTTGTTCTTGTGAATATAACTGTACAACAGGTTTGTTTGCCTTGTCTATTGGTGCTCTCTCTTCTTGCAACTGTCAAATGACAGTTTTCACTTGTGGTTACACATTTATGTCTTTACCTTGTGAGTTGTCAGTCTGTAAAGATCCTTGAGACATCCCTACCCCATTGAAGTTGACATTTAAAATGGTAAAGGCTAGGGTCAGGTATGGGTTCTGGTTAGGTAGAGATGTCCCAAGGATGCTGAATGGCACTGATCCTACATGATTATAGTAGACAATACTATACCGTAATTGGTTGTGATAACAATTGTTATCATCAGATTAATAAAGAGCTGCAAGCTGTTTTTTCTCTGTGAAAATAGAGATAATCTTTACCTTTCATCCTCACTCCCTAAACCTAAAGGATTTACAGAGCTCCCAGATAAAAACTAAAGCATGAAACACACTGAGATTCTCACTGCCGATAGCTACTTATCACAGGCTGGTGATAGCTACTTATCACAGTGGGAGGCCATTCCTTTTCTTGCTAGAAACAAAAGCTGTATCACTGCACCAAATTCCCTAGTTTCAGACTCCTAATTATCCTTACACCTCTGAAGACTCTAGGCACTTCCATGCCAGTCGGATGAACATGTTTTATCTCTGAACACTTAAACTTGTTTCTCCACCGACTGTTGGATAAGAGGAACCATGGGCTGTTTACAACACTCGGTGGAGACTAGAGATCCTGACTGGCAATTGCATGTCCAGCATGAGACGTGCCATTAAATTATCCTGACATTAACACAACCCCCAAAAAGAACAAGTGTTAAAGTGAAACAAATGATAAAGTACAACATCTCTCATGAAATAAAAAATTATGAAAATAAGTGTACAACATAAGACACAGTGCTTTCGGAAAATATTCAGACAGCTTTTTCCACAGTTTTTACGTTACAGCCTTATTCTAAAATTGATCAAATAATTTTTGTTTCTCATCAATCTACAAACAATGCCCCATAATGACAAAGCGAAAACAGGTTTTAAGAAATGTTAGCAAATTTAATAAAAATAAACATACCTTATGTAAATAAGTATTCAGATCCTTTGCTATGAGACTTGAAATTGAGCTCGGGTGCATCCTGTTTCCATTGATCATCCTTGAGATGTTTCTACAACTTGATTGGAGTCCACCTGAGGTAAATTAAATTGATTGGACATGATTTGGATAGGCACACACCTGTCTATGTAAGGTCCCACAGTTGACAGTGGATGTCACAGTAGAAACCAAGCCATGAGGTCAAAGGAATTGTTTGTAGAGCTCCGAGACAGGATTGTGTTGAGGCACAGCTCTGGGGAAGGGTCCCAAAACACACCTACTCATTTAAAGGGTTTTTCTTTTATTTGTATTATTATTCTACATTGTAGAATAATAGTGAAGACATCAAAACTATGAAATAACACATGGAATTAAGTAGTAACCAAAATATATTTTATATTTGAGATTCTTCAAATTAGCCACCCTTTGCCTTGACAGCTTTACACACTCTGTGGAAACTGATCTGCCGGCCTACGAATGGGAGGCGCCACCAGTTGCCCATCCTTGGTGTAGGATATGTATCTGGATGTGGGGCAGTGAGGGATTGTCTTTGGAACATCGTTTTTAAGATGGGTTTCTGAGAGAAAGGGTGAGAACATGATGCATGTATGTGTAAGACACCTTCTCCTAGGTGCTGTGTGTTCAGACGGAGGGAGCAGGCAGGCAGGATTATCTCTGGGTGACAGGATGGGATTATCTCTGTCCTCAGACAAATCACTGTCCGAGGACAGATAAGGCCTTGCCAGCAAATAAACATCAACACACACACATCATTGACAACACCACACCAATAGCCCTCAAACACTTCCACCGACATGTAGTCTGTGAAGACAGGCATATATTCTGGCCCCTATTTACTGTACACTGAACAAAAATATAAATGGAACATGCAGCAATCAATGATTATACTGAATTACAGTTCATATAAGGAAATCAGTCATTTGAAATAAATAAATTAGGCCCTAATCTATGGATTTCACATGATTGGGAATACAGATATGCATCTGTTGGGCACAGATGCATAAACAAAAGGTAGGGGCGTGTATCAGAACCTGTCAGTATCTGGTGTGACCATTTGCCTCATGCAGCATGACACGTCTCCTTCGCATTGAGTTGATCAGGCTGTTTATTTGTAGCCTGTGGAATGTTGTCCCACTCCTCTTCAATGGCTACATTCCAAACACTTAAAAGACACATCCTATCCCCTCAGCCCTCAAATTAAGTGGACACTTCTGATGACGTCTGACAAGTATACACTTGCAGGGCAAGGGGCGAGGGAGGAAGGAATGATTTTTGAATGGACCGCCCATGCCCGGAAATTTGTAACTCGTTCATCCAGCGATGATTGTGTTTTCAGCCACCGGTAGCTTGTGGGTGCTTTATATGCGCTACAGTCAATTATGATTGCATGTCTACTTATATTAACTATATCATTATTAATATACGCCTACTGTATGATAGCTAGCAAATGAATTAGCTAACTAACGTTAGCCTGCCTAGCTACTTCTGAAGAAGGAACATTTGTTTTATTTCTACAATTTCCAAAAGCTAACCAATCAAAAGCATACCCAATTGGTAGTAGTTAGTCTTGTTTCATCGCTGCAACTCCCGTACGGACTCGGGAGAGGTGAAGGTCGAGAGCCATGCATCCTCCGAAACACAATCCAACCAAGCCACACTGCTTCTTGATAGAATGCCCATCCAACCCGGAAGCCAGCCGCACCAATGTGTCGGAGGAAACACCGTACACCTGACGACCTGGTCAGTGTGCACTGCAGCCGGCCTGCCACAGGAGTCACTAGTGCGCGATGAGACAAGGATATCCCTGCTGGCCAAACCCTCCCTAACCCGGATGATGCTGGGCCAATTGTGCGCCGCCCCATGGTCCTCCCGGTCACGTCCGGCTGCGACAGAGCCTGGGCTCGAACCCAGAATCTCTGGTGGCACAGGTAAGGCCTTGCCAGCAAAACTGTGATGCAGTGCCTTAGACCACTGCGCCACCTGGGAGGCCCTTGGCTGAATTTTCTTAGCGGATGTACAGTCATCGCGAATTGAATTATGGGGTGTTTCAGGCCCAAAGTGAACATCATTTTACATTCGCAAACTCCATTTAAAAACGAGGGCTGAGGGGCTTATGATGCAAACTTCCCTTGCTGGGCTAATCATTTGGACCGACGACATATGACTGCGGGGATTCCCCCAAGGGCTGAGGGTTTAGGGCCGAGGGCTGTCTGAGTTTGCAACGCAGCCAGTGGCAGTGCGAAGTTTCTGGATATTGGCAGGAACTGGAACATGCTGTCATACATGTCGATCCAAAGCATCCCAAACATGCTCAATGGGTGATATGTCTGAGTATGCAGGCCATGGAAGAACTGGGACATTTTCAGTTTTAAGGAATTGTGTACAGATCGTTGCAACATGGGGCTGTGCATTTCCATGCTGAAACGTGATGACGGCGGATGAATGGCACGACAATGGGCCTCAGGATCTCTTCACGGTATGTCTGTGCATTCAAATTGTCATCGATAAAATGCAATTGTGTTCATTGTCAGTAGCTTATGCCTGCCCATAGCATAACCCCACCACCACGGGGCACTCTGTTCACAACGTTGACATCAGCAAACCGCTCGCCCACACGACGCCATACACACTGCTTGCCATCTGCCCGGTACAGTTGAAACCAGGATTCATCCGTGAAGAGCACACTTCTCCAGCATGACAGTAGCCCATCGAAGGTGAGCATTTGCCCACTGAAGTCGATTACGACGCCGAACTGCAGTCAGGTAAAGACTCTGGTGAGGATAACATGCATGCAGATGAGCTTCCCTGAGACGGTTTCTGACCGTTTGTACAGAAAGTCTTCGGTTGTGCAAAGCCACAGTTTCATCAGCTGCCTGGGTGGCTCATCTCAGACCATCCCGCAGTATCAGGACTCAGGCAAAGAGCCAGATGCAGACACAGGAGGCGGATAGTACGAGTCTCAGTTTATTATAGTACAAGGGGCAGGCAAAAGGGTCGTAATCAGTCAGGTACAGGACGGTGGGCAGGGTCGGGAAAGGTCAGAATTGGGACGACTAAGAAGAGCACAGAGAACACGCTGGTAGGACAAGACGAACTGGCAACAGACAAACAGAAAACACAGGTATAAATACATAGGAGATAATGGAGACAAATGGGTGACACCTGGTGATGGGTGGAGACGAACACAAGACAGGTGAAACAGATCAGGGTGTGACACGCAGGTGAAGGAGCTGGATGTGAAGCTCCGGGGCTGGCGTGGTTGTGAGGCCGTTTGGACAGACTTCCAAATTCTCTAAAACGACGTTGGAGATAATTAATATTCAATTCTCTGGCAACAGCTCTGGTGAACATTCTTGCAGTCAGCATGCCAACTGCACGCTCCCTCAACTTGAAACATCTGTGGCATTGTGTGACAAAACTGCACATTTTAGAGTGGCCTTTTATTGTCCCCAGCACAAGGTGCACCTGTGTAATGATCATGCTGTTTAATCAGCTTCTCAACATGCCACACCTGTTATGGATGGATGGATGGATGGATTATCTTGGCAAAGGAGAAATGCTCACTAACGTTTTACGTTTAAGTTTACAGGGATGTAATCAAATTTGTGCTCACAATGTGAGAGAAATAAGCTGTTTGTGCATATGGAACATTTCTGGGATCTTTTATTTCAGCTCATAAACATGGGACCAACACTTTACATTTTTTATTTTTGTTCAGTATACATTACCACTATTCAGAAAAATGGATGTGAGCTGTTGCTAGAGCAATTTGCATAATTGAGCTTTTTCCCATTTAACTGTACACTCTGAGAGGCGTGTTTGGGAGGAGCTCACTGAGGAGGCTTTCTGTTGTCTGTTTGTCTCCTAGCGCCTCTGTCCCCTCTTTGCTCATTGACATACATAACAAGGGACCAGTACTGTATCTGGGAGTTACAGATGACTGACAGTTCATCCTCACAGGGAATATGCATGAACTGAATAACTACCATATCTTCAGAACTTTTACACTGACGTGAAACTGGAAATGTTATGTTAATTAATACACATGGTCCATGTGAAATGACATAAGTAAATACATTGAAAATAGTAGTGTCCTCAGATGACTATTCCTCTTTTTTTGGGGGGAAAAGTAGCATTCTGTATGGGGTGGCATTTAATACATAAATGAGCAGTGTGTATGACTGAACTTTCCCATAGTTCAACACTTCTCTCTTATGATTCTCAACAACAGTCTTGAATCTATAGCTGGATTGTTGTTTGTTGTTGGATGCTTTTGTTTTTCTGGACTGGACTGCTGTGATTGCTCCGTCATCAAGTGTACTTGCTGGAAGACTCCCTGTAGGCTTGACTCAGAGTAAACAACAGTCTGCTTGATAAACTTCCCTTCGGAGAGTAACTAGTAGGTACTTTATCTTACTGTAAGGTAAACACAAGGTAATTGCGTGAGTGATGCTGTGTTTGTGTAGACTAGAGGGAACGAGCTGATATTTTTGGATTGTTTGTGGGACTGGGTCCTTGAGGAGAACTCTGTGGGAGTGACAGTTGAAGTATAGTATCATGCTAGCAGCTGACTATCATCCGTGGTGTGTGCATGCATTCTGAATGTACATGCATGTTCGCTGAAATCTCTATCTATGGAAGTGAAATTAGTTAATTTGTTGAGAAAATGAAGGTCATTCCCACAGACTCACACATCCACAGGCAAAAATAAATGCTCCACTGTATAAGCCCCCAAAACCCATCATGCATGTTCTTCAACATACTCTCTCTCCCAGACAGGCCAGCTTAACTTAGCTTTGTCCTTGTCTACTGTAAGACATTCTAAATCAGTAGAATTTAAGAAATTATAAATCCATAGAATATAAGACATTCTAAATCGGTTAATCAATCTGGACTCCAGATTCTGGGTCTTTGAAGTGACAACTCCCACTGGTCTACTAAGTGGGAGTGTCAAGCTCAGCGTTGACTTCATTAACGCTCTTTACGCGCTATTAGCTGTCTTGTTTGCTGGATTTCACAGGGATTCTGGAGAGATTTAGCGAGGTGGATTGAAGGTCTGTGTATAGGTAAACCCAGAAAGGAGAGGATCTCCCTTTCATAAGGTTTTATTGAGCGGTGTAGATTAGAATGAACTGTAATGGGTTCTTAGATGGGTTTGTTTGTCTATGGCGGGGGTAGGCAACTAGATTCAGCCGCTGGCTGGTTTTTGTCGGATCGCATGGTCGTGGGCCGGAACATAATAATAATAATAATAATAATAATAATAATAATAATAATAATAATAATAATAATAAATATATAATAATAATAATTTGTACACTGCAAATTGACCACAACCAAAAAGAGATTGTATTTGAAAATAACAATAAATTCTTACCTTGATTACATTGAGACATGATCACATACCGTTGTCTCTTTTTTTTCTTTTTTTAACCTCTCTATTCAACAGCCAGTGAAAAATCAGAGCGCCAAATTCAAAACCACAAAATGTCATAATTCAAAGTTCTCAAACAAACGACTATTTTACACCATTTTAAAGATACACGTCTCCTTAATGTAACCACGTTGTCCGATTTCAAAAAGGCTTTACGGCGAAAGCATAAAGTTAGATTATGTTAGGACAGTTCCAACACAAGAAAAAACACACAGCCATTTTCCTAGCAAGGACAGGTGTCACAAATACCAGAAATTCAGCTAAAATTATGCACTAACCTTTGATGATCTTCATCAGGTGACACTCCTAGGCCATCATGTTCCACAATACATGCATTTTTTGTTCGATCAAGTTGATATTTATATTCAAAAACAGCCTTTTACATTGGCGCGTGATGTTCAGAAAATATTTTGCCTCCAATACTGCCGGTGAATCAGCACAACAATTTACAAAAATACTCATCATAAACGTTGATAAAATATTAAACTGTTATTCAAAGAATTATAGATGAACATCTCCTTTATGCAACCGCTGTGACAGATTTCAAAAAAGCTTCACGGGGAAAGCACACTTTGCAATAATCTGAGTACGGCGCTCAGAAACATACACCAGGCAATACAGATACCCGCCATTTTGGAGTCATCTAAAATCATAAACAGCATTAGAAATATTCACTTACCTTTGATCTTCATCAGAAGGCACTTCCAGGAATCCCAGGTCCACAATAAATGTTTTGTTCGATAAAGTCCATAATTTATGTCCAAATAACTCCTTGTTGTTTCCGCGTTCAGTAAGCTACTCCAAGTGTAGGAAGCGCGGCCAAAATGTCACGATGAAAAGTCAAAAAAAGTTATATTTACGTTCGTTCAAACATGTCAAACGTTGTATAGCATCAATCTTTAGGGCCTTTTTAACTTAGAACTTCAATAATATTCCAACTGGATGATTCCAGTGTCTTGAAAAACGTTTTGGAACACAGCTAACTCTCGCTTGAATGCGCGCAAATGAACTCATTTGCTTTCCTGAGTCAACAACTTCCAACTTCCTCTGTTCGCTCTCTGTTCATCATAGACGCCTCAAACAACTTTCTAAAGACTGTTGACATCTAGTGGAAGCCTTGGGAAGTGCAAAATGAACCCTAAGTCACTGTGTGTTCGATAGGCAATGACTTGAAAGGACTACAAGCACCAGACTTCCCACTTCCTGATTAGATTTTTCTCAGGTTTTTGCCTGCCATATGAGTTCTGTTATACTCACAGACACCATTCAAACAGTTTTAGAAACTTCAGAGTGTTTTCTATCCAAATCTACTAATAATATGCATATTCTAGTTCCTGGGCCCGAGTAGTAGGCCGTTTTAATTTGGGTACGTTTTTCATCCGTCCGTGAATATACTGCCAACTACCCTAGAGAAGTTAACAGATTTCCTAAATTAAACTCATTTTTAGCTGATTTCACGGTCATTTTAAGATAGCTAAAAACTTTGGGGGGCCACTCGCGGGATGGCTTTGTTGCCGACCCCTGTTCTGTATGCTTGAGCATTTTTGGTGTGGTTTGGAGGACTGTGCTTGTTTGAGTTAGGTAGAAAGGGTAGGCCATATTAATACTAACAGTTTGGTTGTCTGTGTTAGGTAGAGAGGGTAGGCCATATCCATACTAACAGTTTGGTTGTCTGTGTTAGGTAGAGAGGGTAGGCCTACAGTACATGTTGGACTGATGCTGGCGTTTGCATGTCTTGGTTTTGTTGAGTGACATTTGGATTGTAAGGGAGGGAACTTTTGTTGGTGTGCAAGTACAGTTATTAGTAACTGTGTGTACGTCTATGCGTGCATGTATGTGTGTATGCCTGTTCAGTCATTAGTAACCACGCGTGTTTGCTTGACTTGTGGAGAAGCTAATCGATAGTGAGAGTGACTATACACCCTTCTGTGATGGCTGCGTCCCGACTGAATCTTGTGCTTGGTGTTACGTCATGGTTTTTTTCTGTCTGATGTCTCATAGTTATTTGAGTAAATTACTTATTTCAATGTGATGGGCAAGTTGTAACTTAACCCAATGAGGAAGTGAGGAACTTTGGATTACAGTGGTATTATTCTGCAGAGTGACAGGGGAGACAGCGAGTGAGGAAAGTCAAAGGGAGGAGAAATGTATTTAACAGAGGAAAGTGTCAGGCTACAGTTGGACATGACTGTGATGGTTAACTCCAGAGAGAAGGCATCACAAAGTCAAAAGGAGGAGGCAGTGGGAATATGGGAGCAAGCCGGGGAGGGGAGTCCCCCAGGGGTGGATCAGAGAAGGCTGGCGGAGCGTGGAGGATACCCAGGAACGAGGCACCCCAGGGGGGCAGGCTGTCCTGGGCTGCTGGAGCCACCTGCCAGACACACCAGGAGTCCACTGCCCCCCTCCCTGCCATTGAGTTTACATGGGTGGGAGTGTGTGTAAGGGAATGGTATGTGCGTGCCTGATCTATGCTCCTGCATTCATGCGTGATTCTACATGCGTTTGCATACTGTACTGTGGATGTGTTTGGAATTTCAGATTTCTGTAACAGGTGTTGTGGTACGCAGAGTAGCAGGAGAGAGAGTAGCTGTCAGTATTGGAGGTGAGAGAAGACAGTATCGTATGTTGTTATTATTGGAGGTGAGAGGAGACAGTACTGTATGTTGTTATTATTGGAGGTGAGAGGAGACAGTACTGTATGTTGTTATTATTGGAGAGGAGAGGAGACAGTACTGTATGTTGTTATTATTGGAGGTGAGAGGAGACAGTACTGTATGTTGTTATTATTGGAGGTAAGAGGAGACAGTACTGTATGTTGTTATTATTGGAGGGGAGAGGAGACAGTACTGTATGTTGTTATTATTGGAGGTGAGAGGAGACGGTACTGTATGTTGTTATTATTGGAGGGGAGAGGAGACGGTACTGTATGTTGTTATTATTGGAGGTGAGAAGAGACAGTACTGTATGTTGTTATTATTGGAGGGGAGAGGAGACGGTACTGTATGTTGTTATTATTGGAGGTGAGAGGAGACGGTACTGTATGTTGTTATTATTGGAGGTGAGAGGAGACAGTACTGTATGTTGTTATTATTGGAGGTGAGAGGAGACGGTACTGTATGTTGTTATTATTGGAGGTGAGAGGAGACAGTACTGTATGTTGTTATTATTGGAGGGGAGAGGAGACAGTACTGTATGTTGTTATTATTGGAGGGGAGAGGAGACAGTACTGTATGTTGTTATTATTGGAGGGGAGAGGAGACAGTACTGTATGTTGTTATTATTGGAGGGGAGAGGAGACGGTACTGTATGTTGTTATTGGAGGTGAGAGGAGACGGTACTGTATGTTGTTATTATTGGAGGTGAGAGGAGACGGTACTGTATGTTGTTATTATTGGAGGTGAGAGGAGACAGTACTGTATGTTGTTATTATTGGAGGGGAGAGGAGACAGTACTGTATGTTGTTATTATTGGAGGTGAGAGGAGACAGTACTGTATGTTGTTATTATTGGAGGGGAGAGGAGACGGTACTGTATGTTGTTATTATTGGAGGGGAGAGGAGACAGTACTGTATGTTGTTATTATTGGAGGGGAGAGGAGACAGTACTGTATGTTGTTATTATTGGAGGGGAGAGGAGACGGTACTGTATGTTGTTATTATTGGAGGTGAGAGGAGACGGTACTGTATGTTGTTATTATTGGAGGGGAGAGGAGACGGTACTGTATGTTGTTATTATTGGAGGTGAGGAGACAGTACTGTATGTTGTTATTATTGGAGGTGAGAGGAGACGGTACTGTATGTTGTTATTATTGGAGGGGAGAGGAGACGGTACTGTATGTTGTTATTATTGGAGGGGAGAGGAGACGGTACTGTATGTTGTTATTATTGGAGGGGAGAGGAGACAGTACTGTATGTTGTTATTATTGGAGGGGAGAGGAGACGGTACTGTATGTTGTTATTGGAGGTGAGAGGAGACGGTACTGTATGTTGTTATTATTGGAGGTGAGAGGAGACAGTACTGTATGTTGTTATTATTGGAGGTGAGAGGAGACGGTACTGTATGTTGTTATTATTGGAGGTGAGAGGAGACAGTACTGTATGTTGTTATTATTGGAGGGGAGAGGAGACGGTACTGTATGTTGTTATTATTGGAGGGGAGAGGAGACGGTACTGTATGTTGTTGTTATTATTGGAGGGGAGAGGAGACAGTACTGTATGTTGTTATTATTGGAGGGGAGAGGAGACAGTACTGTATGTTGTTATTATTGGAGGGGAGAGGAGACGGTACTGTATGTTGTTATTATTGGAGGGGAGAGGAGACGGTACTGTATGTTGTTATTATTGGAGGGGAGAGGAGACAGTACTGTATGTTGTTATTATTGGAGGTGAGAGAAGACAGTACTGTATGTTGTTATTGGAGGTGAGAGGAGACAGTACTGTATGTTGTTATTATTGGAGGTGAGAGGAGACGGTACTGTATGTTGTTATTATTGGAGGGGAGAGGAGACAGTACTGTATGTTGTTATTATTGGAGGGGAGAGGAGACAGTACTGTATGTTGTTATTATTGGAGGTGAGAGGAGACAGTACTGTATGTTGTTATTATTGGAGGTGAGAGGAGACAGTACTGTATGTTGTTATTATTGGAGGTGAGAGGAGACAGTACTGTATGTTGTTATTGGAGGTGAGAGGAGACGGTACTGTATGTTGTTATTATTGGAGGTGAGAGGAGACAGTACTGTATGTTGTTATTATTGGAGGTGAGAGGAGACAGTACTGTATGTTGTTATTATTGGAGGTGAGAGGAGACGGTACTGTATGTTGTTATTATTGGAGGTGAGAGGAGACAGTACTGTATGTTGTTATTATTGGAGGTGAGAGGAGACGGTACTGTATGTTATTATTGGAGGTGAGAGGAGACGGTACTGTATGTTGTTATTATTGGAGGGGAGAGGAGACGGTACTGTATGTTGTTATTATTGGAGGTGAGAAGACAGTACTGTATGTTGTTATTATTGGAGGTGAGAAGAGACAGTACTGTATGTTGTTATTATTGGAGGTGAGAGGAGACAGTACTGTATGTTATTATTGGAGGGGAGAGGAGACAGTACTGTATGTTGTTATTATTGGAGGTGAGAGGAGACGGTACTGTATGTTG
Organism: Salmo salar; assembly: GCF_965601325.2. Classification (NCBI taxonomy): domain Eukaryota; kingdom Metazoa; phylum Chordata; class Actinopteri; order Salmoniformes; family Salmonidae; genus Salmo; species Salmo salar. The sequence continues at coordinate 18,868,220 of NC_138293.1, read as the reverse complement.
TTATTATTGGAGGTGAGGAGACGGTACTGTATGTTGTTATTATTGGAGGGGAGAGGAGACGGTACTGTATGTTGTTATTATTGGAGGGGAGAGGAGACGGTACTGTATGTTGTTATTATTGGAGGGGAGAGGAGACGGTACTGTATGTTGTTATTATTGGAGGGGAGAGGAGACGGTACTGTATGTTGTTATTATTGGAGGTGAGAGGAGACGGTACTGTATGTTGTTATTATTGGAGGTGAGAGGAGACGGTACTGTATGTTGTTATTATTGGAGGTGAGAGGAGACAGTACTGTATGTTGTTATTATTGGAGGGGAGAGGAGACGGTACTGTATGTTGTTATTATTGGAGGTGAGAGGAGACGGTACTGTATGTTGTTATTATTGGAGGGGAGAGGAGACAGTACTGTATGTTGTTATTATTGGAGGGGAGAGGAGACGGTACTGTATGTTGTTATTATTGGAGGTGAGAGGAGACGGTACTGTATGGTGTTATTATTGGAGGGGAGATGAGACGGTACTGTATGTTATTATTGGAGGTGAGGAGACAGTACTGTATGTTGTTATTATTGGAGGGGAGAGGAGACAGTACTGTATGTTGTTATTATTGGAGGTGAGAGGAGACGGTACTGTATGTTGTTATTATTGGAGGTGAGAGGAGACGGTACTGTATGTTGTTATTATTGGAGGTGAGAGGAGACGGTACTGTATGTTGTTATTATTGGAGGGGAGAGGAGACAGTACTGTATGTTGTTATTATTGGAGGTGAGAGAAGACAGTACTGTATGTTGTTATTATTGGAGGTGAGAGGAGACGGTACTGTATGTTGTTATTATTGGAGGGGAGAGGAGACAGTACTGTATGTTGTTATTATTGGAGGGGAGAGGAGACGGTACTGTATGTTATTGGAGGTGAGAGGAGACGGTACTGTATGTTGTTATTATTGGAGGGGAGAGGAGACAGTACTGTATGTTGTTATTATTGGAGGGGAGAGGAGACAGTACTGTATGTTGTTATTATTGGAGGGGAGAGGAGACGGTACTGTATGTTGTTATTATTGGAGGTGAGAGGAGACGGTACTGTATGTTGTTATTATTGGAGGGGAGAGGAGACGGTACTGTATGTTGTTATTATTGGAGGGGAGAGGAGACGGTACTGTATGTTGTTATTATTGGAGGGGAGAGGAGACGGTACTGTATGTTGTTATTATTGGAGGGGAGAGGAGACGGTACTGTATGTTGTTATTATTGGAGGTGAGAGGAGACGGTACTGTATGTTGTTATTATTGGAGGTGAGAGGAGACGGTACTGTATGTTGTTATTATTGGAGGTGAGAGGAGACGGTACTGTATGTTGTTATTATTGGAGGTGAGAGGAGACGGTACTGTATGTTGTTATTATTGGAGGGGAGAGGAGACGGTACTGTATGTTGTTATTATTGGAGGGGAGAGGAGACGGTACTGTATGTTGTTATTATTGGAGGGGAGAGGAGACGGTACTGTATGTTGTTATTATTGGAGGTGAGAGGAGACGGTACTGTATGTTGTTATTATTGGAGGTGAGAGGAGACGGTACTGTATGTTGTTATTATTGGAGGTGAGAGGAGACGGTACTGTATGTTGTTATTATTGGAGGGGAGAGGAGACGGTACTGTATGTTGTTATTATTGGAGGGGAGAGGAGACGGTACTGTATGTTGTTATTATTGGAGGTGAGAGGAGACGGTACTGTATGTTGTTATTATTGGAGGTGAGAGGAGACGGTACTGTATGTTGTTATTATTGGAGGGGAGAGGAGACGGTACTGTATGTTGTTATTATTGGAGGGGAGAGGAGACGGTACTGTATGTTGTTATTATTGGAGGGGAGAGGAGACGGTACTGTATGTTGTTATTATTGGAGGGGAGAGGAGACGGTACTGTATGTTGTTATTATTGGAGGTGAGAGGAGACGGTACTGTATGTTGTTATTATTGGAGGTGAGAGGAGACGGTACTGTATGTTGTTATTATTGGAGGTGAGAGGAGACGGTACTGTATGTTGTTATTATTGGAGGTGAGAGGAGACGGTACTGTATGTTGTTATTATTGGAGGGGAGAGGAGACAGTACTGTATGTTGTTATTATTGGAGGGGAGAGGAGACGGTACTGTATGTTGTTATTATTGGAGGGGAGAGGAGACAGTACTGTATGTTGTTATTATTGGAGGGGAGAGGAGACGGTACTGTATGTTATTGGAGGTGAGAGGAGACGGTACTGTATGTTGTTATTATTGGAGGGGAGAGGAGACGGTACTGTATGTTGTTATTATTGGAGGTGAGAGGAGACAGTACTGTATGTTGTTATTATTGGAGAGGAGAGGAGACAGTACTGTATGTTGTTATTGGAGGTGAGAGGAGACGGTACTGTATGTTGTTATTATTGGAGGGGAGAGGAGACGGTACTGTATGTTGTTATTATTGGAGGTGAGAGGAGACAGTACTGTATGTTGTTATTATTGGAGGTGAGAGGAGACGGTACTGTATGTTGTTATTATTGGAGGGGAGAGGAGACGGTACTGTATGTTGTTATTATTGGAGGTGAGAGGAGACGGTACTGTATGTTGTTATTATTGGAGGGGAGAGGAGACAGTACTGTATGTTGTTATTATTGGAGGGGAGAGGAGACGGTACTGTATGTTGTTATTATTGGAGAGGAGACAGTACTGTATGTTGTTATTATTGGAGGTGAGGAGACAGTACTGTATGTTGTTATTATTGGAGGGGAGAGGAGACAGTACTGTATGTTGTTATTATTGGAGAGGAGAGGAGACGGTACTGTATGTTGTTATTATTGGAGAGGAGAGGAGACGGTACTGTATGTTGTTATTATTGGAGGTGAGAGGAGACGGTACTGTATGTTGTTATTATTGGAGGTGAGAGGAGACGGTACTGTATGTTGTTATTATTGGAGAGGAGAGGAGACGGTACTGTATGTTGTTATTATTGGAGGGGAGAGGAGACGGTACTGTATGTTGTTATTATTGGAGGTGAGAGGAGACGGTACTGTATGTTGTTATTATTGGAGGTGAGAGGAGACAGTACTGTATGTTGTTATTATTGGAGGTGAGAGGAGACGGTACTGTATGTTGTTATTATTGGAGGTGAGAGGAGACGGTACTGTATGTTGTTATTATTGGAGGGGAGAGGAGACGGTACTGTATGTTGTTATTATTGGAGGTGAGAGGAGACGGTACTGTATGTTGTTATTATTGGAGGGGAGAGGAGACGGTACTGTATGTTGTTATTATTGGAGGTGAGAGGAGACAGTACTGTATGTTGTTATTATTGGAGGTGAGAGGAGACAGTACTGTATGTTGTTATTATTGGAGGGGAGAGGAGACAGTACTGTATGTTGTTATTATTGGAGGGGAGAGGAGACGGTACTGTATGTTGTTATTATTGGAGGTGAGAGGAGACGGTACTGTATGTTGTTATTATTGGAGGGGAGAGGAGACGGTACTGTATGTTGTTATTATTGGAGAGGAGAGGAGACGGTACTGTATGTTGTTATTATTGGAGAGGAGAGGAGAGGAGACGGTACTGTATGTTGTTATTATTGGAGGTGAGAGGAGACGGTACTGTATGTTGTTGTTATTATTGGAGGTGAGAGGAGACGGTACTGTATGTTGTTATTATTGGAGGGGAGAGGAGACGGTACTGTATGTTGTTATTATTGGAGGGGAGAGGAGACAGTACTGTATGTTGTTATTATTGGAGGTGAGAGGAGACAGTACTGTATGTTGTTATTATTGGAGGTGAGAGGAGACGGTACTGTATGTTGTTGTTATTATTGGAGGTGAGAGGAGACGGTACTGTATGTTGTTATTATTGGAGAGGAGAGGAGAGGAGACGGTACTGTATGTTGTTATTATTGGAGGTGAGAGGAGACGGTACTGTATGTTGTTGTTATTATTGGAGGTGAGAGGAGACGGTACTGTATGTTGTTATTATTGGAGGGGAGAGGAGACAGTACTGTATGTTGTTATTATTGGAGGGGAGAGGAGACAGTACTGTATGTTGTTATTGGAGGTGAGAGGAGACGGTACTGTATGTTGTTGTTATTATTGGAGGTGAGAGGAGACGGTACTGTATGTTGTTATTATTGGAGGGGAGAGGAGACAGTACTGTATGTTGTTATTGGAGGTGAGAGGAGACAGTACTGTATGTTGTTATTATTGGAGGGGAGAGGAGACGGTACTGTATGTTGTTATTATTGGAGGTGAGAGGAGACGGTACTGTATGTTGTTATTATTGGAGGGGAGAGGAGACGGTACTGTATGTTGTTATTATTGGAGGTGAGAGGAGACGGTACTGTATGTTGTTATTATTGGAGGGGAGAGGAGACGGTACTGTATGTTGTTATTATTGGAGGTGAGAGGAGACGGTACTGTATGTTGTTATTATTGGAGGTGAGAGGAGACAGTACTGTATGTTGTTATTATTGGAGGTGAGAGGAGACAGTACTGTATGTTGTTATTATTGGAGGGGAGAGGAGACGGTACTGTATGTTGTTATTATTGGAGGTGAGAGGAGACAGTACTGTATGTTGTTATTATTGGAGGTGAGAGGAGACAGTACTGTATGTTGTTATTATTGGAGGGGAGAGGAGACGGTACTGTATGTTGTTATTATTGGAGGTGAGAGGAGACGGTACTGTATGTTGTTATTATTGGAGGGGAGAGGAGACGGTACTGTATGTTGTTATTATTGGAGGTGAGAGGAGACGGTACTGTATGTTGTTATTATTGGAGGTGAGAGGAGACAGTACTGTATGTTGTTATTATTGGAGGGGAGAGGAGACAGTACTGTATGTTGTTATTATTGGAGGGGAGAGGAGACAGTACTGTATGTTGTTATTATTGGAGGGGAGAGGAGACAGTACTGTATGTTGTTATTATTGGAGGTGAGAGGAGACAGTACTGTATGTTGTTATTATTGGAGGTGAGAGGAGACAGTACTGTATGTTGTTATTATTGGAGGGGAGAGGAGACAGTACTGTATGTTGTTATTATTGGAGGGGAGAGGAGACAGTACTGTATGTTGTTATTATTGGAGGGGAGAGGAGACAGTACTGTATGTTGTTATTATTGGAGGTGAGAGGAGACAGTACTGTATGTTGTTATTATTGGAGGGGAGAGGAGACGGTACTGTATGTTATTGGAGGTGAGAGGAGACAGTACTGTATGTTGTTATTATTGGAGGTGAGAGGAGACGGTACTGTATGTTGTTATTATTGGAGGGGAGAGGAGACAGTACTGTATGTTGTTATTATTGGAGGTGAGAGGAGACGGTACTGTATGTTGTTATTATTGGAGGTGAGAGGAGACGGTACTGTATGTTGTTATTATTGGAGGGGAGAGGAGACGGTACTGTATGTTGTTATTATTGGAGGTGAGAGGAGACGGTACTGTATGTTGTTATTATTGGAGGGGAGAGGAGACGGTACTGTATGTTGTTATTATTGGAGGTGAGAGGAGACGGTACTGTATGTTGTTATTATTGGAGAGGAGAGGAGACGGTACTGTATGTTGTTATTATTGGAGGGGAGAGGAGACGGTACTGTATGTTGTTATTATTGGAGGGGAGAGGAGACAGTACTGTATGTTGTTATTATTGGAGGGGAGAGGAGACGGTACTGTATGTTGTTATTATTGGAGGTGAGAGGAGACGGTACTGTATGTTGTTATTATTGGAGGTGAGAGGAGACAGTACTGTATGTTGTTATTATTGGAGGTGAGAGAAGACAGTACTGTATGTTGTTATTATTGGAGGGGAGAGGAGACGGTACTGTATGTTGTTATTATTGGAGGTGAGAAGAGACAGTACTGTATGTTGTTATTATTGGAGGTGAGAGGAGACAGTACTGTATGTTGTTATTATTGGAGGGGAGAGGAGACAGTACTGTATGTTGTTATTATTGGAGGTGAGAGGAGACGGTACTGTATGTTGTTATTATTGGAGGGGAGAGGAGACGGTACTGTATGTTGTTATTATTGGAGGGGAGAGGAGACGGTACTGTATGTTGTTATTATTGGAGGTGAGAGGAGACGGTACTGTATGTTGTTATTATTGGAGGGGAGAGGAGACGGTACTGTATGTTGTTATTATTGGAGGGGAGAGGAGACGGTACTGTATGTTGTTATTATTGGAGGGGAGAGGAGACGGTACTGTATGTTGTTATTATTGGAGGTGAGAGGAGACAGTACTGTATGTTGTTATTATTGGAGGGGAGAGGAGACAGTACTGTATGTTGTTATTATTGGAGGGGAGAGGAGACGGTACTGTATGTTATTGGAGGTGAGAGGAGACAGTACTGTATGTTGTTATTATTGGAGGTGAGAGGAGACGGTACTGTATGTTGTTATTATTGGAGGTGAGAGGAGACGGTACTGTATGTTATTATTGGAGGTGAGAGGAGACGGTACTGTATGTTGTTATTATTGGAGGTGAGAGGAGACGGTACTGTATGTTGTTATTATTGGAGGTGAGAGGAGACGGTACTGTATGTTGTTATTATTGGAGGGGAGAGGAGACGGTACTGTATGTTGTTATTATTGGAGGGGAGAGGAGACAGTACTGTATGTTATTATTGGAGGTGAGAGGAGATGGTACTGTATGTTGTTATTATTGGAGGTGAGAGGAGACAGTACTGTATGTTATTATTGGAGGTGAGAGGAGACGGTACTGTATGTTGTTATTATTGGAGAGGAGAGGAGACGGTACTGTATGTTGTTATTATTGGAGGTGAGGAGACGGTACTGTATGTTGTTATTATTGGAGGGGAGAGGAGACAGTACTGTATGTTGTTATTATTGGAGGGGAGAGGAGACAGTACTGTATGTTGTTATTATTGGAGGGGAGAGGAGACGGTACTGTATGTTGTTATTATTGGAGGTGAGAGGAGACAGTACTGTATGTTGTTATTATTGGAGGGGAGAGGAGACGGTACTGTATGTTGTTATTGGAGGGGAGAGGAGACAGTACTGTATGTTGTTATTATTGGAGGTGAGAGGAGACGGTACTGTATGTTGTTATTATTGGAGGTGAGAGGAGACAGTACTGTATGTTGTTATTGGAGGTGAGAGGAGACGGTACTGTATGTTGTTGTTATTGGAGGTGAGAGGAGACGGTACTGTATGTTGTTATTATTGGAGGTGAGAGGAGACGGTACTGTATGTTGTTGTTATTGGAGGTGAGAGGAGACGGTACTGTATGTTGTTATTATTGGAGGTGAGAGGAGACGGTACTGTATGTTGTTATTATTGGAGGGGAGAGGAGACGGTACTGTATGTTGTTATTATTGGAGGTGAGAGGAGACGGTACTGTATGTTGTTATTATTGGAGGTGAGAGGAGACGGTACTGTATGTTGTTATTATTGGAGGTGAGGAGACGGTACTGTATGTTGTTATTATTGGAGGGGAGAGGAGACGGTACTGTATGTTGTTATTATTGGAGGGGAGAGGAGACGGTACTGTATGTTGTTATTATTGGAGGGGAGAGGAGACGGTACTGTATGTTGTTATTATTGGAGGTGAGAGGAGACAGTACTGTATGTTGTTATTATTGGAGGTGAGAGGAGACGGTACTGTATGTTGTTATTATTGGAGGTGAGGAGACGGTACTGTATGTTGTTATTATTGGAGGGGAGAGGAGACGGTACTGTATGTTGTTATTATTGGAGGGGAGAGGAGACGGTACTGTATGTTGTTATTATTGGAGGGGAGAGGAGACAGTACTGTATGTTGTTATTATTGGAGGGGAGAGGAGACGGTACTGTATGTTGTTATTATTGGAGGGGAGAGGAGACGGTACTGTATGTTGTTATTATTGGAGGGGAGAGGAGACGGTACTGTATGTTGTTATTATTGGAGGGGAGAGGAGACAGTACTGTATGTTGTTATTATTGGAGGGGAGAGGAGACGGTACTGTATGTTGTTATTATTGGAGGGGAGAGGAGACGGTACTGTATGTTGTTATTATTGGAGGTGAGAGGAGACGGTACTGTATGTTGTTATTATTGGAGGTGAGAGGAGACGGTACTGTATGTTGTTATTATTGGAGGGGAGAGGAGACGGTACTGTATGTTGTTATTATTGGAGGTGAGAGGAGACAGTACTGTATGTTGTTATTATTGGAGGGGAGAGGAGACGGTACTGTATGTTGTTATTATTGGAGGGGAGAGGAGACGGTACTGTATGTTATTATTGGAGGTGAGTTAAGCTCTGTGATGAGATGGGGCACGTGAACAGGACTGCAGATGTGGCCAGGGCAATAAATTGCGATGCCTGTACTGTGAGACGCGTTACAGGGAGACAGGATGGACAGCTGATCGTCCTCGCAGTGGCAGACCACGTGTAACAACACCTGCACAGGATCGGTACATCCGAACATCACACCTGCGGGACAGGTACAGGATGGCAACAACAACTGCCCAAGTTACACCAGGAACCCACAATCCCTCCACCAGTGCTCAGACTGTCCGCAATAGGCTGAGAGAGGCTGGACTGAGGGCTTGTAGGCCTGTTGTAAGGCAGGTCCTCACCAGACATCACCGGCAACAACGTCGCCTATGGGCACAATCCCACCGTCGCTGGACCAGACAGGACTAGCAAAAAGTGCTCTTCACTGACGAGTCGCGGTGTTATCTCACCAGGGGTGATGGTCGGATTTGCATTTGTCGACGGAATGAGCGTTACACGAGGCATGTATTCTGGAGCGGGATTGATTTTGGAGGTGGAGGGTCCATCATGGTCTGGGGCGGTGTGTCACAGCATCATTGGACTGAACTTGTTGTCATTGCAGGCAATCTCAACGCTGTGCATTACAGGGAAGACATCCTCCTCCCTCATGTGGTACCCTTCCTGCAGGCTCATCCTGACATGACCCTCCAGCATGACAATGCCGCCAGCCATACTGCTCGTTCTGTGCGTGATTTCCTGTAAGACGGGAATGTCAGTGTGCTGCCATGGCCAGCGACGAGCCCGCATCTCAATCCCATTGAGCACGTCTGGGACCTGTTGGATCGGAGGGTGAGGGCTAGGGCCATTCCCCCCAGAAATGTCCAGGAACTTGCAGGTGCCTTGGTGGAAGAGTGGGGTAACATCTCACAGCAAGAACTGGCAAATCTGGTGCAGTCCATGAGGAGGAGCTGCACTGCAGTACTTAATGCAGCTGGTGGCCACACCAGATACTGACTGTTATTTTTGATTTTGACCCCCCCCCCCCCCTTTGTTCAGGGACACATTATTCCATTTCTGTTAGTTACATGTCTGTGGAACTTGTTCAGTTTATGTCTCAGTTGTTGAATCTTATGTTCATACAAATATTTACACGTTAAGTTTGCTGAAAATAAACGCAGTTGACAGTGAGAGGACGTTTCTTTTTTTGCTGAGTTTATTTACCATGCCATATGAGACAGAAACATTAAACCTTTTACCTCATCATAAGTAGACATGATTACAGGTGCAAAAACTTGACTTACCCAGTTGCGGCCCACTTTTTGGAAGCAAACCATTCGATTTCGTCTCTGCGTTATATTGGCATCGAACATGTCACCCTCCCGAGGAGAGGGGGTGACCTTGATAATTTATTGTTAAAACGAGAGGCTGCCTGGATCTTTAATTTAAAGACCCACGCACCCTTCGGTCTCAACGTAGACTTTGATCTGAAGCCATTCTTGTGATTATTGTGATTTTGCCATTGTAATTGTTTGTTAGATACATTTTAGACTACAAATGCTATGATCGTATGCTATCCATTTGTTTGTCTTTTTGTATGTTCTTTGTATGCCATTTTTTTTTATTTTTGAGTTAACCAATGATATTAGGCCACACTTGGCCATGATTACAAACACCTGTGTGTTTCTTGACACTATATAAATGACTCATCTCGCAGTGTTTGTGATGATACCCTGATGAAGACAGCTTTGCTGTCGAAACGTTGGTTATTACATTTTTGCATCTGAGCTCTTAGTGTGCGGCTTTCCTTTATTTTCTAGTGTTCTACTCCGCTAGCCAGCACCTCGCCTTTATAGGTGTGCGTTTCTTTTTTCTAGAGAGTTTATTTACCATGCCATATGAGACAGAAACATTAAACCTTTTACCTCATCATAAGTAGACATGATTACATCCTTCCAATAGAAAAAAAATGTTTAGTTACGATTTGAACTTTAATTAAATTAGTTGACTCTTCACATGGGATGATTTCACTGAACAACAAAAGAAAGGGAATATTGAATGATCCCCAATGATCCATCGCATCTCCCATAAACGTTTTCAACATGCATCTGTAAAATGGTAGTTTAGAAAGTAAAGCTTGGGTTGTCTTCCTCTCAGGCTTCCATGTCTTCTCCCAGGACCTCCTCAATGTCCACCTCCTTGAACGTCAGACTCTGAGGCTTCATCTTCACTGTCACTTTCCAACCTTGTTGAGGATGTTGTCAGGCTCAAAAAGCCTCATTTTCCCAGATGTCCACCAATTTTTCAACCCTTGTATTGGTCAGCCTGTTGCGTGATTTGGTGTGTGTGTTCCCAAACAAGGACCAGTTGCGCTCTGAGGCGGCTGATGTTGGTGGGATTTGGAGGGTGATGGAGGCAACAGGGGAAAAGGCCTCAGATCCACAATGTCCCTTCCCCCAGGTGGCTGATGAGATATGTTGGCACGGCTGCCATATTGCATTTCCATCAGACAGGATGGCATTGTCTCCCTCAATCCGTGCAATGGCTACTGCTATAGGTGTCAGGAGTTTCAGGCTGCTTACCACTCTCTCCCAAAATACATCATCCATGAGGATCCTCTTGATGGGGCTGTCCATATCAGCAGACTGTGATATGGCCATTTCTTGGAGAGACTCCTTCCCCTCCAGGAGATCGTCAAACATGACACCACCACCTCAACGGGTGTTGCTGGGCAGCTTCAATATGGTGCTCTTATTCTTCTCACTTTACTTGGTGAGGTAGATTGCTGCTATAACTTAATGACTCTTCACATAACTAACCATTTCCTTGGCTCTCTTGTAGAGTGTATTCATTGTTTTCAGTGCCATGATGTTCTTGGGGAGCAGATTCAATACATGAGCAGCACAGCCAATGGGTTTGATTGGAGGGTAGGACTCCTCCACTTTAGACCAAGCAGCCTTCGTGTTCGCAGCATTGTCTGTCACCAGTGCAAATACCTTCTGTGGTCCAAGGTCATTGATGACTGCCTTCAGCTCATCTGCAATGTAGAGACCGGTGTGTCTGTTGTCCCTTGTGTCTGTGCTCTTGTAGAATACTGGTTTTGTGGTGGAGATTATGTAGTTAATTATTCCTTGCCCACAAACATTCGACCACCAATCAGAGATGATTGCAATACAGTCTGCTTTCTCTATGATTTGTTTGACCTTCACTTGAAGGGGTGTATGCTGGGCGAAGAACATTCCGAAATCTCTTCCAATACACATTGCCTGTGAGCATCAGAGGTGAACCAGCTGCATACACAGCTCGACCAAGACATTCATCAGCATTTCTCTGACTACGTTCCTCCATTGAGTCAAAAAAACTTCTGATTCCAGGAGGACCATGAGCCGTTGCTATTGATAAGGTGTCTGATTCATCATTTTCACCTCGAATAGTAGTAGAGGGACTTTTGTCAGAGGTTGTGAGTGCTGAGGGAACTTGATGCACTTGCCCAGATGATTCTGCATCTTTTTGCGTTCTTCACATACAATTTGGCACAGTATTTGCAAATGTACACAGCTTTTCCTTTTTGATTAGCCGCAGTGAAATGTCTCCACACATCAGATAGTGCCCATGGCCTTTTCCTGTAAAGATTAGAAAAAAAATTGTAAAAAAAACCCAAATACAATTCCATGTACAGATAAATAGTTAAGCAGTTAGATTAAACAACTCCTTTGTAAGATAAATGTTTTAACATGTATGGAAACAGGTGAATTAACACTCAGTTAGCAGGCTCAAGCAAGCTAAAACCCACATGGTAGAAAAAACTAACTAGCAGAAATTGTTAACAAGTTAGAAATTATTTAAAAACACTTTGCTGTACGTGACTATTTACTAGTTAACAAAACATAATCTACACCATATAAAATAAATTCACCCCATCCAGTGTTGTAATCAAAACTTACCAGAAAGCATGTAGTCCTTGTCTCAGACAGTGTAGTAGTGTGGGTTCAATAGCATCTCATTAGTGTGCAAGATCTTGAGAATCAGCTGTACATGTGATGGAAGAGTGCACTGCACATGTGATGGAAGAATGCACTGTGCATGCAGTGTTGCAATTCCATTGAATTGGGGATAGTTTAACCAAACTATGCCACAAGACCTAGAATTGCCTTATGTGTATCCAACACAAAAGGTTCACTGTTATGAGCCAACTTTTTTAGATGAATTTAAGCAGATAAATTCTGGTAATTTACCGGAAGGTTTCCGACCCTTTGCAACCCTATTTGGAGGTGAGAGGAGACAGTACTGTATTAGAGGTGAGTCACACTCTGTGCTGAGATGAGACAGAACTGTATGTTATTATTGGAGGTGACCTTAGTGTGGAGTTGACAGATACTGCAGAGGGATATCTTTGGTTATATCACCAGAGGTAGCGCTCCAGTGTACTACTAAACTCACAGCTCTAAAGGTCAGGGCTGTCTGAGAATGGACAGTGACAGAGAAGGTGCAATACTCTATTCTGCTTTGTGGTTTCGGTCTACATGCGTAATGCCAGAGACGTATATTGAATATACTACATGACCAAAAGTATGTGGACACCTGCTCGTCAAACATCCCCCTTCCAAAATCATGGACATTAACATGGAATTTGTCCCCCATTTCCTGCTTTAACAGCCTCCACTCTTCTGGGAAGGCTTTCTACTAGATGTTGGAACATTGCTTTGGGGACTTGCTTCCATTTATGTTACATACACAAGCATTAGTGAGATCGGGTACTGATGTTGGGCGATTAGGCCTGGCTCGCAGTCGGCGTTGCAATTCATCCCAAAGGTGTTTGATGGGGTTGAGGTCAGGGCTCTGTGCAGGCCAGTCAAGTTCTTCCACACCGATAGACAAACCATTTCTGTATGAACCTCGCTTTGTGCACGGGGGCATTGTCATACTGAAACCGGAAATGGCCTTCCCCAAACTGTTGCCACAAAGTTGAAAGCACAGAATCGTCTGGAATGTCATTGTATGCTGTAGTGTTAAGATTTCCCTTCACTGGAACTAAGGGGCCTTGCCCGAACCATGAAAAACAGCCCCACACCATTATTCCTCCTCCACCAAACTTTACAGTCGTCACTATGCAATGGGGCAGGTAGTGTTCTCCTGGAATCCGCCAAACCCAGATTCATCCGCCGGACTGCCAGATGGTGAAGCCTAATCCATCACTCCAGAGAACGTGTTTCCACTGCTCCAGTGTCCAGTGGCGGCTTTACACTACTACAGCTGACACTTGGCATTACGCATGGTGATCTTAGGCTTGTGTGAGGCTGCTCGGCCATGGAAACCCATTTCATGACGCTCCTGACAAACAGTTATTGTGCACTCGGCAGTCACGTTGTGTGGCCTTCGCAGTTGAGCCATTGTTGCTCTTAGACATTTCCACTTCACAATAACAGCACTTACAGTTGACTGGGACAGCTCTAGCAGTGCAGAAATTTTATGAACTGACTTGATGGAAATATGGCATCCTATGACGGTGCCATGTTGAAAGTCACTGAGCTCTTCAGTATGGCCATTCTACTGCCAATGTTTGTCTATGGAGATTACATGACTGTGTGCTCGATTTTATACACCGGTCAGCAACGGGTGTGGCTGAAATAGCCGAATCCACCGATTTTTGAATGGGGGTCCACATACATTTTTTTTACATACACTATATAAAACAAAAGTATCTCTGTCTAGATGATGCTATCTGACTTATTTTGGAAGAAAAGCATATTTCGTAACTTTGCAGAGTATGCATCCTACTCTTAATTCAAATATCCTTGGTAGTGCAGGGCTTACACACGTACACAGAGAACAAAATAGATTTTCACTGCTGATTGAGGATGGTGCTTTGTGTTACAGTAATGGCCTCCTTTCAGTGCATGCTAATAATGAGAATGCCAAAATGAGTGAAATGGAGGCTCTGAGTAGAGTAATGACACTGCCACATTCTGTGCATTAAGAAATAGCTTTGATTTTCACATAATCAATAGCGGTTCAATTAGAGATCTTTGCACTGAATGAGTTTCTAGAATTGCATAATTGTGTCATTATTTCTGTGTGACTTTGCATGTGTGTGCCATTTATTACAAATTGATTGCTAAATGTTTAACTACGGAGTACATTCATTTCACCCTGGGGAACGCATAGTAATATATATGTAAAATAAGGTGTTGTATCTAACAAAGTGCTCCATTTCCTTTTCACACAAATACAAGCTGACTTCATCACATGTTTTCCAGCTAGATTTTTGGATAATGTTACCAGTTGGCATCAGGAGAGTTTGACTGGCCCAGAGCCTTAGTTTTTATGTAATAGCCTCTCTTTTCTGTCTCCCTCTTTATTCTCCCAACTCCTCGGAATACTCAGAATATATTTCATTCTGATACCTCTGATCCTCCGCTTGCCATTTTTCTTCCCATTTTTTTTTTTACACTTTGATATCGTTTCTGTTCTGTGTTTTTCTTATTATTCAAAACTCCTCTAGCCAGCCCCCCCATCTCCTTACATCTCTGTTTTCGTTCTGCATCAGACGGTCGCAAAGGCTCGCGTTGACAGCCTCTCTCTCTCTCCGTGTTTTCTTCCGAAGCCCTGGAGGCCTTGTCTCTCTCTCCTGAGTCGACCTCTCTCACCCAGCGACGCCTCTAGCTGGATCTGAGACATACACTACAGCCGCACCAGAGCTCTCATTCGCAATCAAACCTCAGCAGGCCGATGAAAACAGCAGATGGTGATCTACATCCTCCCTGTCACTGTCTTCCCACTGGGCACAGACATCAATTCAACGTCTATTCCACGTTTGCTCATTGTAATTTAATTGAAATGAAGTGGAAATAACGTTGATTCAACCTGTGTGTGTGTGTGTGTGTGTCCAGTGGGTTCTCTCTTTACTTAGGTTGTCTCAAGACTTTGACTTTCAATTCATTCGTGTTGAACTTTTGTGTGAAAGCCTGTATGATTGACAGAGATGATGTAAGCTGGAGCTGCTGATGTTTCAGATTGTCAACACTTTCTTGGCTTTGGGAAACACAGACGTATGCACATCCACGCACAAACACACGCCTCTGTCTTGTGTATACACATTTTGAGTGACGATGCCAGAGAAACATAGACACATCTCACAAATGGTTGGACAAGTTGCCAACCACAAGGCTCACTGCGCTGTCTGTCCTCCTTCTCAATCATCCAGCACCCCCTTTATAAATCTTCACATCCTTTTATGTAAAAAAGCTGTTGTTTCAGCAGCTTAGATGCTACTGCAGTTTCTAATTACCAGGCTTCTGTTGAAAAGAGAGAAATTAAGTAGCAATCTGGTGCCTAATTGGGCTTTGATTCCTGTTTTGTTTTGTGCAGAGGGTCTCATTCAGATGTGTATGTGTGCGTCATGCTGTAGTGTGGGCGAGGGTAATATGATATGACACTGCTGATTTAAAGAAAGGCCATGCGTGCTCTCCACTTTGACAAAACATTATTTTAATCTCTCTCTCTAATATAATAAATGCCATTTAGTGACTAACAGTCATATGTGCATATATTTTACATACAGGTGGCCCCGGGAAGTAATGATACAATGTTTAACTGTGAAAATACAAGCGAGTGGAGTCTTCAGCAGGTCTGTGTAGGAGGGTATCATTCACTCACAAACACAATCTTGTTATACTGTACCAGTGAAGATCAACTCAATATCTATCCTGTTTTGTGGGCTACCCTGCCACCCACTCACTCTCTATTACTTTAAGACTATATATGTGTTCATCTCATTTACCTCCCAGGCACTCAAATTATTACACTCAGATACAACCAAGAAGATGTCTTTAAAAGACAATGTTTACTTTGTCTAGGCTCTCTAGTTTTGTATTTTGGATAATTAGCCTAGATGTCCCAGGCAGGCCCTGACAGTGCCTTAATTTGATCGTATCTGAACAGGCTATAACCACCAGCCCATAGCAGAATGAAGGGTTATTGTAACTCTGTAACCTAGCTACTGTATAATGCACAATAAGCTGAGACACAACCGTGTGTCTACTCTCTTTGGAGACCCACATGGGGCTAGGCGGACGGGCTGGGGACAGGCTAGGCGGGCGGACAGACAGACGGGAGGCTAGGCGGACAGGCTAGGCGGGCGGGCGGACGGGCTAGGCGGACGGGCTAGGCGGACAGGTGGACAGGCTAGGCGGGCGGACAGACAGACGGGAGGACAGGCTAGGCGGACAGACAGACGGGAGGCTGGGAGGACAGGCTAGGCGGACAGACAGACGGGAGGCTAGGCGGACAGGCTAGGCGGACAGGTGGACAGGCTAGGCGGGCAGACAGACAGACGGGAGGACAGGCTAGGCGGGCAGACAGACAGACGGGAGGACAGGCTAGGCGGGCAGACAGACAGACGGGAGGACAGGCTAGGCGGGCAGACAGACAGACGGGAGGACAGGCTAGGTGGGCAGACAGACAGACGGGAGGACAGGCTAGGCGGGCAGACAGACAGACGGGAGGACAGGCTAGGCGGGCAGACAGACAGACGGGAGGACAGGCTAGGCGGGCAGACAGACAGACGGGAGGACAGGCTAGGCGGACAGACAGACGGGAGGACAGGCGGAAAGACGGGGGAGGACAGACAGACGGGAGGGCAGACGAGAGGGCGGGCAGGCAGGAGGACAGACAGACGAGAGGACAGGCTAGGCGGACAGACAGACGGGAGGCTAGGCGGACAGGCTAGGCGGGCGGGCGGACGGGCTAGGCGGACAGGTGGACAGGCTAGGCGGGCGGACAGACAGACAGACGGGAGGACAGGCTAGGCGGACAGACAGACGGGAGGACAGGCTAGGCGGACAGACAGACGGGAGGACAGGCGGAAAGACGGGGGAGGACAGACAGACGGGAGGGCAGACGGGAGGGCGGGCAGGCAGGAGGACAGACAGACGGGAGGCTAGGCGGGCGGGCGGACAGGCTAGGCGGACGGGCTAGGCGGATGGGCTAGGCGGGCGGGTGGACAGGCTAGGCGGGCGGGAGGACAGGCTAGGCGGACAGACAGACGGGAGGGCAGGCTAGGCGGACAGACAGACGGGAGGGCAGGCTAGGCGGACAGACAGACGGGAGGACAGGCTAGGCGGGACAGACAGGCGGGAGGACAGGCTAGGCGGACAGACAGACGGGAGGACAGGCGAGGACAGACAGACTGGAGGGCAGACGGGAGGGCGGGCAGGCAGGAGGACAGACAGACGAGAGGACAGGCTAGGCGGACAGACAGATGGGAGGCTAGGCGGACAGGCTAGGCGGGCGGGCGGACAGGCTAGGCGGACAGACAGACGGGAGGACAGGCTAGGTGGACAGACAGACGGGAAGACAGGCTAGGCAGCAGGCAGGCGGGAGGCGGGGAAGACGGGGGAGGACAGACAGACGGGAGGGCAGACGGGAGGGCGGGCAGGCAGGAGGACAGACGGGAGGGCGGGCAGGCAGGAGGACAGACAGATGGCAGGCTAGGCGGGCGGCGGACAGGCTAGGCGGACAGGACAGACGGGAGGACAGGCTAGGCAGACAGATAGGCGGGAGGACAGGCGAACAGACAGACGGAAGGACAGGCAGGAGGGAAGGCAGGCAGGCAGACGGGAGGGCAGGCAGGCAGACGGGAGGGCAGGCAGGCAGACGGGAGGGCAGGCAGGCAGACGGGAGGGCAGGGGCAGGCAGACGGGAGGGCAGGCAGGCAGGCTGGAGGGCAGGCGGCAGCGGGCGGACAGGCAGGCAGGCGGACGGGCGGCAGACAGGCTAGGCGGACGGCGGACAGGCGGGAGGACAGGCGGACGGACAGGCGGCGGAGGACAGACGTGGCAGACAGACGGGGGCGCGACAGACGTGCAGACAGACGGGAGGGCGGGCAGGCAGGCAGACGGGAGGGCAGGCAGGCAGACGGGGGGGCAGACGGGAAGACAGGCGGGAGGGCAGGCGGAAAGACAGGCGGGAGGACAGACAGACGGGCGGCCAGGCAGATGGGAGGGCGGCCAGGCAGACGGGAGGGCGGCCAGGCAGACGGGAGGGCGGCCAGGCAGACGGGAGGGCGGCCAGGCAGACGGGAGGGCGGCCAGGCAGACGGGAGGGCGGCCAGGCAGGCAGACGGGAGGGCGGCCAGGCAGGCAGACGGGAGGGCGGCCAGGCAGGCAGACGGGAGGGCAGGCAGGCAGGCAGACGGGAGGGCAGGCAGGCAGGCAGACGGGAGGGCAGGCAGGCAGGCAGACGGGAGGGCAGGCAGGCAGGCAGACGGGAGGGCAGGCAGGCAGGCAGACGGGAGGGCAGGCAGGCAGACGGGAGGGCAGGCAGACAGGCTAGACGGACAGACAGACGGATGGGCGGACAGGCTAGGCGGACGGGCTGACAGGCTAGGCGGACAGATGGCCCGGGCGGACAGGCTAGGCGGACAGACGGACAGGCGGACAGGCTAGGCGGACAGACGGACGGGCGGACAGGCTAGGCGGACAGACGGACGGGCGGACAGGCTAGGCGGACAGACGGACGGGCGGACAGGCTAGGCGGACAGACGGACGGGCGGACAGGCTAGGCGGACAGACGGACGGGCGGACAGGCTAGGCGGACAGACGGACGGGCGGACAGGCTAGGCGGACAGACGGACGGGCGGACAGGCTAGGCGGACAGACGGACGGGCGGACAGGCTAGGCGGACAGACAGACAGGTGGGAGGACAGGCAGAAAGACGGACAGGCGGAAAGATGGAAAGACAGACAGGCGGAAAGACGGACAGGCGAGAGGACAGGCGGAATGACGGACGGACAGGCGGGAGGACAGGCGGGAGGACAGGCGGAAAGACGGACGGACAGGCAGGAGGACAGGCGGAAAGACGGACGGACAGGCAGGAGGACAGGCGGAAAGACGGACGGACAGGCAGAAGGACAGGCGGGAAAGACGGACGGATGGACAGGCGGGTGGACAGGCAGAAAGACGGACGGACAGGCGGGAAGACGGACAGGCGGGAGGACAGGCGGAAAGACGGACGGACAGGGTGAAAGACGGACGGACAGGCGGACGGACGGGGGAGAACAGGCGGATGGACAGACAGACGGGAGGACAGACGGGAGGACAGACGGGAGGACAGACGGGAGGACGGACGGACAGGCGGACAGGCTAGGCGGACAGACGGACGGGCGGACAGGCTAGGCGGACAGACGGACAGGCGGACAGGCTAGGCGGACAGACGGACAGGCGGACAGGCTAGGCGGACAGACGGACGGGCGGACAGGCTAGGCGGACAGACAGACAGGTGGGAGGACAGGCAGAAAGACGGACAGGCTGAAAGATGGAAAGACAGACAGGCGGAAAGACGGACAGGCAGGAGGACAGGCGAGAGGACAGGCGGAATGACGGACGGACAGGCGGGAGGACAGGCGGGAGGACTGGCGGAAAGACGGACGGACAGGCAGGAGGACAGGCGGAAAGACGGACGGACAGGCAGGAGGACAGGCGGAAAGACGGACGGACAGGCAGGAGGACAGGCTGAAAGACGGACGGACAGGCAGGAGGACAGGCGGAAAGACGGACGGATGGACAGGCGGGTGGACAGGCAGAAAGACGGACGGACAGGCGGGAAGACGGACGGACAGGCGGGAGGACACGCGGAAAGACGGACGGACAGGCGGAAAGACGGATGGACAGGGTGAAAGACGGACGGACAGGCGGACGGACGGGGGAGAACAGGCGGATGGACGGACAGACGGGAGGACAGACGGGAGGACAGACGGGAGGACAGACGGGAGGACGGACGGACAGGCGGGAGGACAGGCGGAAAGACGGACGGACAGGGGGAAAGACGGACGGACAGGCGGGAGGACAGGCGGACGGACGGACAGGGGGGAGAACAGGCGGACGGACGGACAGGGGGGAGACCAGGCAGAAAGACAGACGGGAGGACAGGCGGACAGACAGGCGGGAGGATAGACAGACAGGACAGTGGAGACTGGAAATTAGTCAATGAAGAAGAGACTGACAGAGACAGAGTTACAGTACAAGCCTACCACTTCAGCAAGTGGTGACACTGATTTAGGTTGTCTTGGAAACCTCACTACTTGTTCAGATTAACCTGCCTGCTCAGGGATTCTCTTTCCTCAGCTCTGTCACATCGATAGTGACACTGGAGACCCAGACAAGGAGATGTCAGTGCTCTAGCCTACATGTTTAAACTTGGCTAAGGCATGTGTACAAATATAAGTTTATGCTTTGGTAGTGAGTGAGTGATTCTGAACAAAACATTAAGAACACCTTCCTAATATAGAGTTGTACCCCCCTTTTTACCTTCAGAATAGCCTCAATTTTCCGGGGCATGGACTCTATAAGGTGTCGAAAGCATTCCACAGGGAAGCTGGCCCATGTTGACTCCAATGCTTCCCACAGTTGTCAAGTTGGCTGGATGTCCTTTGTGTGGTGGACCATTCTTGATACACACTGGAAACTGTTGAGCGTGAAAAACCCAGCAGCGTTGCAGTTCTTGACACAAACCGGTGTGCCTGGCACCTACTACCATACCTCGTTCAAAGGCACTTAAATTTTTTGTCTTGCCCATACACCCTCTGAATGGCATACATACATAATCAATGTCTCAAATGTCTCAAGGCTTAAAAATCCTTCTTTAACCTGTCTCCTCCCCTTCATCTACACTGATTGAAGTGGATTTAACAAGTGACATCAATAAGGGATCATAGCTTTCACGTGGATTCACCTGGTCATTCTCTCATGGAAAGAGCAGGTGTTCTTAATGTTTTATACACAGTAATTTATGGTTTTTAATCAATGTCTAATGGCTGATAGTTAATGATCCTGTATCACGTCAATTAGAGCACTGCACATTATGCCTAATCAAGGCACTGTTATCGACATAATGAAGACTCAGAAGCTTGTTATCCGTTGATATTTGAAAATATGAAATATGGAGGGATCCGGCATCTTTTTTTGAACGTGACTTGACAACAATCAATGTTTAAAGGGCTACACATACTGTCCTAGCTAGCACATAACATTCTGAGAACCATATGTTTCTTAGAGCTTGGTGAGAGAGTGGTCGTCCTATGGTTATTTTGCATACATCCATCCCACAACTTTCTGGGAATGGTGCAAAATAGTTACTTGGCTTTTGAACATTCTCAGCACATTTAAGGAACTTGACAAAGTAAGTTATTTTCTTGGTATTTCATTACTACAGAAGGTTTCCTAAAAGTTCAAACGTGGTTACATTTCATTTACATTTTGGTCATGTTCTAGGAACATTCTCCGACTGGTTTGACATTGGGAATGTTCTGAAATTGTTCATAGAATGTTAAACAACGTTCTTCTGTGGGAATTTCAGTACATCAGCATAACGTGTCTTGCAGGTTTCCTCATGGTTTTATTTAAAGTCATGTTCTGAGAATGTTTAGAAAACTTTCCATAAAAAACACAAAAATCCATGTGTCCAATCTGTGCTTGGAGTAAAAAAAATAATCACACAAAGTAAGCTAGCAGTGTTATAAAGTCTTATTGAAACATCCAGTAAAATGTTTAAGGAAGTTATTAAAAAATCTCTAAATAACCTATAATTTCAGTTCTCAGAGCATTAATAAAACTTTCAAGGAATCAGAGTAAAACGTTCTCAGAACATCCTTGCAACCTTAAAATAAACGTTCCCAGAACAGACAAAATGTTCACTTCTGTTCTTATGACTGACACTGCATGTGTGTGTGTCAGTGAGGATATGAGAGGAAGGGAAAAGGAAAGATAAAGAGTAGTATACTTTCTCCCTCTGCCATAGCAATGATCTACACAGCCAGTGGATGTGACCTAGTTCAGAACAGGCTGCATCATATTAAACTTTAATACTTGCTAACAAACTAGATCCCATTACTGTCTGGAGCTCCATCTCTCAAGTGCTGTTCTCACGATTGGTTTTCTTCTGTCTTTTTTTCTACCTCAGAGCTGTAAAGGCAGTTTTAAAATGGCCCTATGGATATGGTGTTCATATTGGGACAGCCTCCGTCTCTGCAGGACTTGTCAATGTCATCTGGAGTTGTCAGTCTCATCAACTTGGACACTGTATATGAAACAGCAACTAAAAGCCAAGCGTGGTCTGGGTAATCGTCAAGGGTTCAATTGCGATGTATAGAAATGTCAAACACTTCAAGGTAATGGTGATCCAGTATAAAATGACTTATACCTGGACGTTTCCTTCAAGTTCTCTTAGTCTGGTTCTGTCTCTCTACATTCATTGCTCTTGACATACTCTTCCTGGCTGAAGCGTGAGGCTTCAAGATACATTAGCAGGTGGTGTTCAGCGTGACAGCCAACTTCACCTGTTTCCACTTGAGGCCAACTGATACAATTAGCACAAACATGGACTGGATTGCTTACAAAGGCACTAATACAGCCAGTGTGTTCTACAGTCAATGGGCTGTACAGTCAGTGAGCCTCATTCAATAAGACTACTTATAGTTGTCGATTTTCTAAAAGCCAGTATGTGTGGTGTTACATCGAGGCGGCCATCTTGTCCATCCATGGTCCAGATAGTGCTTTTGAACTCTGACCCTGCTTTGATTTCGAAGGTGAAAGTATCTGACTTTGAACCTCCACTGTATCCATTGTATTGCCCAGCAGTGGATAAACTCAGGGTGTCTGAGACTACAGCTACCCCACAGTGCTCTGAGTGTCTGCCTTGCAGGTGTTAGATGAGTTAGGTCCAGTTTCTATTTATACCTACTGTACCGTTGTCATGGATGGATACCTCTCATTTATTCTTCTTACCCAGAATACCCCACTGTGTGGATGAAACTCCAAAGCCAAATAAATGCATGGAGCAGAGAAGGGGAGAGGGAGAGGGAAATAAAGGCCAAGAAGGAGGGAAATACTATAGATAATGTAAGTAAGTGCGAGTGAGTGACAGAGGGAAATAAAAAGAGTGATAAGCCCCCAAATCAGCAGAGATGAAACTCCATTATTTATGTGTAAGACGTCCTGTGCCAGCATGATAAGGGAGACTGTTACCCTCCATGTAATATGTATTGTTAGCCAGCATTATATTCCCTCACGTTTGGTGCAGGAGAAAGGAAAACTGCTATTACAAACACAGCTGGGTGTATCGCCCTCTATATACCACACAGCAAAACCTGCTCTAAATTCACACTTGCGAAAGTGTACTTGTAAAGGCACTAGAAAATAGATGGGAAAGGGTCTATGGTGGCTAACAGTTTATAATGCCTAAATCACACATTTTACATGGAGCCACTTGAGACTGATGAACTGTGAATATTATCCTAACACCACCAAGCTATATTCTATTCAGTCGTGTTTCTATAACTTTAATTTCTACTACCTCCACTATTCGACTGTTTATGTTTTTTGCTCCCCATGGCAATTCTACACTAATTTCCTCCACTATTGCAGATTCCACAACAAGCTAGTTTTTGATCCATTACCAACAAAGCTTCCAAGCAAACAAACCATTGAACTGCAAACTTAATGTTCCAATTTCAGTTATTTGATTAAGTACAGAGACATTGTCGATTGATGACAATATTTGAGAGTTGATCATGGTAGTACCTCAACACCTTTAAACATGTAATTCTGTATCTCAATGGAGCTATGTCTGTCTGAATGTGTGTGTTCCTGTGTGATGTATTTCAGAGGGCCGGAAGTGGAGTCAGCTCAGAGCTCTAACCACCCTAAGACAGGACTAAGTGTTTTTCCTCTACCTCACTGTGTTATTATGATTGAATGAGCCCATCTGGCTTCTGTAGATGGAGAGTCATTGACGCTGGGTGTTGGTGTTTGATTCAGGTTGTCTGGAACAAAGCACCTCAATCTATCACTGCTTGTACTGGGAGGGGTCACCAAAACACTGGAATAAGCTTCCTCTGTCTTTGTTACAATATCAAGTCTCTCTGTATCTCTGCTGAAGGTAGCTGTAAGTGGGTTTTACTGTTGTAGCACTGAGCCATTGCAGTAGTCCTGTCGTCAGTGTCTCAAGTAAAAGACCTGGGATAAAAGCGCTACATGTTCATTAGGCCTACTTGGAATGTTGTCATGTGTGAAAGCGATCTTAGAGATGTTGGGCATCTATTCCAACTTAAGCAGTTTGCACTTTAAAGCTAGCTACTACACATTAACAAGCAGACGTCTTTTTAAATAGCTGTTGAGGTATGTAGTGAAAGTCTCAACGTCTCTCCCTCATTCATTAACTTTCAACAGCATCTGTTAACCCTAAGTCGAAGACAGCGTGTCCTGTGGCCTTCACGACCGTTAACTCACTTGGTTAACCCCTCCTGGCCATGAAACGCAACAACCACAGTATTGGGAGCTGCACTTCTGTGAAGAGAAAAACGTTGAGGCTTATGTCCCGGGAATGTTTTTTAACTGAAAGACTGCAACAACAATTTATTTTTTTTGTTCTTTTTTACAGCACTGGTGTGTTGTGATGCGCCAGGTAGAAATTGCTGTGTCACTGCAACTTCTACTCTTGTTGCGCTACAGTCAACACATCTCATTACACTCAACTGACCACTCGACCGCACAACTCCACCCACGGTCAATCTATCTGACCGTGACCATTTAGCTGTAAGAACCCTTAGCACCCACTTGACTGTGAGCGTCTGACCATGAGATTGGCCAGCCCAGAGCAGAACCACTCCACTCCTCCTCATCATCCTCTCTGCACACCGCTACACAGCAATCTGCTTGCAGGAGGAACATAGGCACTTTGATTCCTCTGGGCTGCTCCTGACAAGCAATAATAGTCCTAATGTGTGTTTTTATTGTAGGCCAGGGAATTAAAGCAATATTAAACCCGGGAGACTTCCTGGTAGTTAATGTGCTGGGGAACGTGTGGTGCGTGAGGTGTGGGGAGACTCAAAGCAGGTAGGTAAGGAGAACTGAGAGAGGGAACTCATACCGAATACTAACTTGAAGTACTGTAACTTGACAGGCCTTCCTGTAAAATAGAGTCCACTGTCTTACATTTGGTGGCAGCAGTGGGATCTGGACATCTACGAATACATCATTGTAAGTAAACAAACATGCACTTGAAGACCTTGTTGTGCATGCCTGCCTTACTGTCACCTCCCTTGGCTGTAAAGGTCCACTGTCTTATCAAGATGTTTAAGACTGGTGTGTCTCACACCCCTGTTAGTCTCACCTAGCTTGGCCTATAGACCCTTGCTTGGTCCATTTTGACCTGTACCCCTGACTTGTGTGTTGTACTGAGGAACATAAGGCTAATGTAAACAAGTGCGGCAGGCCAAACTAAACAGGGATTTAGGAGACACCAGCACAGATTGTTGCCATGGTGTTGCTAATGGGATTGTTACAGAAGAGTCAGGATTAAAGTCACTGAGTGACACTGTGACACAGCCTGAACCATGCAGGGCCTGAATGACTGGGTGTGTTTACTAGGTCTGAGTCCTCAGCACTGAACACATTTACTGTGTTGCAGAGAGGGTTTTGCTGAACAAACATGCCTATAGACAGAGGTGACATTATACTTGATATCTTCATCATAAGGCCATATAACAGGGATGTCATCTTTTGGCAACAACATGGCGTCCATACCAGGAAATGATCAAATCACATATTATTTTTCACATGCTTCGTAAACAACAGGTGTAGACTACTTACGGCCCTTCCCAACAATGCAGAGAGAAAAAAAAGGTGAATAACAGGAGGAATAAATACACAATGATACAGTACCTTCGGAAAGTATTCAGACCCCTTGACTTTTTCAAAAGTTTGTTACTTTTCAGCCTATTTCTAAAATGGTATAAATGATTTGATCAATTATCTACACACAATACCCCATAATGACAAAATGGGAACAGGTTTTTAGAAATGTTTGCAAATTTATAAAAAAATACAAACCGAAAAACCTTATTTACATTTACTTTGACTTTTTCCACCTGTGGTAAATTCAACTCATGGGACATGATTTGGAAAGGCACACACCTGTCTATATATGGTCCCACAGTTGACAGTGCATGTCAGAGCAAAAACCAAGCCATGAGGTCAAAGGAATTGTCTGTAGAGCTACGATACAGGTTTGTGTCGAGGCACATACAGTTGAAGTCGGAAGCTTACATACACTTTAGCCAAATACATTTAAACTCAGTTTTTCGCATTCCTGACATTTAATCCTAGTAAAAATTCCCTGTCTTAGGTCAGTTAGGATCACCACTTTATTTTAAGAATGTGAAATGTCAGAATAATAGTAGTGATTTATTTCAGCTTTTATTTCTTTTATCACATTCCCAGTGGGTCAGAAGTTTACATACGCTCAATTAGTATTTGGTAGCATTGCCTTTACCCGACATGTTTGACCCAAGTTAAACAATTTAAAGGCAATGCTACCAAACACTCAATTAGTATATGTAAACTTCTGACCCACTGAGAAGGTGATGGCACCACACTGCCAGGTCACTGACCTCCTCCCTATGTGGCTGTCTCATCGTTGTCGGTTATCAGGCCAACCACCATCGGGTCGTCAGCAAACTTCATGATGATGGTGGAGTCGTGCGCCACCATGCAGTCGTGGGTGAACAGGGAGTACAGGAGGGGACTCAGCACGCACCCCTGAGGGGTCCCGTATTGCGGGTCATCATGGTGAATGTGTTGTTGCCTACCCTTACCACCTGGGGGCGGCCCGACAGGAAGTTCAGAATCCAGTTGCAGAGAGAGGTGTTCAGTCCCAGGGTCCTGAGCTTAGTGATAAGCTTGGAGGGAACTATGGTGCTGAATGCTTCATAGTATGGTAAAAAATTAATGAAAAATGAATAAACTCAAATTGTTTTTTGGGGAACAAGGGTTACACATGTAACTTTTTTTTGTACCAAATTCTTTCCTGTATATCTCTGATACATTTCAGACACCTCAAACCATACTTAGTTTTGATTTAATTTCTGGACTATCTTTTGCCATGTATGATGTATTATTCAATGTGTTTCTATGGGCTGATGGCAATAAGACCAAATGCAATGTTTCATCACACATTTTTGGGGGATACCTACAGAGGTCCTAAAACTCAATCAAATAGCTAAAGGGTCCATCTAATGACCATATTAAAACAATTCCATATGTTAGCTTAGTAGATATTGCCATCTAATGGTCTAGACTCTTAAGGGTTAAAAACATGTGTACTGGTTAGAGGCTATACTGGGATATTTACGGTACATTTTAACTGTCTTTTGCCAAGCTCCCGTACCCTCTCTTGGCACATGACATTCCGTTGCAAATGTAAATTGAAAAGTTAATGTACATAAAGTGCCGTCAAAGTATTCACACTCCTTGATTTATTCCACATGTTGTCATTTTTTGTCAATGATATACACCATTGTTTTATATTTCTTTTTTTTACAATCTCTTGATTAGATAAGTATTCAACCACCTGAGTCAATACATGTTAGAATCATTTTTGGAAGCAATTACAGCTGTGAGTTTCTGAGTAAATCTCTAAAAGCGTTCCACAGCTTTTTGTGCAACATTTGCCCATTATTCTTTTCGCATTTTTTTTCAAGCTCTGTCAAATTGGTTGTTGATCAGTGCTAGACAACCATTTTCAGGTCTTGCCATAGATTTTCAAGCAGATTTAAGTCAAAACTGTAACTTGGCACACTCAGGCACATTCACTGTCGTTTTGGTAAGCAACTGTACATTTGGCCTTGTGTTGTAGGTTATTGTCCTGCTGAAAGGACATCTCTCGGTGTCTAGTGGAAAGCAGACTTAACCAGATTTTGCCTGTGCTTAACTCCATTACGTTTCTTTGTTTATCCTGAGAAATTATCCAGTCCTTAACAATTACAAGCATACCCATAACATGATGCAGCCACCACTATGATTGAAAATATGGAGAGTGGTACTCCGTGATGGGTTGTATTGGATTTGCCCCAAGCATAACATATTGTATTCAGGACAAAAAGTTAATTGATTTGCTACATTTTCTGCAGTGTTACTTTAGTGCCTTCTTGCAAACAGGATGAATGTTTTGGAATATTTGTTATTCTGTACTGGCTTCCTTCTTTTCACTCTGTCAATTAGGTTAGTATTGTGGAGTAACTACAATGTTGTTGATCCATCCTCAGTTTTGTCCTATCACAGCCCTTAAACTCTAACTGTTTTAAAGTCACCATTGGCCTCATGGTGAAATCCCAGAGTGGTTTCCCTCCTCTCTGGAAAATGAGTTAAGAAGGACGCCTGTATCTTTGTAGTGACTGGGTGTATTAATACACCATCCAAAGTGTAATTAATACCTTCACCATTCTCAAAGGTATATTCAGTGTCTGCTTTGGAAAACATTTCAAATCTACCAATAGGTGCCCTTTTTTGCGAAGCATTTTAAAACATCCCTGGTCTTTGTGGTTGAATCTGTGTTTGAAATTCACTGCTCGACTGAGGGACCTTACAATTATCTGTATGTGTGGGGTACATGCATGAGGTAGTCATTCAAAAATAATTTTAAACACTATTGCACAGAGTGAGTCCATGCAACTTATTATGTGACTTGTTTACTCCTAAACTTATTTAGACTTGCCATAACAAAGGGGTTGAATACTTATTGACTCACATTTCAGCTTAAAATGTTTAATTCATTTGTAAAAATGACAAAAAACATAATTTCACTTTGACATTATGGGGTATTGTGTGTAGGCCATTTTAAAATTCAGACTGTTACACAAGATGTGGAAAAAGTCAAGCAGTGTGAATACTTTCTGAAGGCACTGTATTATTGACATCTTGTTGCGGTGCTTCTGCTACAACTCTTTTCAATCTGTATAGGCTCTCTCTCCAGCCACATACAAAGATCAATCCAAGGATGATATGGGTCTGTTGGCCATGCCAGCAGGCACTTGGCGGGGTTTGGACCTGCACATCCGATCAATAGTCACCGTGCTTCTTCGCTGTAGTCTTGCCTGACTGGAGGAAACACAATATTGCTGCTCTCTTTCTCTACACACATGCACGAATACTCACACATGCGCTCAGACACACACAAATGAATAAGCACACACACACACACACACACACATATATATATATATATATATATATATATATATATATATATATATATATATATATATATGTATGTGCACACAGACTCATGCGCAACCCCCCCCCCCCCCCCCCACCCCCCCCCCACGAGGCAGTTTGGTCAGGGGGTCAGCTGTCTAGGCTAGAAAAATCGATTTCTGCTGTGCTGACAGCCACTCCAAGGTAAGCCTGAGGTATTGAGACTGCCTGAGATGGATAAGAAAGGAAAATAGGGAGAGTGGCTTTAAGATGGATAGGAGGAGAGACGGACAGAGAAAGAGTGTTTGTTTTTTTAGTGAATATGAATGTCTGTCGAGGTCACGTCAGGAAAATCTCTTGATCCTACTCATATTCTGAAAAGATCACAATGACATACAAAGAGATCTAGGATCCTTGCCAGGAAAACCTGATAATCAACTCCCACACTCTCCACAGTGGCCTATTCTCTTTTGATACCATATTGGATTTAACCGTTTATGAAAGAGTAAGAAATTAGATTAACACTATCTGGACAATTTCTGTTCCCTCTGCTTAGCAGACTGGAGGGACGATGCACAAACTGAGACCGTTATTGAGAGTTACAGTACTGTAGTTTACACAAGCTTTCACTTAATCTTGAGAAATGTGGATTATTCAGTTACCTACTCCATCTTGGGTCAGGGTTCATGTTATTTCACAGTGGAATGAATGCTGTTGGAGATGCTGGTTATCCGGGGGAGTAGTTTGAAGGTAGCTGGACAGCAGTAAGTATGTATACTGTAGTTTAGGTACTGCATGCCAGTAGTTATTTTAAAGGCACCTTGAATTTAGGTGCTCATTCTGCAAAATGTGGCCTGCCAATCAACTGAATATCTTTTTAATGCTTTGCTCATTCAACACAATTATTTCACCCCCACACACACACACACACACACCAATGAAATTAAGTACCAGATTTTCAGTGAACAAACTAGCCAGCAGCATACTGACCTGCATCCCACTGCTGGTTTGCCTCTGAAGCTAAGCAGGGCTGGTCCTGGTCAGTCCCTGGATGGGAGACCAGATGCTGCTGGAAGTTGTGTTGGAGGCTCAGTAGGAGGCACTCTTTCCTCTGATCTCCCCAAAAATTATTCCATTGTAGCGATTGGGGACATTTCCTTGTCTAAGGTGCTGTCTTTTGGATGGGACGTTAAACGGGTGTCCTGGCTCTCTGTGGTCACCAAAGATCCCATGGCACTTATCGTAGGGGTGTTAACCCTTGTGTCATGGCTAAATTGCCAATCTGGCCCTCATACCATCATGGCCACCTAATCATCCCCAGCTTCCAAATGACTCATTCATTTCCTGTAACTAGTCCCTAGGTTGTTGCCAGACATGAGAATGTGTTCTCAGTCAACTTACCTGGTAAAATAAGGAGGGGGAAAAAACTGACTCTGAAAAATCCAACTGCATTATTCAGACAAGATGACAGAAACCAGAGAGGAGAAAAAATAGTTCATACACCTGAGTGAAAATGTGAAAACACAAACTCAGAAAAGTCACCTTCAACAACCCACAGTGAAGTAATGTTTTGCCCAGAATCACAAACTCTCTCTCTGCTTCAATCTCTTAAACCTTTTTCGGGATCAGTGTCCCATCCACAGGATGGTTGAGCTAACGTAGGCTAATGCGATTAGCATGAGGTTGTAAGTAACAAGAACATTTCCTAGGACATAGACATATCTGATATTGGCCGAAAGCTTAAATTCTTGTTAATCTAACTGCACTGTCCAATTTACAGTAGCTATTACAGTGAAAAAATACCATGCTATTGTTTGAGGAGAGTGCACAATTGTGAACATGAAAAGTTATTAATAAACAAATTAGGCACATTTGGGCAGTCTTGAAACAAATGCAATAGTTCATTGGATCAGTCTAAAACTTTGCACATACACTGCTGCGATCTAGTGGCCAAAATCGAAATTGTGCCTGGGCTGGAATAATACATTATGGCCTTTCACTTACATTTCAAAGATGATGATACAAAAGAACATTTGTTTTTTGCTTTGTATTATCGTTTACCAGATCTATTGTTATTCTCCTACATTCCTTTCACATTTCCACAAACTTCAAAGTGTTTCCTTTCAAATGGTACCAAGAATATGCATATCCTTGCTTCAGGGCCTGAGTTACAGGCAGTTAGATTTGGGTATGTAATTTTAGGCAAATTTTTTTTTTAAAAGGAGCGGATTCTTAAGCGGTTCACCTCTCGCTTGCACACACTACTCTCTCCACACACCATATCTCCTACCACTGACAAGTGGAACTATACCGGCGGAGACCCATACAAAATGTATTAGCAGAACACCTTGCTGCATCCCCCCCTTCCCCCTCCAAAAGGACCATCATGGAAATAAGCTTTTAAGCTTCATTGTGTTGTCTTTGATTTTCTTAAATTGTATGTGGAGGCGTCACCGGCTGGAGCGCCCTTATGTATGTATTTAAAATATTGTCAAATAAATTCAATCAATCAATTCAAACTCTGGTCCTGAACTTCTCTATCTTATTATAATTTATCTTTCAAAGACCAATACACTCCACTGCAGAGTTTCTCCACTCCTTGTCTATGGACCCTTTGGGTCTTGCTGTTCGGCCATTGAGTTAGCTTAGCTGACACCTGCTTAATCATGTTTTGTATCGTTATTCTTTGTATCACTTCATCACTTTGACTAATGTGGAAATGTCTCTTCTTCAGGAGAACCACGCAAGTTTGACCCAACATTTAGAGGACCAATCTGCAACAGGTAATGTTTCACTTTGCTTTTGCATTATCACAGTTTAACTGTGCGTCTTGATTGTTTGATTGCTGTGACTGAGGACTTGTTGCTACAGATTTGTTATCTTAATTTGATCACTCTGTTGTTCCCGCACAACAGGAAATGCAAATTGTAATGTATTCAAGGTTTAAAAAGTTAGTAATTTCAACTTGAAAATTTCAGACTTGACTTGATCTAACGAAAAATGTATCAACCCCTGTAAAAATGTCCATGAATTATAATCCACATAATAATTCAGTTTTCCTGTTGCTGCAGGATTATTTTCCTGCTGTGAGAAGCAGGGTAAAATTAAGATTTGAATGTGTAATCCCATTTCCAGACAGTGAGTGTTCATGTAGATTCAGTGCCTCTTCACTAGCCTCACAAGCCGCCTGATCCAGCCAGCGAACATTAATGTAAGCTTGCAAGATCAGGCGGCTTGCGAGGCTACCTCTTCAATACACTGCTGCCAATGGACACGTTCGAGCGGATACATTTTGTCTAGTCGGTGACCATCGTTGTTCACCAACTTTCAAAATGTGTTGCATTATGGGGATACAAATGTTCCGACTTGCGCCTACAATGTCGACTGCATGGACTCGTGATCAAAGGTCATGCAGTTTTTGATGAAGTCGCTGTAGTTGCTTCTCAGTAACTGCACCATGCAGCCATTACCTGCATTGTGGGAGGCGCTATTTGTCAACCAATCATTAGGGTGTTTTTTTTAACCACGCGAACGTGATCAAAGACATGACTGAAACAGGAACCAACATTGCCAAAATTCTAAAGCTACAGGGGCTACAAATGAAAGTTTTATTTGAGACCTCTCTCTAACCAATTATTTGCACACACTTTATGTTTTCAGTGAGTGTATGATATGGGAGTATTGAACATTTTTATTTTAAACATTTATAAAGAAATGTTTATGAACAATAGCAGCTATGGTAACACTGTCATGCGGATCTGAGCCTTGCTGTTTGAAAACCACAACAGTGTCTGACTTTTGGCTGTCACAGACTTCACCTCATCGACTTTCGTCTACAGTCAGCTTCGTTGGTCTTACTACTCGAACACACCCAATAGCTAGGAGTGATTATGAAAGGAGAGTGTGCTGCCAAAGGGCTGTCCCACTGGTGATGTACTGTAGTACACATGTTTTAAGGCTTTGGTGATGTACTACACAACTTTTAATACTACACATCAATGTTAAAGACACACATTCACAAGAGAGCTGTAGTCACCATGGAACTGCCCTGCTGGCAGGCTAGTCCCTTTGCTATATCGACAGTAGTCTGATTTTGATATAGAATAGAACATGTAAATGAATTAAGGGCAACGTCCCTTACCCTTTTAAAAGTAGTGCACTAATCGGGGAATAGGGTGTGATTTGAGACAGACCCCATGGTCTGCTCTGATCTCTGACTGAAATGAAAATGACTGTCATGGAAATTACATTTATAGGCTATAGCTAATACTAACTTTAAAGCTAATATTTACTGTGAGCTAAGCATAAACTCATACAGACCCTCTGAAATGTCCGTTGTGCTTAACCCAGTGTTGACCAATTACATTTCAGGTAATATAAGAGATTATTATTTGGTGACATAACTGAAGATTATTCCACAGTATTCAATAACAGGATTTGGTGCTTCAAAATGTTCAGACAGACTATTACCCATAAAGATACAAATGTTCTATATCTATTCTAATACCATCCATGTTATACAATTATTTGCCACTACATCACAACAACACTGTCAGAAGCAGTAACCAAACCTCCATTCCATTATAAACCAAACCCAAACATTTGAGATTCTCTAGCCAACATTCATCGATGTTACAGACCCTCCCTTCCCTACCAATCTCATAGACAGAGCATTAAACCTGAGAGAAGCCGGAGA
The DNA here is from genome assembly GCF_965601325.2 of Salmo salar. Classification (NCBI taxonomy): domain Eukaryota; kingdom Metazoa; phylum Chordata; class Actinopteri; order Salmoniformes; family Salmonidae; genus Salmo; species Salmo salar. The sequence continues at coordinate 18,834,284 of NC_138293.1, read as the reverse complement.
GAGAACCCCCCCCCCCCCTCCTGTCTGACAGCGTCACAGATAAAAGCATGTCAAAGAAAAGAAAAACAGGGAGGAAATCGATGGCTATTAGAAACTCCGGTAACTGGCTGCAATCAGTGTGGCTGCAGTTGAAACCGGCTGAAACTGGAACCAGGTCAGTGGGCTAGAAGAGCCCCACTAACCCAGACAGAGATGGGTGGTGGGGAGCGGAGCAGAGTTGGATGTGTAAATAAGAAATGAGGAGGACCCTTTAAATCCTTAATTAGAACTCACTGACAAAACCCATCCAGGAGAAAAGAGTGGCTGAATAAAAGAGGCAGGAGTGGCTTGTTGTGTTGTGAGGATTGCAGTGTATTGGTTTTGAAAGTGGGTAGAGGGATGGATCTTGTTGTAGGACTCTGCTGAAGGAGTTGTGTTGTGGAGATTCTATGTTGTTAATTGGTGATCAGGGGAATGCCGTGTTAGATTATTGCTGTTATTCCCAGAGAGAAGAAATTCATTCTGCCATTTTAACACTTCCTCTGATCTTCTACTGAACGCTTCCCTTAGTCAGAGCAGGGAGCGGCATAGATGTAATTATAGATTTTCCTTGCGTGTGTGTGGTGCTGCTTGTGAAGCTCTTTTGGTGGCAAAAATTACACACAAATAATTCAATTACCAAAACTTTTTATAGCTACACAGTAAGTTTCCGGGCATCCAGCTTTTATCTTGTTCTATTTGATTATTTTACGATTTCTCTGTATGTGTTTTCACCCCAGCAGTAATTTCAGGCCTCAGTTGGTATCTTATTAGCTAAAGGAACTACTGATGACACACTGGCTTTGTTCCAGCTACCCAGCAATACAGAGATCCTCCCCAGATGACAAACTCTTTTAGAGTTTTTGCAAAGCTGCAGACTCAACTGTGTGTATCCATGTGGATGGGAACCTACCAAGTTAGTTGTTATGTTAAAGCAGTGAGGCTGCTGCTTTAGAGTGCTGGTTTGCCAGCTTTACCAGTTCAATGCCCTTTTCACCTCTAACACAGTAGGAGGCATATGTAGGAGAGACTTGCTGACTCACACCTGGAGACACCTGCATGAGTCGCTTGCTCTTTCATCAGTAAATGCTGTTGTTTATCTTTCGTCCTAAAGAGACCCGTGGCAAATGTACTACTTGCAGTTTGTTGGTAGTGGCGAAGTTATAGCTAGTCTGTTTATCTTGTCTATTCCATTTTATCCAGTCATTTACAGTAGACTAGCGCAAATGGAGAATGCAGAAAACCTAGCCTGTTTGATGAATGTTTGGTATTTTAAAGTCATAGAAATATATGTAAGTGGTTTATCTGTTTTAAAGTCATACAGTACAAAAATATTGAACTGTTCTTGTTCTGTGCCGTTATAATTTCAAGACCATTTTTCACCAGCTGTCAATTTACCGTTCACAGCCATAGTTAGAATCATTAATCAACTTCTCATTACCGTTCACAGCCATAGTTAGAATCATTAATCAACTTCTCATTACCGTTCACAGCCATAGTTAGAATCATTAATCAACTTCTCATTACCGTTCACAGCCATAGTTAGAATCATTAACCGAGTTCCGATTCAGAGACATAAAGTAGTCCTGCAGGATCAATGGATTAGCGCTTTTAATTAGAAACTAGAAATTAATTCCGTCTCTTCAATGTCTATTTTGAGTGAGAGATATGGAGTCGTTTAATTAAGTGATTTTAGAGATGGCCGTAGATTAAACCAGTCGACTATTGAATCTCAGATCTGTTTGTGTTCTCTTTCCAACTGCTTGTCACTCAATGCTACAAGTTGGCAAAAGAGCACGAACAGATCGGGGATCAGGCTATTGAATCCCAGGTCGCATCAATTCTCACTGACTGTTTCTTTCCTTCCAAACTATCCTGTGAAATTTGAATCCATGACAGCGACTCAGCAAACAGCACAGCCCTGTTGAGTGTCCTCCGGGTTTCTAGAACTATCTCTCTTTCTATCTCTTTCTCTCACACAAACACACTCTCTCTTCTCCTCCATCTCTCCCTGCCTGAATTTAGCCAAGGTTTCTGCTCTCATTTCAGTGTGTTTAACTCTGCTCAACAGCTGGTGAATGAGAGTTAAGAGGAGAGGACAGAATGTGCAGCGCAGCAGTTCAGCATCAAGCAGGGTCGTTCCAGAGGATTGGAAAGGACAGGACTGCATAAACAGAGCAGGAAAACACTGACTAGTCCGGACAGACCTACTATCAACAAGGAGGCAGGAGGGTTTATTTCGCATGGAGAAGGAGAGGAACAATGATTTTGATTGATTAGGAAAGACGGAGTTAACTTCAACCTGTCCCACCACTCCTCACATTCTTGCTCACCGTGCGTGTGTGTACAGTTCTGTGTGTCTATACATTTCTGTTAGACCAGGGGAAAGTGCTGCCTGAGCTCAGCTAAAGGCTGAATTATTGAGCAGCAGGGAGCGTTATGTATGTTTGTGAAAGCCTGCTGTGCAGCTTAACACCAGGCCTCTCACTGACGCCGCAATATAACCTCAGTGACACACATGACCCTCTAACAGTCCTGTCCCAGTGCTGCCAATCACAACCTGGTCTCTATTCCTTGAACACACAACCTGACAGTCATGGTCTGTTTAATCAGCCATTACCTCAGTGCTCTCTAAGTAGTCAACTGGGAAGCCAGGCAGGGATTCCTATGCATTCGATTGACATATAAGCTGATTAATATATATTAAACATGATGCTAGATACAGTACCAGTCAAAAGTTCAGACACACCTACTCATTCAAGGGTTTTTCTTTATTTTTATTATTTTCTACATTGTAGAATAATAGTGAAGACATCACAACTATGAAATAACACATATGGAATCATGTAGTATCCAAAAAAGTGTTAAACAAATATATTTGAGATTCTTCAAAGTAGCCACCTTTTGCCTTGATGACTGCTTTGCACACGCTTGGCATTCTCTCAACCAGCATTCTCTCCAGAAATAAGTCTCTCACTGTTGCCACCTGTTATAGATCCCCCTCAGCTCCCAGCTGTGCCCTGGACACCATAGATGAGGGGCAATCAATTCACATATCTTCAGAGTTCGTTCTGTTAGGTGACCTAAACTAGGATATGCTTAACACCCCGGCAGTCCTACAATCTAAGCTAGATGCCCTCAATCTCACACAAATCATCAACGAACCCACCAGGTACAACCCTAAATCCGTAAACATGGGCACCCTCATAGATTACATCCTAACCAACTTGCCCTCCAAATACACCTCTGCTGTTTTCAATCAGGATCTCAGTGATCATTGCCTCATTGCCTGCATCCGCTATGGGTCCGCGGTCAAACGACCACCCCTCATCACTGTCAAACGCTCCCTAAAACACTTCTGCAAGCAGGCCTGTCTAATCGACCTGGCCCGGGTATCCTGGAAGGATATTGACCTCATCCCGTCAGTCGAGGATGCCTGGTTGTTCTTTAAAAGTAATTTCCTCACCATCTTAAATAAGCATGCCCCTTTCAAAAAATATAGAACTAAGAACAGATATAGCCCTTGGTTCACTCCAGACCTGACTGCCCGAGACCAGCACAAAAACATCCTGTGGCGGACTGCAATAGCATCGAATAGTCCCCGCGATATGCAACTGTTCAGGGAAGTCAGGAACCAATACACGCAGTCAGTCAGGAAAGCAAAGGCTAGCTTTTTCAAACAGAAATTTGCATCCTGTAGCTCTAACTCCAAAAAGTTTTGGGACACTGTAAAGTCCATGGAGAACAAGAGCACCTCCTCCCAGCTGCCCACTGCACTGAGGCTAGGTAACACGGTCACCACCGATAAATCCATGATAATCTAAAATTTCAATAAGCATTTCTCTACGGCTGGCCATGCTTTCCTCCTGGCTACCCCAACTCCGGCCAACAGCCCCCCCCCCACCGCAGCTAGTTGCCTGAGCCTGCCCAGCTTCTCCTTCACCCAAATCCAGATAAAAGATGTTCTGAAAGAGCTGCACAACCTGGACCCGTACAAATCAGCTGGGCTAGACAATCTGGACCCTCTCTTTCTAAATCTTTCCGCCGCCATTGTTGCAACCCCTATTACCAGTCTGTTCAACCTCTTTCGTATCGTCCGAGATCCCTAAACATTGGAAAGCTGCCGCGGTCATCCCCCTCTTCAAAGGGGGAGACACTCTAGACCCAAACTGTTATAGACCTATATCCATCCTGCCCTGCCTCTCTAAAGTCTTCTAAAGCCAAGTTAATAATCAGATCACTGACCATTTAGAATCCCACCGTACCTTCTCCGTTGTGCAATCCGGTTTCCGAGCTGGTCACGGGTGCACCTCAGCCACGCTCAAAGTACTAAACGATATCATAACCGCCATCGATAAAAGACAGTACTGTGCATCCATCTTCATCGACCTGGCCAAGGCTTTTGACTCTGTCAATCACCACATTCTTATCGGCAGACTCAACAGCCTTGGTTTCTCAAATGACTGCCTCGCCTGCTTCACCAACTACTTCTCAGATAGAGTTCAGTGTGTCAAATTGGAGAGTCTGTTGTCCGGATCTTTGGCAGTCTATATGGGGATGCCACAGGGTTCAATCCTCGGGCCGACTCTTTTCTCTGTATATATCAATGATGTCGCTCTTGCTGTGGGTGATTCCCTGATCCACCTCTACGCAGACGACACCGTTCTGTATACATCTGGCCCTTCTTTGGACACTGTGTTAACTAACCTCCAAACGAGCTTCAATGCCATACAACACTCCTTCCGTGGCCTCCAACTGCTCTTAAACGCTAGTAAAACCAAATGCATGCTTTTCTACCGTTCGCTGCCCGCACCCGCCCGACTAGCATCACTACCCTGGATGGTTCTGACCTAGAATATGTGGACAACTACAAATACCTAGGTGTCTGGCTAGACTGGAAACTTTCCTTCCAGACTCACATTAAACATCTCCAATCCAAAATCAAATCTAGAATCTGCTTTCTATTTCGCAACATAGCCTCCTTCCCTCACGCTGCCAAACTTACCCTAGTAAAACTGACTATCCTTCCGATCCTCGACTTTGGCGATGTCATCTACAAAATAGCTTCCAATACTCTACTCAGAAAACTGGATGCAGTCTATCACAGTGCCATCCGTTTTGTTACCAAAGCCCCTTATACCACCCACCACTGCAACCTGTATGCTCTGGTCGGCTGGCCCTTGCTACATATTCGTCGCCAGTCCCACTGGCTCCAGGTCATCTATAAGTCTATGCTAGGTAAAGCTCCGCCTTATCTCTTCTCACTGGTCACGATAACAACACCCACCCGTAGCACGCGCTCCAGCAGTTATATCTCACTGGTCGTCCCCAAAGCCAACACCTCCTTTGGCTGCCTTTCCTTCCAGTTCTCTGCTGCCAGTGACTGGAACGAATTGCAAAAACCGCTGAAGCTGGAGACTTATATTTCCCTCACTAACTTTAAACATCAGCTATCTGAGCAGCTAACCGATCGCTGCAGCTGTACCTAGTTTATCTGTAAATAGCCCACCCAATCTACCTACCTCATCCCCATATTGTTTTTATTTACTTTTCTGCTCTTTTGCACACCTGTATCTCTACTTGCACATCGTCATCTGCTCATTTATCACTCCAGTGTTAATCTGCTAAATTGTAATTACTTCGCTACTATGGCCTATTTATTGCCTACCTCCTCACGCCATTTGCACACACTGTATATAGACTTTCTTTTTTTCTATTGTGTTATTGACTGTACGCTTGTTTATTCCATGTGTAACTCTGTTGTTGTTTGTGTCGCACTGCTTTGCTTTATCTTGGCCAGGTCACAGTTGTAAATGAGAACTTGTTCTCAACTAGCTTACCTGGTTAAATAAAGGTAAAATAAAAAAGTAATGATGGACTGTCATTTCTCTTTGCTTATTTGAGATGTTCTTGCTGTAATATGGACTTGGTTTTTTACCAAATATGGCTATCTTCTGTATACCACCCCTACCTTGTCACAACACAACTGATTGGCTCAAACGCATTAAGAAGGAAAGAAATTCCACAAACTAACTTTTAACAAGGCACACCTGATTATTGAAATGCATTCCAGGCAACTACCTCATGAAGCTGGTTGAGAGATTGCCAAGAGTGTGAAAAGCTGTCATCAAGCAACGGGTGGCTACTTTGAAGACTCTCAAATATAAAGTATAATTTGATTTGTTTCACACTTTCTTGGTTACTACATGATTCCATATGTGTTATTTCATAGTTTTGATGTCTTCACTATTGTTCTACAATGTAGAAAATAGTAAAAATAAAGAAAAACCCTTGAATGAGTAGGTATGTCCCAACTTTTGACTGGTACTGTAGGTCGCTGATTTTCCTGGAAGACACGCTGACAATAATCAGGATGGGAACATGTGTAAACATACCCCCCCCCACATGTGTACACATGTACTACTGTTTGTGGATATGTGACACTATCCCGTCACCGGTTGGATAGAAAGATGTCAGCACTTGGCACACACAGGTATACACACTGCAAGAGCAATTCTGATTGCCAAACCCTGAGAAAGAGAGTATGGGAATGTGATGTGTCTAGAGAGAGTCATAGCAGCAGATTGAGGTTAATATTTAATTTCCGTTGTGAAAGCATCTCATCACCATGGTCCCATCTGCTGTTGTTTGATCTTTACCAGAATAATGAGCAAGGCCTTGATGGGTATTTATCTCTCTGTCCTCTCGTTTCTCTCTCTCTTTACACCCTCTCTCATCTCGCTCGCCTCTCGTTTCTCTCTCTCAGGGTATGTTGAAAGCCTCAAGGATATTGACCTTTTCTTCTTTCTCTCTCCATCTCAATGGGAGAATCTCAATTGCATACTCCTCGCATCCTCTCCCCTTGCCTCCTTCTCAAAACCCATTCGAGAAGGTCAGAGGGAGGGACCTCTTGCTTTCTCATCCAATGGGTTTTGAGAAGTAGTGTGCAATTGAGATTCTCTGTATCTACCTCTTTCTCCCTTTGTTTTTTTCCCTCTCTACAGAAGCTGCACAGACTTGTTTTGCTGTGTGATCTTCGTCATCGTCATCCTCGGATACATAGCACTGGGGACTGTGGGTGAGTGGACCATGACCACTATATTACCAGGGCAGTGTAAGGATGTCTATACATGGAAACTCACAACTCTTCATGACGTATAGGTCTACATGCATTGGACAAAACTCGATGTCCAGCTGTCACGCATTCCCAAATGGCTAGGAATTATGCCAATGTGAGACAAGCATTATCCTTTATTTCATCATCCTAGTTGAGTCAAAGTTCTGTTACGTTCAAAACAGTGTAAACAAGCAATGAAAAGGAGACGCTACATGAGTTGTGTTTAGACATTTTTACTGTAAGAAATGATAATGGACAGTGGCCCAAACACACTGGCCCAAATCCAAACACACTGTCCCAAACCCAAACACACTGGCCCAAACCCAAACACACTGGCCCAAACCCAAACACACTGGCCCAAACCCAAACACACTGTCCCAAACCCAAACACACTGTCCCAAACCCAAACACACTGGCCCAAACCCAAACACACTGGCCCAAACCCAAACACACTGGCCCAAACCCAAACACACTGTCCCCCTGAGTGGGAGTCAGTAGATGAACCTTTGATCAGAGGGCTCTGAAATCCCACCATCAATACTCACCACCGTGTTAGAGAAAGATAAAACCGAGTAGCAGTCGGTTCTAAGTACTTAGTTAGATGGTGGAGTAGTAAGATAAACACAAGAAAGGGTGTGTTTGTGTCAGAGAAACAAGAGATAGAAAGAAAGTAGCAAGTGTGAGAGAGAAATAGTGAGCATAGCTACAGATCATACATTGTGCTGTAGAGAGATACAAAGAGAGAGCGAGAGGTGTGTAGCATCTGTTCTATTCAGAGACAGTTTGAAGATGTTGGGTTCACATCACCTCTGAAAGATGGTAGAAATGACTGTTTTCATGTCCCTCCCACAGCTCTATGAAGCGCTTCTTCTCTTCTCTCTCTTATCTCTTTATTATTTACTCCCTCTCTCCCCTCTTCTGCTAAAGATCAATCCATTGCTCAATGATTGGTTCTGCTTCAAAGGTTCTGTACCTTTTCTCATAGTAATGATCTCAGAAATGGTAAGCAGCTAGCAAATTAAAAGTGTAGGTTTAGGAGTGACTGCACTGAAGATAAAGTTGCTTCAAAATAGAATACAAGCAGCTATTTACTATGCATGCTGTACTCTACAATTTCCCCTGTTAGTGGACACATCCCCCTTGTGAATACTTCCTCGTTAATGCAATCAATTGTTCCCCTTATACTATCCCCACTAGGTACAAACGTTATAGGCAGCCCGACTCCCTATGCCCAACTGTAGCTCAATAAAAGGAAGCTGTATCGTTGAGAAAAGAGGGAAGGATAAAACGCAGAAAGGGATATACAGCAATCCTGTGTATTGATTCTTGTAGTAGAGTTGGGTTCTGACTGATATCTGGTCAGTGTTGAATAAAGGGATATTCAGAAAAGAACAGGCAGGGAGAGAGAGAAGAGAGAAGCCATTGTTCAAAAATCCTTTTGATTCAGGCCTTTTGACAGTCCCAACATGGGATCTCTGTTGAAAAAGGGACCTTTTCATACTGTGACATTGCCTTTGAGAACGTAGAGCTTCATTCAATCAAAACCTAACTTGCAGTCCTTAGTTGCACACTATAAAAACATACATTTTGTCCTGTAGCCAAATTTAACCAGAGAATGGCCTTGGCAAGTCAGCACACAAATAAATCCCTCCAATTTTCAGAATAAGTGAATGCAGGCATCATTTTTTGTTGTTGTTGATATATTCAGCTTCTGAAACATTGAGATGAGGAGCATCCCAATCCTAACCCTTCTTTGATGCAGCTGATTCAAATTCATAGAAGCAACTTACTGGCCATCAGCTACCCATGACCTTTAATTGCCGATCTGGCCTTATTCCTTCCAATGTCATTATTTAACCTTGCCATACAGTCCCGTTATAATATAAGTTGTCCCCTTTTGCTGCAACCCAGCGCTATAGACTCATATATTTTTGTATGAGTTCATTATTTTTCAATATGTCACGGCCATTCCATCTCATGTTTGAGTTCACCTCGTTAATGGCGTGTGGTAGCTCTGTCCTCATATTTTAGTATGAGTTCACCTCGGAAAAGGCGTGTGGAGTTCTGGTCTCATATTTTAGTGTGATCTCATTCTTTAAAGAGCAGTAGGGATGCTGGCAGTCAAAACCAATAGAGCGTTTAGAGAGCTTGATATTGGAGTGATGATGAAGTCACTCTTAATTCTTCATACTGCCTGCCAGCTACCAATGACCTCATGCCACCAGGAGAGCAGAGCCCCCCTCCCCCTCCTTCATATGCATAAACCCACACAAAATACACACACGTGCAAAATCACACACACACACACCTTACTACATTCTACTCCACTCCAAGCCCCTCTACACCACACAAACACCCATAATGACTTCATCCTCTCAAGAACACTCACTCACTTCAATCTTCTTTCTTTTTCTCTGCCTTCGCCTTTCTCTCTCGCACACACACTCGGGAATAACCGGCAGTCCCTGTGGTTATATCCGCGGGCGGGTTTAGGGTCATAAAATATTGTATGGATGAAGTGCGGGTGTGTAGCAAGCGGGTTTAATAAAGAGAAAACAACAATGCATTAAAAGTCCATAAATGTATCATTTTTGTGCAATTCATATCTATAGGCTACATTGGGTTTTTTTTCTCATAATTTTTTATCTGCCATTAGTGCGTAAGCCTAAGCTTTATTGCCTTACTGTACATGTGCCAAATACACGGCAATCGCCAAATGCTTTTGGGAACTTGGGCAGAATCTTAACGTCGATCCACTGAGGCAAAAAAGACAATGTCTGAGCTTAATTCAATAAAAGAAAAGGTACGAAATGGAGAGTTGAAAAGAAAGAGAATGAGGATCAGAAAAGTAATGTTTGGGAAAGATTTGGTGAAGTGTTAAAAGAGGATGATAGCAGTGCCAGCTATGTTATGTGTGATTGTGAGGCACTATACATATTAGACAGTCACAAGATGGGGACTTCAAATAGGCCTAAGCCGTAGGCTGTTCTGATGGGTTAAATGGAAACTGAAATCTGGACTGACTGGAGGTTTATAACCTCTCACATTGTCTTAATATTAACTCCTGCCGAATTAAGCATTTTTTACAGTAAAATGTATACATCAAATGTAAATTGACATAGGAACAGGAGTGGAGAAATATTATTTATTTGTTTCAGAATGTGAAGTTAGGGACCGTCTGTAAAGGTGCTATCTTATCAGCATCATAAAAGCTGATAAAATATGCATCTAAGCCGAAACTGAAATCTTATCAGAAACATGTTGGGTTATTTTCACTGCTTTTAATTTCCTTAAAACAGGCAACAACAAAGAAATACTGCACCCCCTGTCAAATTATTCTGCCGTCTCTGACTGAACAGGACATTTTCTATCGCCCTATTAGCAGGTCAGGTGTGGGCCTCAGATTTTAACTTTATCACATATAGTCAAGAGGTTGCGGATGGGTTATTAGGAATTGCGGGCAGGTGCGGATGAACAAACTGCTGGCATCTCTAACACACACACAATTGATCTCTCATCCCAGAGGCATCTTGTGTGGTTTGGGGGAAATCCTCTGGCTGTGCTGATTTACAGTAAACTTTGACCATACTAGAAAGATGAATTCTGACATCATTCAGTATATGATTTATTCAACATAATTACTGATTCGCTTTGATTTGTAGAGCAGCTGCAACCATACCATATATCAACAGGGCTAGGTCCGCACATGCCCATCCAGCTCTATATCTCCCTATAAGTCTGTCGTTGGCATTCACTAAGTGTTTCAGATACTGTACAGAAGCATTCCATTTAGAATCTGATGGCTCTGGAAAACCACCTTAATGATTCTTCAGTCAGTCAGACTGTTAGACTGAGGTAGTCACTGACAGCCTCTCATTCATAGAGAAAAGGTACTACTATTGATCAAAACGAATCGACACACACAGACAAACATGTGGTGTCTTAGAAAGCGAAATCTCCTTTCCTGTATGCTTTCTGAACAATGCTGTAAACGATGCAGAAAATAAGCCTTAGAAGAGCAGTAGCCTCTGGAATGAGAAGTGTGATTGCGTTTTTTTACAGCAGAGCAGCAGTTAGACACACAATGACCTCGTCTTTAAAACCCTGCCAGAGGAGCTGAAGAACACGTTGAGATTCTCGGATACAAAAGAATCTGAACCTTTTGATTCAGGGAGAGGGAATAAGACTCTAGTCTATCCAGACTTTTCATCTATATTTATTTTATTTCGGTATTCGAAAACAGAGATAAAAGAGGATGATTTATTCTTGCTTCATCTCTCCATCTCCTTCTTTCTCCCTCTGTGTGTCTCTCTCTCTCTCGATCTGTTTGCTTCTTTCTCTCTCATTCTGTCTCTCCGTGTCTCTCTCTCTCTCGTTCTTTTTTTTTCTCCAGCGTGGCTACAAGGTGACCCCAGGAAGGTGATCTACCCTACAGACAGCTACGGACAGTTCTGTGGGCAGAAGGGCACTCCAAACGCGTGAGTAATTACTGTAGTGAGTGATTAGTATAACATTAGTACTAAATAGGCCTTAGATCCTTTTGAGGTCATGATCATTCCCCTGTACCCTATTTGCTGCTATTAATTGGTGCTTACCTGCCAATTAACACACCTGTCAGAGGTTTCCCCTACCACTGCTACAGCGTCAGATACTTTTTCATCCCCCTGAATTCAGTTAAGGATAATCTGATCCTAGATCTGTTGTTAACTTTAACTTCCATCTAGCCCTAGTGTGGTCCGCTGAACCATTGGCTGGTTCTTTATCTGAGCATTAAGTACTTCAACGCTATTACATTGACCATTTGACCATTACAATTAAAAGGCACCTCACCACCACACACAGTTCCCATTGTCAGTGAAACCAAACCCAGTGAATCCAAAGTCTAATACTGCATCCCCACACTAAAGTGCTCGGTGTTGAATTCCCCTCATAGAACTCAAGCGTGATTGACAGGCTGTAACCATGGCGAAGATTTGTTCTTTATCGACGGCTGTAAAGCTGTGATAAGGCTGTTTGTAAGCTATGAGATAGGGAGTAGTGTGTTTACTCCCAGCTAGCTAGGGCCCTCAGATCTCAGCAGCTCATAATTAGCACTGTGTTTTTCTCCCAGGATTATGGGATTGTGATGGAGTTTAGCCTGGAACACGTGTAGAGAAGAGACTACACCACTCTTTCACCCATTATACTGAAACACTGGAGCATACAGGCTACAATTTTACAAAAATTAAGACGGATATTAGGAATGGTTGTCTTTTTTAACATCATTGTATGTCAGACTATATGAGGGCTTTTCTCTGAATCTTTCCTCTGTGCTCCACAGCCACCTAGTGGTAGTACTGTATCAGTTCTAAACTGTGTCAATGTTTGTTCTTTGTATAGAAAAAAATCCACACTGTTCTACTTCAACATCCTGAAATGTGCCAACCCTGCTGTCCTCATCAACCTACAGTGCCCAACCACTCAGGTATTCATAACATATTGGTCAAGTGATATCAGATAGAGAAAATAACAGAGTAATGGAGTATTTAAGTGTAGTGGCTGTTCAGAAATGGGGGTCATATCAGCCACAGTATGAGTTCACCTTGGGGCTCATAGTAATGGCTGGAACGGAATTAATGGAATGGATTCAAACACGTGGTTTCCATGAGTATGATATTAAAAATAAATATAGTCTCACTCCCAGTAATTTATTGGGTAAATCACCAATGTTTCGGCATCACTCTGCCTTCTTCAGGAGTTTGATACCATTCCATTCACTCCATCCCAGCCATTATTATGAGCCATCCTCCTCTCACCAGCCTCCTGTGATATCATCTTACTGACTTTTAATAAAAATGTGTGTATGTGTGTGTGTTTCCAAACAGATGTGTGTTTCCAAGTGCCCGGACAAATTTTCCACCTATACAGATGTGCAGTTGCAATACCAAATCACTGCAGCACCCTGGGACTACTACAGGCAGTTCTGCAAACCAGGATTCAACAACCCAACAAAGGCGAGTACCATGTATGTAGGCTGTTTGCATGTGTGAGTATACTGGTTCTCAAAGGCAGTGTGTAGGCAGGATACTGTTAGGATGAGAACTGTGTTTCCATTGAATGCAACATCTTGATCTTTGCTTTTTACTTTCAGCCCGTTGCACAAGTGTTACGAGATGAGGACTGTCCATCGATGATCGTGCCTAGCAGACCATGTATGTACGGGGGGGGGGGGGGAGAGACGGCAACTGGCAGGCAATTGTGAAGTGATGGTACTGAATTGTCTTGTCTACTAGTCCTGCAGCGTTGTTTTCCTGACTTCATCACTCTGAATGGAACCCTGACGGTGGCCAAAAGAACCCACTTCAAAGATGCCCTGGACACAGCCCGCAGTGTGACTGAACTAAGAGACGCTGCCAAGTGAGTTACAAAGACCGACACACACACATGTTGATGTGCGTGTTCATGCATACACACACAAACACACAGAGACACTTCTGTAAGAACTGCAGTTTTAGAATAGTATTGTCTCCTAAAGTGGCATCACAGGTCTGGTGGATGCTAAGGAGGTTGGGATGAAGATTGTGGAGGACTACGCCGCCTCATGGAACTGGATCTTAATGTAAGAACCTACATGAATACTTCAGTACTTACTATAGAATTCTGTAGTAAACTGTAGAATACTTTACTACATACTGTAGTGTCCCTCTATCATGTGTAATACTTAGTATATAATCTACTACATACTACAGTATTATCCACAAAAATACTACAGTAATGTCCGCAAAAACCCTATAATAAATACTTCAGTATTGAATTTGCATATATCCTGAACATTCCCCTCCCCCGTTTCCCAATGTGTGCCACCCATAAGTGAGAAACCTAAATGCCAAGTATAGCCCATATATTGTGTTCCCTACAGGTTATAGAAAAGAATAGTAGCTATGAACTATCTGTTCAGACCCCAGTCCTACATAGCTACCTACCACAGGTTATGGAAAATGTGCTCTTTTAGTATTTCACCAGTAGTAGCCTGCACTTCTTCATCAAACAAAATAAAAACATGATCTATAGTAATACTACAGTAAAGTCTACAAAAACACTACATGAATTACTATAGTATATACTACGCTTTTATTTTACTACAGAATTTATACTACAGTAAAGTCTACAAAAACACTAATGAGTAATACTATAGTATTTATAGTACTTTTTCATGTGTGAACTCTTACTGGCAGAGATACACTGGTTTGAGTTATTATAATGGACAATGACTTGTTCTGTATGGTACTTTTACGGTACTGTAAAATGCTATATTTAGAGAGTGTACTGTATATTATATTTCCAGAGGTCTGGTGATAGCTCTGGTGGTCAGTCTGATATTCATCCTGCTGCTACGTTTCACTGCCGGACTCCTCCTCTGGTTCACCATCATCGCAGTCATACTGGTCATTGCATACGGTCAGTGTGTGTGTGTGCCTGTGCGTATCTACCTGTTTGCTTGCGTGCGTGTTTATGTGAATGTGTGCAATTGTGTGCGTGCGTAGCCGTGTGTGTTACCAGTGTCTTCTCACCTCTTTAACCTCTGCTTTCTGTGACTCTGTAGGAATATGGCACTGTTACCTGGAGTTCTCCCTGCTGAGGCAGCAGCCCAGGGCAGACGTAACCATCGTAGACATCGGCTTCCAGACAGATGTCATGGTTTACCTGCAGCTCAGCCAGACATGGCTCATCTTCTGTGAGTCATCACCTCTCTCATGACGATCTCTCTCTCAGCTTTATCTCAGGGCTGAGTCTCTTTCAAAGCATTTAGCCTGATGACCAGTTTCAGTAAAAGTAAAACATTTCTCAAAGTATATCGTTGTTCTGTAATACATTCTTTCATTTACTTTACACATTACAAATTAAGAAAATGTTTGGTTAGGATTGATAGTATGGTTTGGCTCAGACTCTCTAACATTCTGCTGTCTCTCCTCCCCTCTCTCTCTGTTAGTGGTAGCTCTGGGTACCATAGAAGCCTCTATCCTGATCATTCTTATCTTCCTGAGGAGGAGAGTACGGGTGGCTATCGCTCTACTGAGAGAGGGAAGCAAGTAAGTCAACTAATAGTAACAGTTTCGGCGTTCTCTCACTTTCTTTCTTCATTTAGTTCAAGAGTATATTTTCAATGACTGATGTTCTTCTTGTGCCTCTGGTCTTTAGGGCCGTCAGCTACATGATGTCAACACTCTTCTACCCAATCATCACTTTCCTGCTGCTGGCCGTCTGCAGCTCCTATTTTGCCGTCACCTCTGTGTATCTTACTCTTACTGGTGTGGTATTTCTCCACTAGAGGGTGCTGTTTCTGCATTTCTTTGTTTAGCGTGCCATTCATGATAACCACCAAACTCCCAGATTCTATACAGTTGTTGTATTGAATGCCTTATGGAATACAGAGACACAGAATTAATTGAAGAAAGTGGTGTTCTATTGTGTACTGTTGTACAAGAGCAATTTTTTTTTGTTTACCTTAATCAGCGTTACACCCAGATTCCTGGCCTCCTCTGGAGATGCCATCTATAAAGTAATGGCTGCTGAGCCCAACTGCATGTATGCAAACAAGACATGTAATCCTGAGGTAAGCCCCCTTTTTCTCCACTCAATCTAAGTATCCTGCAGACACACACAGAAACTCGGGTTTTGAGTACCCCAGATTTGCATGGATTGTAATCCGGTATTTTCACTATTTCCATCTCAGACGTTCAACAAGACCAACGTGTCTAAGGAATGTCCGGGCGCCCAGTGTACATTTGCGTTCTACGGTGGGGAGACGCCCTACCACCGCTACCTCTTCATCCTCCAGCTGTCCAACCTGCTCATCTTCCTGTGGCTGGTCAACTTCACCATCGCCCTGGGACAGTGTACCCTGGCTGGGGCCTTCGCTTCCTACTACTGGGCCCGGAGGAAGCCCCAGGACATCCCCCCCTGTCCCCTGTTCTCTTCATTTAGCAGGGCCATACGGTAAGGAGCCTTTCATACCAGACTACAAATACAATAGATTAGCAGGGTTATTGGAAAAGTTACTTTCATTATGGCTCAGGAGTTGTTTGAACCAGGTCTTTATGTGTTTAGAGGGTTTGGGAGGTGATGGTTTTTATTAATGATAGACTGACTAAAGTAGATGAGCGTGTGCGCGTATCTGGGTTACAGGTATCACACAGGCTCACTTGCGTTTGGTGCTCTAATTCTGGCCGTGGTTCAGATGGCCCGAATTATCCTGGAGTATCTAGATTCTAAACTCAAAGGTGAGTTTTGGCTTTAGGACAGTATAGTACAGTATTACACAATCTAGTCCTGAATGTGACTTTGGAGTAACTCGTCACTAATGGTTTGTGTTCAGGTTCCAATAACGTGGCAGCACGCTTCGTACTCTGCTGCCTCAAATGCTGTTTCTGGTGTCTAGAGCGCTTCGTCAAATTCATGAACAGAAATGCTTACATTATGGTGAGTATGGTGGTTTGTGGGCGTCCATATGCACTGACACTTACATAGCTGTTCCTCGGTGTGAAGTGGTGCTAATTTAGCGACAGTCAGGGGTAGCTGAATGTGACCGCACAACTCAATTGTAGGCTATAGTGTAACTCAATATGGTACCATGGTCTGTGTGTTCACTCTAGATTGCGATATATGGGAAGGGCTTCTGCATGTCAGCTCGAGATGCCTTCTGCCTACTGATGAGAAACGTAGTCAGGTAAGGCCCTCTGAAGCCAGGGGCTGGATTGTTAGGCTACCCAGTTGGTGGCACCTTACTGAGCTAACCTCACTGGGTTCCCCCCTCTCTACTGCAGGGTGGCAGTGCTGGACAGAGTGACTGACTTCCTACTGTTCCTGGGGAAAGTGCTAATAGCAGGGAGTGTAGGTGAGTCATTGCAAAAAAACGTATTTTTGTTATTGTGACTTCTAACCGTTTTAGTCTAAGGTTATGAGAATTTAAAATCAGTCAAAGGTATAAATATTTGATGAAGCGTATCTGTGGGTATTTACAATGTTGTTTGTGTGTTGCAGGCGTCATAGCCTTCTTTTTCTTCACACACAAAATGCCCATCTTTCAGGAAGAAGTGCCGACCTTGCATTACTACTGGGTACCTTTACTGGTAAGAGGCCCATCTAGAAAGGGTATAGCAGTGGGTATATCCTACATTCAGCTGGGTATTGATGGTGTATTATCGTGTCTTATCATTGGCAGACGGTGATATTCGGGTCCTATTTGATCGCTCATGGATTCTTCAGTGTATATGCAATGTGTGTAGACACACTGTTTCTGTGTTTCTGTAAGTAAAACCTCTGTATTCCTCTTCATAGATATGCTTCCAAAACACTGTGGTATATAGATATGCTTCCAAAACACTGTGGTATTCATTATGGTTGAAAGCAAAAAAATCACATCTGAAAGAATACGCCTGCTCTCATCCTGACCTCTGGCATCTTGGATTGGCTATTCAGTCGATCCCAATATCAAGGCTTTGGCTGCTTTACAACTGTAAAAAACACCATGGCTGTTCACTTGCTTCACATTCGATCTGAGCACCTCTAACCCCTCTCTCCTCTCCCTTCCTCCTGTATCCCTTTCTCCACTCCTCCCATACACCCCTCCAGGTGAGGACTTGGAGAGGAATGATGGGAGCTCTGAGAAGCCTTTCCTCATGTCCGCTGGGCTCCACAGTATTCTGAGAAAAACTGACCACCACTGAGGGACACACAACAAAACTGTCCTACAAACTAATAGCTTTACTCTTCTGAGATATTTAGCATGCTTTAAACTCAACTGAACAGAGCTGAACACTAGCTACCTACACTATGCTGTCTATCAGCTAGCAAGTAATATCAGTCTCTAATGGACGATGAGACCACTGGCTGTGACTATTGCAACTCAAGAACCTTCTCAACTCTTCAGAATTAACACTGACTGTGATTTTGAGGGACTATGAGACTCCTCCTAAGAACTCTTACATTGACTATGACATTCGTGATCATTCAAATAATTATTAGA
The DNA here is from genome assembly GCF_965601325.2 of Salmo salar. Lineage (NCBI taxonomy): Eukaryota > Metazoa > Chordata > Actinopteri > Salmoniformes > Salmonidae > Salmo > Salmo salar. Next base: position 18,816,144 of record NC_138293.1, on the reverse strand, counting down.
CGTACAGGACACGGACAATGAGACTAATAGTGTGACTATTAGGCATGAAGACTTTGCTACTGCCTTACCTCAAGACTAGGAATTTGCAGGCAGCAACTCTTTTGGAACAAGGACAGGTGGTCAGACTTCACTGTGACTTAATCCAACAAACTCTTAACTCTCTGGTAGAGAGAGAGAGAGAGAGAGAGAGAGAGAGAGAGAGAGAGAGAGAGAGAGAGAGAGAGAGAGAGAGAGAGAGAGAGAGAGAGAGAGAGAGAGAGAGAGAGAGAGAGAGAGAGAGAGAGAGAGAGAGAGAGAGAGAGAGAGAGAGAGAGAGAGAGAGAGAGAGAGAGAGAGAGAGAGAGAGAGAGAGAGAGAGAGAGAGAGAGAGAGAGAGAGAGAGAGAGGAGAGAGAGAGAGAGAGAGAGAGAGAGAGAGAGAGAGAGAGAGAGAGAGAGAGAGAGAGAGAGAGAGAGAGAGAGAGAGAGAGAGAGAGAGAGAGAGAGAGATAGCCAGATCCAAACACATCAGAGGCTATGCATATCCAACCTGCAGGACACTACTATTGTCCCTATCATCTTCATTCATCTTCAGCAGCTATACTGTAACTGCAGTTTACATGAACAAGGGACCTTACTGCAAAGACAAGTGCAGCAGACTCTGACAGAACCCTAAATTGTAGTCTGACCAACACTTGTTCTGCAGACTTTGTCTTTTAGTTAATGCTCAAACTGGTTGATTTTATGCTACTCGAAGTCAATATTCATTACTAATGGAGTTCCAAATACTTAGCCACTAAAGGCTAGGCAACAACAGTGTCAAGGACAATCATGAGAAAATTCTACCCTGTCACACTACTGCAGTCAACAGTGCAGTTTGCGGTCAAAACGTGAAACCGTTGTCAACTTTACACCCACAAATGGGCTCAGGTACAGTACGGGTAGCCTGTATTGTGTGTGTGATACTACACCGTACATGTATGTCAGTGGAGGCTGCTGAGGGGAGAACTGCTCCTAATAATGTCTGGAATGGAGCAAATGGAATGGCATCAAACACCTGGAAACCATGTGTTTGATACCATTCCACTGATACCGCTCCACTCATTACCACGAGCCTGTTCTCCCCAATTAAGGTGCCACCAACCTCCTTTGATGTATGTTTGGAGGAACGAGCTGTTCCGAATAAGGGCTTCTGTATATCTGATATGCTGCTGTCCTACTGTATGAATATTGAATCCTACTGTTTCAACTTCGTCAAAACTGAATGGTTTCACTTTCAAATCAGGATTTGATTTTGAAGTCATGTGATCTCTTGGTCCTGATAGGATCTCATTACAACTGAATGGTGTTACTCCTTGGCCAATGGACTACTCTCCATAATCCAGACATACTGTATGTTGTGTGATAGGAAAACCTGCAAGCAAACAAAAATCCCTATGCCTAGCTTTGGTTGCTGTATGGTGGATTACAGTTGTCTGAAGTACTGATTTTTCCTTTTACCTGGATGACCACCCTGGCTCTGGCAAATACTTGGGGAGACTATCAAATACAGAGGATGTGTACAAAACACTGGTCAAAAGTATCCACTATATTAAACAGAAGGCTATGGCAGATCCTGTGGATATTCAGATAAGTCTGTGTCACTGCAATTTAAGATCCATTGAAAAATAAATGCTGTTTACCTAGCTGAGCATAAGGTTTTATGTACGACTTAATTGCATTTTCTAGTTAATGTGCCTAGCTGGTTGATAGTGGAGGCTTTTACTTTAGGCTAAACACCTTTTTAGACTCCTGACAATGGAAGGATGTCAATGACATTTTGGTAGAATTTGTACTTCAGTGGTAGTACAGATGAAAAAAGTTTTTATAATGTCAATTACATGTACATGCTCTTTTCTACATTTTGGGATGAATATTTAATGTATATTTAATTTGGGATTTTCTTTTGTAAAATTTAGTCAATGAGAATGTGAAGTGACCTTTATAAATAAAATACATTTGAATAGTTCCATGTGCTTTACAGCATTTGATGTGCCATGTAATGCGTTTACACCAACAACTTCTACAGTGTGAAAACATGGGCAATATTAAAATATTGTGCAAAGCTACAGCTATTGCAGCTAAAACATCAAAATCACTGTAGAATCCATAAATCCCAATTACCCGTCTATTCTTCCTCATTTTGAGTTTGTTTTCAACTCTGAGGGCTCTATTCGATCTGAACCGCTGAAGCAGAAGGCATTACAGATTCTCCTATAGAAATGTTAAGGTCATTTACGATTGAGCCAAAATATGCAGCGTTTACCGTGAATGCAATCTCCACTAAAGTGGGAACATTGCCTTAAAATTTCATCCCAGCTGTAGAGCTGAACTTCCTCAATGCGGATTGAATAGCCCCCTTATTTCCAGAGCTGGATCAAGAGTACAACCAAAGATTATGGAAATTCTGACAAGGTACTCGTCTCTCCGCCCTAACAATGGGAGTCGTTATCCACAAAGCGGCACGGTGGGCTGTCTAAATCCTGCCTATCCTTTCTTTAGATTGGTGGATACATCTCATTTATTGTCATCTTTTTTAAAATATTCAATGAGGGTTGTTGACATCAACCACCTGTATTCAATGTAGAGAGATGCTATGCTACTAGCCACATGCCATTAATATGCATAGCCGTCTCAAGACAACTCTGGTATAGTTCTCAAAGTTGCCGGGATTTCAAGTGACCTACTTATACACTACCTATACAAAAGTATGTGGACACCCCTTTAAATTAGAGTATTCGGGGTATTTCAGCCACACCTGTTGCTGACAGGTGTATAAAATCGAGCACATAGCCATGCAATCTCCATAGACAAACATTGGCAGTAGAATGGCCTTACTGAAGTGCTCAGAGACTTTCAACGTGGCACTGTCATAGGATGCAACCTTTCCAATAAGTCAGTTCTTCAAATTTCTGCCCTGCTAGAGCTGACCCGGTCAACTGTAAGTGCTGTTATTGTGTGGAAATGTCTAGGAGCAATAACAACTCAACCGTGAAGGTCACATAAGCTCACAGAACAGGACCACTGAGTGCTGAAGCTCGTAGCACGTAAAAATCGTCTGTCCTCGGTTGCAACACTCACTACCGAGTTCCAAACTGCCTCCAGAAGCAACGTCGGGAGTTTAATGAAATGGGTTTCCATGGCCAACCAGCCGCACACAAGCCTAAGATCCCCATGCGCAATACCAAGCGTCGGCTAGAGTGCTGTAAAGCTCGCCGCCGTTGGACTCTGGAGCTGTGGAAATGTGTTCTCTGGAGTGATGAATCACACTTCACCATCTGGCAGTCCGACGGACTAATCTGGGTTTGGCGAATGCCAGGAGAACGCTACCTGCCCGAATGCATAGTGCCAACTGTAAAGTTTGGTGGAGGAGGAATAATGGTCTGGGGCTGTTTTTCCAGTGAAGGGAAATCTTAACGCTACAGCATACAATGGCATTCTAGACGATTCTGTGGCAACAGTTTGGGGAAGGCCCTTTCCTGTTTCAGCATGACAATGCCCCTGAGCACCAAGCGAGGTCCATACAGAAATGGTTTGTTGAGATCGGTATGGAAGAACTTGACTGGCCTGCACAGAACCCTGACCTCAACCCCATCAAACACCTTTGGGATGAATTGGAACGCTGACTGCGAGCCAGGCCTAATCGCCCAACATCAGTGCCTGACCTCACTAATGCTCTTGTGGCTGAATGGAAGCAAGTCCCCTCAACAATGTTCCAGCATCTAGTCGAAAGCCTTCCCAGAAGAGTGGAGACTGTTATAGCCGCAAAGGGGGGACCAACTCCATATTAATGGAATGAGAGTGTAGTGAATCAGTACACTCATAACAACTTAAGCATTTGGAAACTTCAACTCGATCAAATAAACCATACATTTTTTGTTTACCAAATTCAACACTCATTGACCGCCATACAAAAAGTCTTTGCTTGGAGGGCTAAAACAACGAAAACACGCCACCTGCTCAGGGGAGACAGATTTTCCGCCATGTTGGGCCCCTCTCTTCCTCTCTGGTACAACGATGGTTCGTTCAGCAGCTCGAGCCTATCAAATTTTATTTGTCAAATACACATGGTTAGCAGATGTTAATGTGAGTGTAGCGAAATGCTTGTGCTTGTTGTTCCGGCCATGCAGTAATATCTAACAAGTAATCTTAACAATTTCACAACTACCTTATGTAACGGAATGATTAAGAATATGTACATAGAAATATATGGATGAGCGATGGCCGAACGGCATAGGTAAGATGCAGTAGACGGTATAAAGTACAGTATATACATATGAGATGAGTAATGTAGGGTATGTTAACATTATTTAAAGTTGCTAGTGATACATTTATTACATCCAATTTATAATTATTAAAGTGGCTAGAGATTTGAGTCAGTATGTTGGCAGCAGCCACTCAATGTTAGTGATGGCTGTTTAACAGTCTGATGGCCTTGAGATAGAAGCTGTTTCTTACTCTCTCAGTTCCAGCTTTGATGCACCTGTACTGACCTCGCCTTCTGGATGGTAGCGGGGTGAACAGGCAGTGGCTCGGGTGGTTGCTGTCCTTGATGTTCTTTTTGGCCTTCCTGTGACATTGGGTGGTGTAGGTGTCCTGGAGGGCAGGTAGTTTGCTCCCGGTGATGCGTTGTGCAGACCTCACTACCCTCTGGAGAGCCTTACGGTTATGGGCAGAGCAGTTGCTGTACCAGGTGGTGATACAGCCCAACGGGATGCTCTCGATTGTGCATCTGTAAAAGTTTGTGAGTGTTTTTGGTGACAAGCCGAATTTCTTCAGCCTCCTGAGGTTGAAGAGGCGCTGCTGCGCCTTCTTCACCACACTATCTACTTCAGTTTGTCCGTGATGTGTACGCCGAGGAACTTAAAACTTTCCACCCTCACCACTACTGTCCCGTCGATGAGGATAGGGGGCTGCTCCCTCTGCTGTTTCCTGAAGTCCGCAATCATCTCCTTTTGTTTTGTTGACATTTAGTGTGAGGTTATTTTCCTGACACCACACTCCGAGGGCCCTCACCTCCTCCCTGTAGGCCGTCTCGTCGTTGTTGGTAATCAAGCCTACCACTGTAGAGTCATCTGCAAACTTGATGATTGAGTTGGAGGCGTGCATGGCCACGCAGTCATGGGTGAACAGGGAGTACAGGAGAGGGCTGAGAACGAACCCTTGTGGGGCCCCAGTGTTGATGATCAGCGGGGTGGAGATGTTGTTACCTACCCTCACCACCTGGGGGCGGCCCGTCAGGAAGTCCAGGTCCCAGTTGCACAGGGCGGGGTCGAGACCCAGGGTCTCGAGCTTAATGACGAGTTTGGAGGGTACTATGGTGTTAAATGCTGAGCTGTAGTCAATGAACAGCATTCTTACATAGGTATTCCTCTTGTCCAGATGGGTTAGGGCAGTGCGCAGTGTGATTGCGATTGCGTTGTCAGTGGACCTATTGGGGCGGTAAGCAAATTGGAGTGGGTCTAGGGTGTCAGGTAGGGTGGAGGTGATATGGTCCTTGACTAGTCTCTCAAAGCACTTCATGATGACGGAAGTGAGTGCCACGGGGCGGTAGTTACCTTAGCTTTCAGTTACCTTAGCTTTCTTGGTAACAAGAACAATGGTGACCCTCTTGAAGCATGTGGGAACAGCAGACTGGGATAAGGATTGATTGAATATGTCCGTAAACACACCAGCCAGCTGGTCTGCGCATGCTCTGAGGACGCGGCTGGGGATGCCGTCTGGGTCTGTAGCCTTGCGAGGGTTAACACGTTTAAATGTTTTACTCACTTTGGCTGCAGTGAAGGAGAGCCCGCAGGATTTGGTAGCGGGCCATGTCGGTGGCACTGTATTGTCCTCAAAGTGAGCAAAGAAGTTGTTTAATTTATCTGGGAACAAGACGTCGTGGTCTACGACGGGGCTGGTTTTCTTTTTGTAGTCCGTGATTGACTGTAGACCCTGCCACATACCTCTCCTGTCTGAGCCGTTGAATTGCGACTCTACTTTGTCTCTATACTGACACTTAGCTTGTTTGATTGCCTTGCGGAGGGAATAGCTACACTGTTTGTATTCGGTCATGTTTCCGGTCGCCTTACCCTGATTAAAAGCAGTGGTTCGCGGTTTTAGTCAATCCACGGTTTCTGGTTGGGGAAGGTTTTAATAATCGCTGTGGGTACAACATCACTGATGCACTTGCTAATAAACTCACTCACCGAATCAGCGTATTCATCAATGTTATTGTCCGACGCTATGCGGAACATATCCCAGTCCACGTGATTGAAGCAATCTTGAAGCGTGGAATCCGATTGGTCGGACCAGCGTTGAACAGACCTGAGCATGTGCGTTTCCTGTTTTAGTTTCTGTCTATAGGCTGGGAGCAACAAAATGGAGTCGTGGTCAGATTTTCCAAAAGGAGGGTGGGGGGTGGGGGAGGGCTTTGTATGCGTCACGGAAGTTAGAGTAACAATGATCCAGGGTTTTTCCAGCCTGGGTCGTGCATTCGATATGCTGATAAAATTTAGGGAGCCTTGTTTTCACATTAGCCTTGTTAAAATCCCCAGCTACAATAAATGCAGCCTCAGGATATATGGTTTCCAGTTTACATAGAGTCCAATGAAGTTCTTTCAGGGCCGTCGATGTGTCTGCTTGGGGGGATATACACGACTGTGATTATAATCGAAGAGAACTCTCTTGGTAGATCGGCATTTGATTGTAAGGAATTCTATGTCAGGTGAACAAAAGGACTTGAGTTCCTGTATGTTGTTATGATCACACCACGTCTCGTTAATCATAAGGCATACACCCCCGCCCTTCTTCTTACCAGAGGGATGTTTGTTTCTGTCGGCGCGATGCGTGACAAACCAGGTGGCTGTACCGACTCTGATAACGTATTCCGAGTGAGCCATGTTTCCGTGAAACAAAGAACGTTGCAATCTTTGATGTCTCTCTGGAAGGCAACCCTTGCTCGGATTTCGTCTACCTTGTTGTCAAGAGACTGGACATTAGGAAGTAGTATACTCAGGAGCGGTGCGCGATGTGCCCGTCTACGGAGCCTGACCTGAAGACCGCTCCGTCTGCCCCTTTGTTTTGGGTAGCCGGCTGGGATCCGATCCATTGTCCTGGGTGGTGGACCAAACAGAGGATCCGCTTCGGGAAAGTCGTATTCCTGGTCGTAATGTTGGTAAGTTGACGTTGCTCTTATATCCAATAGTTCCTCCCGGCTGTATGTAATAAAACGTAAGATTTCCTGGGGTAACAATGTAAGAATAATTAACATAAAAAAAACAAAATACTGCATAGTATCCTAGGAACGCGAAGTGAGGCGGCCATCTCTGTCAGCGCCGGAATACGGGCATTTGACTAGAACTCTGAGGAGGTGCTCCGCAGTCGCCAGATGAAGAGACAGAGGTAGTAGGAAGAGGAGAATAAAAGATTCAGAAGGAGAGAATGCACCTGAAAGTTTGAGCAGCATGCTTGCCCATGGGCAACAGCCAACGCCCAAGCATCTTGTCTACCAGCATCAGAGAAATTTGACTTCTACACATACTTTGGAGCAGGGCTTTAAATACATCTCCTCGAGAATCCCCGACCGTTCCATGTATTGGATCTCCAGAGGTAGCACACCTGATTCAACTCGCTAACTAATTTATTAAGTGCTTGATGATAGGGTTTTGACTAGATGGGATGCCGCTAATGTCAAGTGACTTTTCGTAGCAGGTTAAAATTTACACAGCAGGTTAGATAATGAGGTTAAAGTTGGGAAAAGGGTTAGCTAAAATGCAAAAGTTCTCAGATGTAATTTGTAAGTGTTGACTTCAGTATGACATTAGCAGCATCCCTTCTAGACATGACACTTCAGTAGATTAATCAAGCGGGCAAAATCATTGTGAAACGTCTGAGGGTCCCCGAGGAGATGTTTGAAAACCAGAGGTGCGTTCAGTTCGCTTGAACGTTTGCTATGTTGCAGAACAGTTTGTACTGAACGACACGTTTCTCCAAAACGTTATTGTACGTACTTGAACAGACTGAGGTACGTTTGTTCCCATTTGGTGGCTGTGGCTTGAAGCTATGGGTGACGTATTTAAAGGGCAGTGGCTATGCTGACAGCGTTCCCCGACCCACAACCAAATCCGTACAGTTTTTCAACTGGTTGTTCGTTACAGCATCGCTTTGGTTCAATTGAACGTTCCAGAACGTAAAAACGTACTGAACGCAGCCCTGTGCTTTAGAGTGCCCACACATGCCTCATACAACAAAACAGTCTATTCAGTCAGTTAAACTGTAAAGCGCGTCAAATGGCATTACGATTGTCATGACCGTCAAAACAAGACCGCATCTATAAAGTCCAGTCCCTCTCAGCAGTGATCATATGGCTTTCATTTAGATTTCTTCACAGCCTTCCAAAATAGATGTCTATCTATCTCGTCTGTCTGTCTGTCTGTCTGTCTGTCTGTCTGTCTGTCTGTCTGTCTGTCTGTCTGTCTCGCTCTCGCTCTCCCCCCCCCCCCCCCCCCCCCCCCCCCCCCCCCCCCGTCTCTCTCTCTCTCTCCCATCTATCTATCTATCTATCATCATCATCACACACACACACACACCCCGCCGGCTGTGAAGTATTTGTAGTTAATCATATCAGTAATGTTAGTTCATCATATCAGAGCTGTAGCTCCGCCCACCAGTGAAGTGTAGCAGAGCATGCTGGGTGATCTCCAGCTCAGAGAAGATCAGCTCCAGAGTAGTCAAGTGAGAAAGAATTCCAGCCCTTCTTGTGTTTTCCCACCAGTTAGCTGTGTGCATCCTTGTTGATATACAAGTACATCTTTCATATATTTCCAGTGTTTATGTCTGAAGATGCACTCTGTGACTATGTCATATTTATGGTTATGCTAATTAGTAGTTTATACTGCGAGCTAGCTCTGGTTTGGTTGTCTTATCATTTTGGACATTTAACCCTGTGTTTGTAATGTCCCCCAGCGTGTTGTTTTATATGCCCTGTAATTGTATAGGTGTATGGTACATAATTATATGGGTATTACATTGTATTTCATTGTTTAGAGGTATTCAAGTTCATTGTGCAATTGGAGCCCTGTACTGAAGATGATGGTGCTATGCTTTGTAGTACACCTGCTGCGGCACCCCTTTTTATCTCAAATTAGTATTAGTCACATTGTATTGCGCTGTATGGTCATGTATAGCATTAAGTCATTATAGTAATGTTATATCCAAGCATATTGTTTATAAGAGATGTGAATTGGAGATTCTATTGTCATTCACTATTGTATCTTTACCTGCAGACCACACACACACTTTGGTTGAAGCAAGTTGCCCATCCACACTACATACACTATGCGGTGCTGTTCCGTGCCTGTGCATCTTCAGCGTTATTAAACCACCTCAACTGGAATCCTACCTGTCTGTCCTCTGTGCCCTTACCAGCACACGGGAGCGAACACATTAGGGAAAACCTAACCAAAAGAATATACAGACCACCAAGTCCTCACTTACACATATACATACAGTACCAGTCAAAAGTTTGGACACACCTACTCATTCAAGGGTTTTTCTATATTGTAGAAAAGTAGTGAAGACATTCAGAACTATGAAATAACACATATGGAATCATGTAATAACCCAAAAAAGGGTTAAACAAATCAAAATATATTTTAGAATTGAAATTCTTCAAAGTAGCCACGCTTTGCCTCGACGACAGCTTTGCACACTCTTGTGTGCTTCATGGGGTAGTCACCTGGAATACATTTCAATTAACAGGTGTGCCTTGTTAAGTTAATTTGTTGAATTTCTTTCCTTAATGCGTTTGAGCCAATCATTTGAGTTGTGACATGGTAGGGGTGGTATACAGAAGATAGCCCTATTTGGTAAAAAAACCAAGTCCATATTATGGCAAGAACAGCTCAAATAAACAAAGAGAAACGACAGTCCATCATAACTTTAAGACATGACGGTCAGTCAATCCGGAAAATGTCAAGAACTGTGAAAGTTTCTTCAAGTGCAGTCGCAAACAACATCAAGCACTATGATGAAACTGGCTCTCATGAGGACCACCACAGGAAAGGAAGACCCAGAGTTACCTCTGCTGCAGAGGATAAGTTCATTAAAGTTACCAGCCTCAGAAATCGCCAAATAACTGCACCTCAGATTACAGCCCAAATAAATGCTTCAGAGTTCAAGTAAGAGACCCATCACAACATCAACTGGACAGAGGAGACTGCGTGAATCAGGACTTCATGGTCAAATTGCTGCAAAGAAACCACTACTAAAGGACACCAATAAGAAGAGACTTGCTTGGGCCAAGAAACACGAGCAATGGACATTAGACCGGTGGAAATCTATCATTTTGGTCTGATGAGTCTAAATTTGAAATTTTTGGTTCCAACCGCAGTGTCTTTGTGAGATGCAGAGTAGGTGAACGGATGATCTCCGCATGTGTGGTTCCCACCGTGAAGCATGGAGGAGGAGGTGTGATGGTGGGCGTGCTTTGCTGGTGACACTGTCAGTGATTTTATTTAGAATTCAAGGCACACTTAACCAGCATGGCTACCACAGCATTCTGTAACGATACGCCATCCCATCTGGTTTGCACTTAGTGAGACTATCATTTGTTTTTCAACAGGACAATGACCCAAAACACACCTCCAGGCTGTGTAAGGGCTATTTGACCAGGAAGAAGAGTGATGGTGCTGCATCAGATGACCTGGCCAGATGATTCCTCATGAAGCTTGTTGAGAGAAAGCCAAGTGTGTGCAAAGCTGTCATCAAAGCAAAGGGTGGCTACTTTGAAGAATCTCAACTATAAAATATATTTTGATTTGTATAACACTTTTTTTTTGGTTACATGTGTTTCATAGTTTTGTCTTCACTATTATTCTACAATGTAGAAAATATTAAAATAAAGAAAAACACTTGAATGTGTAGGTGTGTCCAAACATAAATACATTTATACATGAACAAAAATATAAACGCAACATGTAAAGTGTTGGTCCTACAGAAATGTTCCATATGCACAAAAAGCTGATCTCTCAAATTGTGTCATCCATGTTAGTGAGCATTTCTCCTTTGCCAAGATAATCCATCCACCTGACCGGTTTGACATATGAAGAAGCTGATTAAACAGGATGATAATTACACAGGTGCACCTTGTTCTGTGGACAAAAGGCCACTTTAAAATGTGAAGTTGTCACAACACAATGCCAAAGATGTCTTAAGTTTTTTGTCCACCAGAGCTGTAGCCAGAGAATTCAATGTTCATTTCTCTACATAAGCTGCCTCCAACGTTGTTTTAGAGAATTTGGCAGTACGTCTAACCGGCCTCAACTGCAGACCACGTGTAACCACGCCAGACCAGGACCTCCACATCCAGCTTCACCTGCGGAATCGTCTGAAACCAGCCACCTGGAAAGCTGATGCAACTGTAGGTTTGCACAACCGAAGAATTTCTGCAGTTCGGCGTCGTAACTGACTTCAGTGGGCAAATGATCACCTTCGATGGCCACTGTGCTCTTCACGGATGAATCCCGGTCTCAACTGTACCCAGGAGATGTCGTGTGGGCTAGAGGTTTGCTGATGTCAACGTTGTGAACAGAGTGCCCCGTGGTGGTGGTGGTATGGTATGGGCAGGCATAAGCTACAGACAACGAACACAATTGCATTTTATCGATGGCAATTTTATTGCACAAAGATACCGTTATGAGATTGCCCATTGTTGTGCCATTCATCCGCCGCCTTCACTTCATGCTTCAGCATGATAATGCACAGGCCCAATGTGGCAAGGATCTGTACGCAATTCCTGGAAGATGAAAATGTTGCAGTTCTTCCATGGTCTGCATTCTTACCAGACATGTCACCCATTGAGCATGTTTCAGATGCTCTGGATTGACAGCATGTTTCAGTTCCCACCAATATCCAAAATCTTTGCACAGCCATTGAAGAGTAGGACAACATTCCACAGGCCACAATCAACAGCCTGATCAACTCTATGCAAAGAAGATATGCATGAGGCTTACGGTGGTCACACCAGATACCGACTGGTTTTCTGATCCCTGCCCATACTGTACCTGTTTATTTAAGGGATTCATGACCAACAGATATACAGTAACTTTGGAAAGTATTCAGACCCCTTAACTTTTTACACATTTTTGTTAGGTTACAGCCTTATTCTAAAATTGATTAAATAGTTTCTTTCCCCCTTAATCTACACACACAATACCCCATAATGACAAAGCAAAAACAGGTTAAGAAATGTTTTTTTTTTTAAAATAAACCACCACATTTAAATAAGTATTCAGACCCCTTTACTTTGTTGAAGCACCCTTGGCAGCGATTACAACCTCAGTCTTCTTGGGTATAACGCTACAAGCTTGGCACACCTGTATTTGGTGTTTCTCCCATTCTTCTCTGCAGATCCTCTCAAGCTCTGTCAGGTTGGATGGGGAGCATTGCTGCACAGCTATTTTCAGGTCTCTCCAGAGATGTCCGATCGGGTTCAAGTCTCTGCCACTCAAGGACATTCAGATTCTTGTCCAGAAGCCACTCCTGTGTTGTCCTGTTGGAAGGTGAAACTTTGTCCGAGAATGAGGTCCTGAGCGCTCTGGAGCAGGTTTTCATTAAGGATCTTTCTCTGTAATTTGTCCATTCATCTTTGCCTCGATCCTATCTAGTCCCTGCCGCTGAAAAACATCCCCACAGCATGATGCTGCCACGATCATGTTTCACTGAAGGGATGGTGCCAGGTTTCCTCCAGATGTGATGCTTGGCATTCAGGCCAACGAGTTCAATCTTGTTTCTCGTGGTCAGTCTTTAGGTGTCTTTTGTCAAACTCCATTCAGGCTGTGATGTGCATTTTTACTGAGGAGTGGTTTCCATCTGACCACTCTACCATAAAGGCCTGATTGGTGGAGTGCTGCAGAGATGGTTGTCCTTCTGGAAGGTTCTCCCATCTCCTCAGAGGAGCTCTGTCAGTGACCATCGGGTTCTTGGTCACATCCCTGACCAAGGCCCTTCTATTGCTCAGTTCGGCCAGGCGGACCGCTTCAAAACTTCCATTTAAGAATGGAGGCCACTGTGTTCTTGGAACCTTCAATGCTTCCCCAGATCTGTGCCTTAACACATTCCGGTCTCAGAGCTCTACAGACAATTCCTTCAACCTCACGGCTTGGTTTTTGTTCTGACACGCACAGTCAACTGTGGGACCTTACATAGACAGGTGTGTTCTTGTCCAATCAATTGAATTTACTTCAGGACTCCAATCAAGTTGTAGAAACAGCTCAAGAATGATCAATGGAAACAGGATGCACGTGAGCTCAATTGAGTCCCATAGCAAAGGGTCTGAATACTTATTTACATAAGGTATGTTTATTTTTAATAAATTTGCAAACATTTCTAAAAACCTGTTTTCGCTTTGTCATTACCCTGTGTGTAGATTGCTGAGGATGTTTTATTTAATCCATTTTAGAAGGCTAATGTAACACAATTTTGAAAAAGTCAAGGTGTCTGAATAACTTTCTGAAGGCACTGTATAGCTGTATTCAGTCATATGAAATCCATAGATTAGTGCCAAATTAATTTTTCAATTGACTGATTTCCTTATGAACTGTAACTCAGTAAAAATCTTTGAAATTGTTGCATGTTCAGTGTACACAACTAATCTATTAATACATTTTTATTTTTTTACAAAGTGCTCAGTCACATACCTCATAAATTAAATGCCAACCAATATGTACAATACATTAACAAGTTTACATATTAACCTTATTTTACATCTGAATTTGATCTCCTTCGATAAATCCCCATAGCAAATAATTTTGCACCCCACCCTTTAATGGACAGGGGTATCGCATTGGCTCATCAGCATTCTAACCAATGGTAAGGGCCGGTTCTGCAGGGTGCGGGATGTGAAGATCAGGCATGGCTGATTGGCAGCTGTGTCATGGAATGGGATAAAAGAGGCTGGAACACCAGGGAGGAGGGAGAATGCACTGTGAAGAACAAACATAATAGCCCATTAGGTTATGAAATATTGTGATTTCAGATCTTTGCACTGAATTCTAAAGCAAAACGAATAAGATGTTACAAAGAAAGCTTAAGCCACAAGACCTAAAAAAGATGCACCTGTGATGTGCTGGTTTTGCTCACCATCCATGTAAGTGTGTAGTGCTGTAAGCACAGGTGTGTCTGTTGGTATGTAGGATGTGTAGTGTAGGTCCTCCATAAGAGGCAGAGAAAGCCTGGACTGCTGTAGTGACGACTCGCTGCAGATGGAACATGGTGCTGAGGGCTCACATGCTTCTTATGACGAGCTCGACAGTTCTGGAACCAAACCTGGATATTCAATAGGGATGGGTTAAGCTTCATTTGTAACTTCAGGGACACCTAGAATTGTTTGACTAGACTAATGTTAGAGAGCTCACCTGAATGACCCTGCGACTGAGGCCAGTCCTCTCTGCCATCTTCTGGAGGGTCTGAGCGTCTGGGTTGTTGTCCTGAGCAAACTGGGCCTGCATCACCTGACAGACAAGATACAGAGAATGTAAGATGGTCACACACAATCATATCATTCATATGCAAACATGCAGGATAGTCATTTCTGGAGTGACAGGAAAGTAATAAATGTTTACCTGTAGCTGGTCTGTGGTGAAGCTAGTGCGAGCCCTCTTAGCTGGTTTGGGGTGAGACCCTTCTTGCTCTGATGGTGGGGCTCCCTCTACAGTAACACCTTTTCATGTAAACACATGACCACATAGGTCATCACATTGCATAGGAAAATGAGGATGGCTAATTGATAAGGGAAAATCTAGAATCTCATATTTATCAATTGTTTCAAAAGAATTAAATTGCTACATCAATCATACATGTGTAGAAAAACAGCTAGAGTACAATTAACACATTTTTAAAAATGCAGGCCTTATTCTTTCTACACACCTTTTAAATGTTGCTTACCACTTTCCATGGCCTGTTTCAGGTTGTCCAGCATGCAGTCGTAGTGGATTCGACACAGCACCCTTTCCTCAACCAGGGCAAATTCCTCCCCCGTGGAGAGCTGGCGCTTGCAGGAGAAGCAGGCGAAGCAGGCCAGGTGGTAGGTGTTGCCCTTTGCTCTCCTCACCCAGTCTTTGGAGTGCATGTTCCTGCCACAGTGGGCACATCGAGTTCCATACTTCCTGTGGGAAAGTTGGATTGCAAACAAACTACAGATCAAAACCACTAAAGGCAGGGTAGCCATTTACTCTTTTTTTTAACAATTTTAACCATTTTTATATCAACAAAATTATTTGATCATGAATCTAGAAATAGGTCGTCCCAAAAAAATGCATTTAATTTAAATTGAAGGCTGTAGAGAAGTGCTACTATGAATGTTGTGGCTATAAATACTAGAGGGCCCAAGGGTAATAACGTCAAACCACAAGGTTAACAGCCATTTATCTTGCCTTGTAGAAAGTCTCATTAACACCATTAGATAACAATTGAATGTCATGTCAAAGTTGCAACTTCAGATGTAGCCTAAACTCAACTCCTCTCCGTTGACGTGAAGTACATCGTGGAGTTGAGTTTTACTTGGCTAATCGCGCTAGAACCCTCCCTGTATGGAAGAGGCCACCCCTTTCACCTACCTGAAGTAGTCGAGTTTGCAGAACACCACCTCGTCTTTGATGTAGCAACTGACATGTCTTCCTAGAGGAGTTTGGCACATGCTGCACGAGAGGCAGTTCACGTGCCAACACAAGTTGTTCACCTGAAATGTAGCCACAACAGTCAGATTTATTCGACCGAAAGAGTAGCCTGGTCTACAGTTTTATCCACGAAAATTAGGCAAGTATGAACACCATTCGATGTTAATAGTAACAATTTTGCTTAACTTAAATATAATTTTATTTACCGAATAGGCCTACGTCAAACTTTTTGTTCCTGTCACAGTTAAAAATGTGAACACTTTAGGGATCCTAGGCCTATGAGTTTATGGACGTTGGGGAGAAGAAACATTTTTTTACATACGCATTTTAGGCCTTGGTTGAATATCTAAGCCGGTCATAGGCTCGGCAACTTACCTTGAGTAGGTATTTGTCAACTATCTCCAAACCACAACTTGTACAAAGGCTTTTCCCCAGAGAGGCTGATGCCATCGTCTGCAGTGTCAAGGAAGACAAAGACGAAGATGGTGAATACGACTCATCTCCAAAAATGTAATCCGATGTGCCCTAGATATATAAAACAGAAAAATAAGTCATGATTGATATAACGCAAACTTTCCATGCATAAATTAAGAACAATTTCATATGCCTAAATTTGACCAGGCCTATATCTGACTTTCCTGATAGTACATACATTTGTCATCTAAAGAAGTTATGACTGACGTGGTTTTCCCACCTAGTTATCTTAAGATGAATGCCCAAACTAAATCGCTCTGGATAAGAGTCTGCTTATTGACATGTAAAATGAAGGCACCCGTGAAGGCATAGGCCTAATTTCCACTGGTAAGGTTTCACGCATAGGCCTACTATTAAAAATAGGCTACCGGTATACCCGTTTGATTACTCTTCCTTATGCTACTTGTCGGCGTACGTTTGTTTATTCCATGTGTAACTGTTTGTCTCACTGTTTTGCTTTATTTTGGCCAGGTCGCAGTTGTAAATGAGAACTTGTTCTCAACTGGGCTACCTGGTTAAATAAAAAAAAGTATACTCAAAGAATCGGAAGATGCCCTTCCACATCCCTCCTTTTTTAATTTATTTCACCTTTATTTAGGCATAGTGACTAGTCAAAATAGGTTGGTGCAAAATATGCACTGGGGGGGGCCTTTTACTCCACTTCTGCTTACTATGACAACCACGACGAAAAAAATAGGACTAAGATGCCATCTTCAAGGACCCTTTAATTTTTTTGTACACATGAACCAAAACTCTTGAAATGTTCAACCACTTGTCAACAAAATAACGTTCATGGTTCAACGCCTATCCATTTCTGCTGTCAATCACATTAGTTCTCTGCAGAAGGGCAATTCTTGTAAAATGATCACATTCAGGACGAATGACTTAACAAAAAAGCCGAATGGCCAAATCAAACAGACAGATTTGTATGGCAGCTTTCTCCAAACCAACGCGCACGCAGCCATGTATTTTGATTAGCCTGTAACGCAACCTCCCTCAGGTAATGCACTGATTTGTGCAGAGAAAACGAATGGGTGGGCATCTAAAATTATTAACTTGTAACAGTCGCCCGTCGGTTTGGAGTACCCTAACATTTTACCGAATGTAGGATTTTTAAACAATAAATGATAGGCCTAATAGCACCAAATAAAATCGAAAAATTCGCTAAACAATGAATGCTCGAGAATTTCTTCAGACTTTCAATATGGATATAGGCATACCGTGCTGTCGAAGGTCGAGTTAAACCCATTTTCAATGTCATCCACCTCGGAGCAAGCCAACATTTGTTCGCTTTTCCAATACATTACGTTGTAGCCCTAGAACAAAACGCAAATCCACCACGATAATAGTCCCATATAGATTCCATCCAGTGTCAGAGGCAGCTGCACTAACCCCATGCCCTAGCGAAAGCAATCTTTGCATTTGTGAGGGTGGAACTTTTTCCTCTCCATTTTCCTTTTGACTGTCTTGGCCGCACCTCCTTGAAACATATGCCCGCCTTGGATATGAGATGTTATACATAGGGAAAGTATTTCAGTAATACGTCAGAGGTGATAGCACATCTCTCGATATAGCTTTTTATTTTCGTTATTTTTACATAATACAACAATCCTCCGTGATAAGATGGTCATAAATTTCGTTTTATTTCACACGCTGCTGCTAAAGGTGAAAATAAACTAAAAGAAATGTAACAGGTAATTTAGGCTTTGTTAATCTCTTAAAATGTATAGCCCAATGTTTGCAACCTTAGTTTCAGAAAAGAAATAACTCGCATTGCGGCAATCAGTTCGTTTTTAATCCATCCCATTCGGACTAACCGATAGCATCTGGGCAGAGAGCAACTGACAGCAGCCCAATTGGGTTTATTGTCCCGTAGTTGAGTTCAGCATCTTATTGCTGCAGCTGATGATGGTGACGGTAGTTCAATGAACGATGGGTCCTATAATTGCTAAATACAAGTAGGTTTGTGAAACCCCTATCTGCGACGGTCGTCGTAATGAGTAGACCAAGGTGCAGCTGGAAAGTGCTCATATTTATATTTACTGTAACTCAGAACGCTCAAACAAAATAACAAACCAAGGAAACACGAACGTCACGTTTTGCAGCCTTACTGAGCTGACAAAAACAAGATCCCACACAGAAGGAGGGGGGGGGAAAAGGGCTGCCTAAGTATGATTCCCAATCAGAGACAACGATAGACAGCTGCCTCTGATTGGAAACCATATTCGGCCAATCAAAGGAAGAAACACAACATAGAAATATAACCCATATAATGCCCACCCCATGTCACACCCTGACCTAACCAAACAGAGAAAAACGGCTCTCTCAGGTCAGGGTGTGACACTATCATTTTAAAATAATTTCGTGTGCCCATGTTTTCTTAGTTTTTCCAAAGCTTTAGTAAAACAATATATAAAAGGCGTGGGGACCCTTTTCAATAGGAAAGCTTACTGTTCGAAGTATCTGATTAAAAAAAGAGATGTGCAATCTTCAGCACTATAACAATTGTCATCATGCCTCTGTTATGTTGTTATGCAATGTTGGCTATGGCCCACTGCAGGAATTTATGTATTTTTTTGGTACCAAGATTTTTCAGTAGGACTCCATTTTTTTCGTTTTCATAATACAAATACCTACTTATTATAATGTTGAGGTGAAATTGTACCAATTTGCTATAATAGCCAGCATAATACAACTCAATCTTGTTTTAATGTTGAATTATCCTGTTCGATTTTTGTTGTTGTTGATATTCATTATTCACTGTAGGCCTACGTTTCCCTAAATTGTGATAGCCTGTGCAAACTTTGCATCCCTGTACATTTGATTTGATCGAACTTTGATTCGTTTTTGCAAAGTTATTGTTTTTCTTCTAAGACAGTGAACTGACAGCTCTGACTTTGCTTTCGTACGTTCCATGTGCGCTGACACACACACAAACAGCGGATTTTTTTTATCATCACCAACAAAAATATTTTATGAATTTGTTTTGTAAATGTAACTATTCTTTCTTTCAAATAGACTGTATTTATTTGTTAACAGCAACATACTGCTTTCAGATAGTCCTATAATGTAAACGTTCCAATATCTTTAAATTAATCAAAATGAGCCTATTATTATTATTATTATTATTATTATTATTATTATTATTATGATTTTCCACGTTGTTAAATGATAATTTGAGAAATTCGATTTGAACCAAATTTTGTCGAATGGGCAAGACGTTTTTTTCGTCATGGGAAAAATGTGTCGAGACTAAACATTCGGTAGTCTATAGTTAACATGCATGTCCACTTTTATTAGATTCACCTTAACTAGAATATGTTATTTCACAAAAGCAGACCGAACAATTTAAACCTCTCACTGGGCTACTACTGAAAACCACTGAATCGGATCAAATGAACGGTATGCTTACTAAAATATGCAAGCATGATTCATTTTTTTTTTAAAGTGTGTGATTGACAATATCAGCCCCTTCATCTGTGTTTCTCCCTATGTGGACATTTCACAGCAAAGCCACAAGCGTTCAAAATATCAATTTTCAGACGCAAGGGGAAAATGTTTTTTTTTTTTTGTAACATGTACTTGTAAACCCCCTATGATTTAAGTCCGTCGTAACAAAGGGAATTCCGGGAATTTCACCACGTAACAAACCTAATGGCCCATTTCAGAACTTTTTTTCCTGGTTTGTAATCGCTGTTAATGTTATTAGTTAGTTAGATATACTGTATAGTCCATCACATGTATGACACCATTTTTTTTCAAATTGATTCCCTCGTAATTGTGGATCACATTTTCTATAACACTTTTCTCAAAGTCTTGGAGCTCCCAACAGTATATTATATGAGGACATTCACCTAATTTAATCATGTACAGACAGACAGAAAGACTAAAAACAGGTTTTCTAGAGTTTGTAAAGAGGAAGCTATTGTCTCGAAAAAATAAATAGATGTTTTGTCACGTACATCACCAAATAGGTGCAGAGAAATGTATTGTTTTAAAGGGTCAGCCATAGATGCACCCTGTACTGCAATTGCTAATTAGGGTTAAGTGCCTTGTTCAAGAATAATCTGTCGATGTGCCCAACGTGTCGGCTTGGGTAATCGACTTTTTGGTTACTGGCGCAAGGCTCTAACCGCCTGCCGCCCTACTATTATTGTGATAGTTTGTTATGGGTCCATAGGAGAGATAAATCAATGTATGCCTGACATCATTGCCGAAACTGTCATCTGGATTTTGTCATCTGCTAAATTAGTGCTCTCTCTTACTCAGACCATTGTGTACAAAGCTCAGATGAAGGTGTATTGAGTCTAATCTTTTGGCTAAGTTATGATACACTATATATACAAAAGTATGAGGACACCCCTTCAAATTAGTGGATTTGGCTATTTCAGCCAAACCCGTTAGTGACAGGTGTATAAAATCGAGCACACAGCCATGCAATCTCCATAGACAACCATTGGGAGTAGAATGGCCTTACCGAAGAGCTCAGTGACTTTCAATGTGGTACCATCATAGGATGCCACCTTTCCAACAAGTCAGTTTGTCAAATTTCTGTCCTGCTAGAGCTGACCCGGTCACCTGCAAGTGCTGTTATTGCGAAGTGGAAATGTCTAAGAGCAGCAACGGCTCAGCCACAAAGTGGTAGGCCACACAAGCTCACAGAACGGAATGTCGAGTGCTGAAGCACGTAGCGTGTACAAATCATCTGTCCTCAGTTGCAATACTCACTATCGAGTTACAAACTGCCTCTGGAAGCAACGTCAGCACACTAACTGTTCGTCGGGAGCTTCATGAAATGGGTTTCCATGGCCAAACCACTG
This sequence comes from Salmo salar, assembly GCF_965601325.2. Classification (NCBI taxonomy): domain Eukaryota; kingdom Metazoa; phylum Chordata; class Actinopteri; order Salmoniformes; family Salmonidae; genus Salmo; species Salmo salar. The sequence continues at coordinate 18,795,174 of NC_138293.1, read as the reverse complement.
CACACAAGCCTAGATTCACCATACACAATCTCAAGCGTCAGCTGGAGTGGCGTAAAGCTCGCCGCTATCGGACTCTGGAGGAGTTGAAACGCGTTCTCTGGAGTGATGAATCACGCTTCAACATCTGGCAGTCGACGGACGAATCTGGGTTTGGCGGATGCCAGGAGAACACTAACCACCCAAAAGCATAGTGGCAACTGTAAAGTTTGGAGGAGGAATAATGGTTTGGGGCTGTTTTTCATGGTTCGGGCTAGGCCCCTTAGTTCCAGTGAAGGGAAATCTTAACACTACAGCATACAATGACATTCTAGACGATTCTGTGCTACCAACTTTGTGGCAACAGTTCCTGTTTCAGCATGACAATGCCCCTGTGCACAAAGCGAGGTTCAAACAGAAATGGTTTGTCGATCGGTGTGGAAGAACTTGACTAGCCTGCACAAAGCCTTGACCTCAACCCCATCGAACACTTTTGGGATGAATTGGAACGTCGACTGCGAGCTAATTATAATCGCCCAACATCAGTACCTGACCATGCTAATGCTCTTGTGGCTGAATGGAAGCAAGTCCCTGCAGCAATGTTGGGACTTGCATCTAGTGGAAAGCCTTCCCAGAAGAGTGGAGGCTGTTATAGCAGCAACTCCACATTAATGCCCATGATTTTGGAATGAGATGTTCGACAAGCAGGTGTCCACATACTTTTGGTATTCTAGTGTATAAATTCAGATTACATAATTTAAAAGACATTGGGGGAATACTGTTGGTTGACTTGACATCAGTGTGTGTTTGCCTCTCTGACACCAAACTCAATGACTGTTTTTTCCCCACCTGTGCTGAAAAAATGGTTTCAAATAGAACTGCAGTGATCACCAAAGTGCACTGTGTTACTCTTTGCTACAGTACTTACTAAGTCGCTCTGTATAAGGGCACCTGCTAAATAAACAAAATGTACAAGGTACACAACTCCTGGGCAAGTCCTGCAGCACAGCTGAAGATTGAATCATTTTTGTTACTTGGCTTCTCTCTGCCTCTCTTTTTTCACTTTACTATGTGTGAGTCACCAAGCGCATATCATGTTGAGCTCTGGGTGGGTACAACCATAGAAATATAATTCATTAAATGGACAAAGCTTGTCAGTCCAGAGATTTCTGGGTGTTACACAAAATATCGATGCCAGTGTATCCACTCTGAAACGTTGACTTAAATTGGAGAGTCTGCTCCATTTTACTAATCCTAATTCTGTGTATTCGAAAGAGAGGGGAGGGGCCCTCTGAATTCTGATGCTGCGCCACATTCTAGAACGTTGTTGGGAAATGGGCCCAATCCAAGGGTGACTTGGTTCCTCCATTCTCTTGTGTTCATGGCGTTCTTTCGATTTCCCATCACAGTGAAACCCCCATCCTGTTACTCACATACGTGGAGGAAGCAGAAGTCAGAGGAGGGACTAGCATTTACACACAGTAGAAATGGTAACACTTACAACAACTGGTGAATGATAGACACTACAAAGTGAGCTGATAAGTGATCAAAGTGTAAAAAAAATAGGAAATGGATCCTTTACTTAAGACTTCTGTTGCTATTTTTCCTCCCTCAAAACAGTCTGAAAACATTTCACATCCCCCTTTCCTCATGCATTGCAATTGTTCTTCCAGTTACGTCTGTTGCAGGGCTCTCTCTATTGTGTTATTGGAGATATACTGGCTCCACAGATATTCCTGTGTGTAAGACAATACCCCTCAAATCATTGCATCTCATCATTAGCCATATAAGAATAACAAACCTAAAGGAAGCTATGTCTTGGTTTTTCTGTGTTGATGGACAGGCACAGAACATTTACCTATGGCTATTGTTTTTTATTAAATCATGAAGTTTATATATATATATCAAAACTATGAAATAACACATGGAATCATGTAGTAACCAAAAAAGTGTTGCACAAATCAAAGTATATTTATATTTGAGATTCCTCAAAGTAGACACCCTTTGCCTCGATGACAGCTTTGAACACTCTTGCCATTCTCTCAACCAGCTTCATGAGGTAGTCACCTGGAATGTATTTAAATTAACAGGTGTGCCTTGTTAACTTGTAGAATTTCTTTCCTTAATGCGCTTGAGCTAATCAGTTGTGTTGTGACAAGGTAGGGGTGGTATACAGAAGATAGCCCTATTTGGTAAAAAAACCAAGTCCATATTATGAAAAGAACAGCTCAAATAAGCAAAGAGAAACGACATGAAGATCAGTCAATCCGTAAAACTTCAAGAACTTTTGAAAGTTTCTTAAAGGGCAGTTGCAAAAACCATCAAGCGTTATGATGAAACTGGCCCTCATGAGGACAGTCACAGGAAAGGTAGACCCAGAGTTGCTGCAGAGGATAAGTTCATTAGAGTTACCAGCCTCAGAAATTGCAGCCCAAATAAATCCTTCACAGAGTTCAAGTAACGGACACATCACTTGTTCAATGGAGACTGCGTGAAACAGGCTTTCATGGTCGAATTGCTGCAAAGAAACCACTACTAAAGGACACCAATAAGAAGATACTTGCTTGAGCCAGGAAACACGAGCAATGGACATTAGACCGGTGGAAATCTGTTGAGTCCAAATTAATAGATTTTTTGTTCCAACCGCCATGTGAGATGCAAAGTACGTGAACGGATGATCTCCGCATGTGTGGTTCCCACCGTGAAGCATGGAGGAGGTGGTGTGGGGTTGCTTTGCTGGTGACATGGTCAGTGACTTATTTACAATTCAAGCCACTCTTAAATATATTTTGATTACAATGTAGAAAATAGTTAAAATAAAGAAAAACCCTTGAATGAATAGGTGTGTCCAAACTTTTGCCTGGTATTGTGTGTATATAAAAGTCGGAAGTTTACATACACTTAGGTTGGAGTCATTAAAAGTCGTTTTTCAACCACTCCACAAATTTCTTGTTAAACTATAGTTTTGGCATGTTGGTTAGGACATCTACTTTGTGCATGATACAAAGTAATTTGACCCAAGTTAAACAATTTAAAGGCAATGCTACCAAATACTAATTGAGTGTATGCAAACTTCAGACTTCAACTGTGTGTGTATATATATATATATATATACTGCTCAAAAAAATAAAGGGAACAGTTAAACAACACATCCTAGATCTGAATGAAAGAAATAATCTTATTAAATACTTTTTTCTTTACATTGTTGAATGTGCTGACAACAAAATCACACAAAAATAATCAATAGAAATCCAATTTATCAACCCATGGAGGTCTGGATTTGGAGTCACACTCAAAATTAAAGTGGAAAACCACACTACAGGCCGATCCAACTTTGATGTAATGTCCTTAATACAAGTCAAAATGAGGCTCAGTAGTGTGTGTGGCCTCCACGTGCCTGTATGACCTCCATACAATGCCTGGGCATGCTCCTGATGAGGTGGCTGATGGTCTCCTGAGGGATCTCCTCCGAGACCTGGACTAAAGCATCCGCCAACTCCTGGACAGTCTGTGGTGCAACGTGGCGTTGGTGGATGGAGCGAGACATGATGTCCCAGATGTGCTCAATTGGATTCAGGTCTGGGGAACGGGCGGTCCATAGCATCAATGCCTTCCTCTTGCAGGAACTGCTGACACACTCCAGCCACATGAGGTCTAGCATTGTCTTGCATTAGGAGGAACCCAGGGCCAACCGCACCAGCATATGGTCTCACAAGGGGTCTGAGGATCTCATCTCGGTACCTAATGGCAGTCAGGCTACCTCTGGCGAGCACATGGAGGGCTGTGCGGCCCCCAAAAGAAATGCCACCCCACACCATGACTGACCCACCGCCAAACCGGTCATGCTGGAGGATGTTGCAGGCAGCAGAACGTTCTCCACGGCGTCTCCAGACTCTGTCACGTCTGTCACGTGCTCAATGTGAACCTGCTTTCATCTGTGAAGAGCACAGGGCGCCAGTGGCGAATTTGCCAATCTTGGTGTTCTCTGGCAAATGCCAAACGTCCTGCACGGTGTTGGGCTGTAAGCACAACCCCCACCTGTGGACGTCGGGCCCTCATACCACCCTCATGGAGTCTGTTTCTGACTGTTTGAGCAGACACATGCACATTTGTGGCCTGCTGGAGGTCATTTTGCAGGGCTCTGGCAGTGCTTCTCCTGCTCCTCCTTGCACAAAGGCGGAGGTAGCGGTCCTGCTGCTGGGTTGTTGCCCTCCTACGGCCTCCTCCACGTCTCCTGATGTACTGGCCTGTCTCCTGGTAGCGCCTCCATGCTCTGGACACTACGCTGACAGACACAGCAAACCTTCTTGCCACAGCTCGCATTGATGTGCCATCCTGGATGAGCTGCACTACCTGAGCCACTTGTGTGGGTTGTAGACTCCGTCTCATGCTACCACTAGAGTGAAAGCACTGCCAGCATTCAAAAGTGACCAAAACATCAGCCGGGAAGCATAGGAACTGAGAAGTGGTCTGTGGTCCCCACCTGCAGAACCACTCCTTTATTGGGGGTGTCTTGCTAATTGCCTATAATTTCCACCTGTTGTCTATTCCATTTGCACAACAGCATGTGAAATTTATTGTCAATCAGTGTTGCTTCCTAAGTGGACAGTTTGATTTCACAGAAGTGTGATTGACTTGGAGTTACATTGTGTTGTTTAAGTGTTCCCTTTATTTTTTTGAGCAGTGTATATATATATATATATATATATATACACACACACACAGTTGAAGTCAAAAGTTTACATACACATTAGCCAAATACATTTAAACTCAGTTTTTCATAATTTCTGACATTTAATCCTAGTAAAAATTCCCTGTCTTAGGTCAGCTAGGATCACCACTTTATTTTAAGAATTTGAAATATTAGAATAATTTTAGAGTGATTTATTTCAGCTTTTATTTCTTTCATCACATTCTCAGTGGGTCAGAAGTTTACATACACTCAATTAGTATTTGGTAGCATTGCCTTTAAATTGTTTAACTTGGGTCAAACGTTTTGGGTAGCCTTCCACAAGCTTCCCACAATAAGTTGGGTGAATTTTGGCCCATTCCTCCTGACAGAGCTGGTGTAACTGAGGCAGGTTTTTAGGCCTCCTTGCTCACACATGCTTTTTCAGTTCTGCCCACAAATGTTCTATAGGATTGAGGTCAGGGCTTTGTGATGGCCACTCCAATACCTTGACTTTGTTGTCCTTAAGCCATTTTGCCACAACTTTGTAAGTATGTTTGGGGTCATTGTCCATTTGGAAGACCCATTTGCGACCAAGCTTTAACTTCCTGACTGATGTCTGGAGATGTTGCTTCAATATATCCGCATAATTTTCCATCCTCATGATGCAATCTATTTTGTGAAGTGCACCAGTCCATCCTGCAGCAAAGCACCCCCACAACATGATCCTGCCACCCTGTGCTTCACGGTTGGTATGGTGTTCTTCGGCTTGCAAGCCTCCCCTTTTTCTTCCAAACATAACGATGGTCATTTTGGCCAAACAGTTCTGTTTTTGTTTCATCAGACCAGAGGACATTTCTCCAAAAAGTACGGTCTTTGTCCCCATGTGCAGTAGAAACCCATAGTCTGCCTTTTAATGGTGGTTTTGGAGCAGTGGCTTCTTCCTTGCTGAGCGGCCTTTTCAGGTTATGTTGATATAGGGCTTCTTTTACTGTGGATAGATATACTTTCGTACCTGTTTCTTCCAGCATCTTCACAAGGTCCTTTACTGTTGTTCTGGGATTGATTTGCACTTTTCGCACCAAAGTACATTCATCTCTAGGAGACAGAACGCGTCTCCTTCCTGAGTGGTATGACGGCTGCGTGGTCCCATGGTGTTTATACTTGCGTACTATTGTTTGTACAGATGAATGTGGTACCCTCAGTCGTTTGGAAATTGCTCCCAAGGATGAACCAGACTTGTGGAGGTCTACCATTTTTTTGAGGTCTTGGCTGATTTCTTTTGATTTTCCCACGATGTCAAGCAAAGAGGCACTGAGTTTGAAGGTAGGCCTTGAAATACATCCACAGGTACATCTCCAATTTACTCAAATGATGTCAATAAGCCTATCAGAAGCTTCTAAAGCCATGACATAATTTTCTGGAATTTTCCAAGCTGTTTAAAGGCACAGTCAACTGACCCACTGGAATTGTGATATAGTGAATTTTAAGTGAAATAATCTGTCTGTAAACAATTGTTGGAAAAATTACCTGTGTCATGCGCAAAGTAAATGTCCTAACCGATTTGCCAAAACTATAGTTTGTTAACAAGAAATTTGTGGAGTGGTTGAATAATGAGTTTTAATGACTCCAACCTAAGTGTAAGTAAACTTCTGACTTCAACTGTATATATTAGGTGGGGCGTTGGATATTCCTGCGGTTAACATGTCAATTGCACACTCCCTCAAAACTTGAGACATCTGTGGCATTTAGGTGCATTTAGTTTAATCTTTTGGCTAAGTTATGATACACTATATATACAGAAGTATGTGGACACCCCTTCAAATTAGTGGATTCTGCTATTTCAGCCACACCCATTGCTGACAGGTGTATAAAATTGAGCACACAGCCATGCAATCTCCATAGACAACCATTGGCAGTAGAATGGCCTTGCTGAAGAGAGGATCATCCAAAAGAAGGAGATTCAACAGGAGGCTCTTTGCCATTTTTGACCAAATACACAAAATATAGAAAATGAAGGTGGAGTTGGGCAGGAGTCATATGATCCTGTAGGCCTGGGGGTATAGGGCCGTCAGAGTGCCTGTCTTCCAGTAATGAGCTTTGGCAGGTTAACCTGAGGGGGCAGAGGGGGGCTGCAGAGGTCATGTTTCTGGGAGGAAGAGAAATTTCCACTGGCGTCAAGGCGTATGTTTCAGGTCTCACTCACTATTATTACATCTATTATTATTACAATGCTGAGCCCAGCACTTTTCATGTGAAGATTTAGGTGTTTTTAGACATGTGATTAAAAAGACATGAAGACAACTTATGAAATAGGCTTGTGTGTTGTGTTGTGATGGCAAATGTAATCTTTGATGATAGGATTGAAACAATGTTACACCGGGATGAAAATATAAACATTACATGTCATGTTGATGCATGACTTGGTGTGGCTGGTCAGACTGGCAGGAACATGCACTTCTGATTTGTTGCATGTCAGGGCCTGGGTCTGGAGGATGCTGTTGTGGTCGTAGGAAATGGAGCCGATGACAGAGACACTATCACTCTGGCCTCAGGAAACAGAAAATACAACATCACTCCCACGTGGAAGTCCGACCCAAAACACACCGTGCCCTCAGTGCCCGCTTGTCTGGGTCTGCCAACCGTGCCCAGACCTCCCGTCTCTGAACTGGTGTTTGTTTTGTTGCTTAAGAGGAGTGTCCTGCTAAACCATTACTGACCTGAACAATTAGTGGCTGTCATATGGCTCAGTTGTTTGGAACATAGTGCTGCTAAAAGCAAGGTTGTTTCAATTGCACACATGCTTAACTGAATGATCAACAGAGACAAAAAGCAACAATTAACATTTATTGAAATAGTTTGGGGAATGGCCTCATCTCTGAGGGATGATCCTTAGAGCCATATGCTTTGATGGCAGGTAGCCCTATGTGGGGCATCTGGCATTGACCACTGGGCTTAAGGAGTTCCAATGACTTAGCTGGTGGTAGTGAGGAGGTGGGTTGTCGGTAACTTTTGCTGTAAGAGAACATGGGTAAGTTTGACATATAAATACATACCAAGATTTATGCCCATTGGTTGAGAGAAAGGAAGGTGATAATTTCAAGAGTGGATTGAACAGCAAGTGTGAGGAATGTGCATTATTATGCTGTGCTCATAGCTGAACGACATTCTGCACGTGTCAAATCGAAAAGGGAGAAATGACACTATGATGATGATGACAATGTTTGTAAACACTAACGTATACATTCCCACTATGCACATTGTGAACAGAGGAAGCAATGTGAATTGTATTGTGCTTACTGAAAAAAGTAGTGAGCTATCCATTCAGACAAATCTTACTGATTGAACCTACGTTATCAACTATATTGAACGGAAATATAAACATGCAACAATTTCATATAAGGAAATCAGTCAATTGAAAAAAAATAATTCGGCCATAATCTATGGATTTCACATGACTGGGCAGGGGCGCAACCTGGTAGGGCGTAGGCCCACCCACTTGAGTGCCAGGCCCACTCACTGTGTAGCCAGGCCCAGCCAATCAAAATTAGTTTTTCCCTACAAAAGGGCTTTATTACAGACAGAAATACTCCTCAGTTTCATCAGCTGTCCGGGTGGCTGGTCTCAGACGATCCCACAGGTGAAGAAGCTGGATGTGGACGTCCTGGGCTGGCATAGAACGGGGGGCCAGCAGTGGACGGGGGGCCAGCACAGAAAAAAATGTATGAAATTGTATGAAATGTATGCATTCACTACTGTAAGTCGCTCTGGATAAGAGCGTCTGCTAAATGACTAAAATGTAATGTAAATGTAAATACTGCCAAATTCTCTAAAACGACTTTGGTGGTGGCTTATGGTAGAAAAATTTGAATTACATTTTCTGGCAACCACTATGGTGGACATTCCTGCAGTCAGCATGCAAATTGCACGCTCCCTCATTTGAGACATCTGTGGTATTGTGTTGTGACAAAACTGCACATTTTAAAGTGGCCTTTTATTGTGCACCTGTGTATTGATCATGCTGTTTAATCAGCTTTTTGATATGCTACACCTGTCAGGTGGATGGATTATCTTGGCAAAGGAGAAATGTTCCCTAACATGTATGTAAACAAATTTGTGGCCAAAATTTGAGTGAAATAAGATTTTTGTGCGTATGGAAAAATGTGGGTATCTTTTATTTCAGCTAATTAAACATGGGAACAACACTTTACATGTTGTGTTTATATTTTTGTTCAGTATACAGTACCAGTGAAAAGTTTGGAAACACCTACACATTCAAGTGTTTTTCTTTATTTGTACTATTTAATAGTGAAGACATCAAAACTATGAAATAACATATGGAATCATGTAGTAACCAAAAAAGTGTGAAACAAATCCAAATATATTTTATATTTGAGATTCTTCAAAGTAGCCACACTTTGCCTTGATGACAGCTTTGCACACTCTTGCATTCTCTCAACCAGCTTCATGAAGTCGCCTGGAATGCATTTCAATTAAGAGGTGTGCCTTGTTAAAAGTACATTTCTGGAATTTCATTCCTTCTTAATGCATTTGAGCCAATCTGTTGTGTTATGACAAGGTAGGGGTGGTATACAGAAGATAGCCCTATTTGGTAAAATACTAAGTCCATATTTTGCCAAGAACAGCTCAAATAAGCAAAGAGAAACAACAGTCCATCATTACTTTAAGACATGAAGGTCAGTCAATCCGGAAAATTTGAAGAACTTTGAACGTTTCTTCAAGTGCAGTCATAAAAACCATCAAGCGCTATGATGAAACTGGCTCTCATGAGGACTGCCACAGGAAAGGAAGACCGAGAGTTACCCAGAGTTCATTAGAGTTACCAGCCTCAGAAATTGCAGCCAAAATAAAAGCTTCACAAAATAAAAGCTTCCTTACGCCCCCCTTACTCACCCCTCTGGTTCCATTCTATACCTCCTTACACCCCCTTAATCACCCCTCTGGTTCCATTCTATACCTGCTTATGCCCCCTTACTCAACCATCGACGGCAACCACCCCTGGACCGCTACACATCCGCTACAGCCATCCGCTTTATACCCACAGAGCAACGGCTGGTTTGGCTGGGCTACGGCCCCCCACTTTATACCCACAGAGCAACGGCTGGTTTGGCTGGGCTACGGCCCCCCACTTTATACCCACAGAGCAACGGCTGGTTTGGCTGGGCTACGGCCCCCCACTTTATACCCACAGAGCAATGGCTGGTTTGGCTGGGCTACAGAGCTCCGGTATGAAAAGGCCTGGATGTAAGTAGAGTGCTCAGGGCCCAACCTGCTTTCATCTGGCCAGGGCTGAGTCACCGAGGCTGGGGAACGTAAGCCAGGGAAAGCCCCTCTGGGGCAGCCGCACGCAATGCTCAATTACACTTGTGCTGGAACATGGTCCCGTTTTGAAATGAGTTCATGAGTTTATTTTTACAGGGACAGTGCACATTGATAAACCTTTCAGTAAAAGTGCCGGTATTAGCTAGCCGGCTAATTTTCAACTGCAGTCCCTGGGCAGGTATGGGAGAGACAAGTTTTGAGGCCTTGGATATTCGCATACACAGAGGAAAGGGCTGGAAATAAAACTGCTTGTATATCCTCAAACAGACATCTTAGTTAGAGTAAGTATGACTGACGATTTTTTTCATGTAGTGAAGTTGATGATGCTTGCCATGTGTAGTTTACCTTCAATCTGTATCGCCAAAGTTCAGCATTATAGCATGATTGAAATTCAGAAGTATTGTGATTGAGCCGACATATGCAGCGTCAGCGGAGATAATGCAGTCTCCGCTAATGCAGGAACATTGTCTTTACATTTCTATCACGCTGTAGCGCAGATCTTCAGCGCTACGGATGGAATCGAGCCCTAAACCTTTTCTGATGCCTTCATTTCGCTCCTCATTTTCAAGTGTGGTGTTTCACAGGGATCGATTCTTGGAGCTCTTATTTTATTTCTAGTTTATATGAATGATCTATCAATGTATTCATTTTTTCAAATGATGCTTGCTGATGATGACACAAGGTAGGCTATGGAGTCTGCATCTCTCATTACACAGACTGTTCTTACAGTATGTCTCTTAATTTTGCATTGTGATCAACAGTCTGTTTTGTGAACCCACTTCGCTGCCATGAGTAGTGGTGGTGGGGGGGTCTCTGAAAGAAAGAGGAAATGTTACTGTATTTTGTACTGTAGCACACACACACACACACACACACACACACCACACAGCCTAGCTGCCCTCATCTGGGAGTGATTTGTTGTCCAGTGTACCCGTGGCCTTTAGTCATTGTGCGTCTGTCATTCGCAGAGAGAGAGGGTCGAGCTGATCTACACTGAACAAAAATATAAATGTAACATTCAACATGTATTTTTTTAGTGAGTTACATTTCATATAAGGAAATCAGTCAATTGAAATAAATTCATTAGGCCCTGTAATCTATGGATTACACATGACTAGGAATACAGATATGCATCTGTTGGTCACAGGTACATTAATAAAAAAACATTTTGCCTCATGCATCTCCTTCGCATAGAGTTGATCAGGCTGTTGACTGAAACATGGGACCAACACTTTACATGTTGCATTTATATTTTAGTTGAGTGTACATGGAGAGTCAGGGGGAGTGCTCTGATTACTCCATGCCTTAAGTGAGGAGGACATTTCAGAACATAGGTCTCATTCACACCTATCCAAATGCACGCAGGCATATCCCCCTCCCCAAGACACGCAAACACATTTACAAAGTGCATGTGCAAGCACACACACACACACACACACACACACACACACACACACACACACACACACACACACACACACACACACACACACACACACACACACACACACACAGACGCAGAGAGAGAGAGAACTGTACTTGTGCATGTGACATTAAAACTTCAAACCTGAAACACACCCTTGAGCACCCTATAGGGCACACATTATTTACTTCTTCGACAGTGAAGAAAATACATATTGGAATGCAAAGCAAAAAGATTGTCTCTCACACTATACAGTACATCCTTGCAAACCACATAGTTGGCATGGTGTCAGAAACCACAAGTATGCCATTTGTGTTGTGGCAGGTGAAGAAGGTAAACACCAACTAACCAGCATCATCAGCCCTCACAATATATTCACACAAATCTCAAGTCTTGTTTATATGCTTCCTTTATTCTGGATGTTTCTGTAGGGATGTAAGAGGAAAGAACCATGACCATAATAAATAGACGGCTTACACACACACACACACACACACACACCACACACACACAGGTAGGAGTATGCCTGCCTCACACACACCCTTCCCCTCTACACCCCCTCCTATTCCAAGGAGTAAACACGACAAGTGAAAAGGGTGTAAAGGCGAGCTTTGAGAGGAAGGCAGGCATGAAGCAGGCCGATGACAGTAATCTGCACAATTATTCCAGCTATGACAACAAAGGCGAGAGGGAATGCAGGCACCACTGACACCTGTCCCAGCTGCCCCAGAGGAGAAACATGGAGTGGAGGGGGGTGTAACTCCTCACCTCAGTGCGGCTGTATGGGGAGAAGCAAATCGACAACGTGACGGGCCGGACACACACACTAAGAACATGACATCATCCGATGTGTGTAGTTACAATTTATTGGTGCATAAAAAATTGACATGCATATACTGTAAGTACAACTAAAGCCTGACTTACTAAAATGCTTTGAAATAGATATGTCAGATTGAGCCTTCAGAAAACACTTGAGCTGCTCTGTAACCAAACATAGCTGACTGGCAGTCATTCCTATCCTGCTCCACTGAGTTGGGCCTCTACTGACAGGTATGATCTGTTACACGTGTCCTTTCACCAAAGCTGCCTGACCTTCTGACCCTGCACCCTTCCTCAGTGCTCCTGACCTGGGGATAAATGGTAGAGTTCAGCCACGAATGACTGAGGAGAATCATACACTATGGCAGTGGAGAACTGTGAATATTGGACCTAGGCCTTCAGAGGGACCACAAATCTTCCAATACGTTGTATCAAACTCAAAAACAAAGAAAAGAACAAAAAACATAGCATCACCTAATGCGTCCGACATTATATCTTCAGTTTTTGGACGATTCTCGCTCTAGTGATGGAGGAGCAATGCTTTTTGATGACATTATGATTGAATCAAACAGGCCTGGCTGCACTTCGGGCTGCCGCACACACAGACAGAACCGGCATGTGACACACAACATAAAATAACGCGTGCCGCAAAACCAAACCACACACTGTTTAGACAACCTATGGTACCTTAACCAATAGAAACTGTCAGCAATAGCGACAGCAACAGTGTCATATCAAAGGTGACAGGTGCTGAAAGGACAGTGACCATAATACATGTGCACTCCATGGCGCTGAAGGAGAGACAGTTTTGGTGAAACACATAGACAGGGCTGATAGACCGGCGACAGCAGTCACACACACAGGGGCGACCCACATATTTTTGGGGCTTGCCTGTTTTGCATGTTATTTTGGCATTAACACGTGTCACATATCAGTTTGCAAACAATGTCAAAATAATATATATAATTGAGTTAATAAAGCCGCATACAACATTTTATTGAGTGAGGCAGCTCCAAAATGCAGGTGTTTCAGCCTAGCTCAGTGCTTTCTGTGGTGGGGCAAGCCAGCAGAATATACGGGGTGTTGCGCCGTGATTGGCTCAGTGTTCTGTCACTCACGGGGACTACGTCACTGCAACAAAGCATCCTTTACTCATGCTGCCAAACATACCCTCGTAAAACTGACTATCCTACAGATCCTTGACTTTGGCGATGTCATTTACAAAATAGCCTCCAACACTCTACTCAGCAAATTGGATGTAGTCTATCACAGTGCCATCCGTTCTGTCACCAAAGCCCCATATACTACCCACCACTGCGACCTGTATGCTCTCATCTCACTTCATACTCACTGGCTCCAGGTCATCTATAAGTCTTTGCTAGGTAAAGCACCGCCTTATCTCAGCTCACTGGTCACCATAGCAGCACCCACCCATAGTATGCGCTCCAGCAGGTATATTTCACTGGTCATCCCCAAAGCCAACTCCTCTTTTGGCCACCTTTACTTCCAGTTCTCTGCTGCCAATGACTGGAACGAATTGCAAAAATCACTGAAGCTGGAGTCTTATATCTCCCTCACTAACTTTAAGCATCAGCTATAGAGTAGCTTACCGATCATTGCACCTGTACACAGCCCATCTGTAAATAGCCCACCAAACTACCTCATCCCCATACTGTTATTTCTTTTTTTGCTCCTTTGCGCCTGAGTATCTCTACTTGCACATTCATCTTCTGCACATCTATCACTCCAGGGTTTAATTGCTAAATTGTAATTATTTTGCCACTATGGCCTATTTATTGCCTTACCTCCCTAATCTTACTACATTTGCACAAACTGTATATAGATTTTTCTATTGTGTTATTGACTGTACATTTGTTTATCCCATGTGTTGTTTGTGTCACACTGCTTTGCTTTATCCTGGCCAGGTCGCAGTTGTAAATGAGAACTTGTTCTCAACTGGCCTACCTGGTTAAATAAAGGTGAAATAAAAAAACAAAAAAAACTGCCAAGTGTAAGAGAAGACCTTGAAAATTCTAGCCCTTTGGGTGTTACATTAGATGTGCCCATCCAAGAAGGCTCAAGGTCATTGGCCAGAGATAAAATGACGTCAAATCAAGTTATAAACTCAGCAAAAAAAGAAACATCCCTGTCTTTCAAAGATAATTAGTAAAAATCTAAATAACTTCACAGATTTTCATTGTAAAGGGTTTAAACACTGTTTCCCATGCTTGTGAACCATAAACAATTAATGAACATGCACCCGTGGAAAGGTCATTAAGACACTGGCAAAAAGGGCTCTTCACTGACGAGTCGCGGTTTTGTCTCACCAGGCGTGATTGTGGGATTCGCGTTTATCATCAAAGGAATGAGCGTTACACTGAGGCCTGGAGCGGGATCGATTTGGAGGTGGAGGGTCCGTCATGGTCTGGGGCGGGTGTGTCACAGCATCATCGGACTGAGCTTGTTGTCATTGCAGGCAATCTCAACGCTGTGCGTTACAGGGAAGACATCCTCCTTCATGTGGTACCCTTCCTGCAGGCTCATCCTGACATGACCCTCCAGCATGACAATGCCACCAGCCATACTGCTCGTTCTGTGCGTGATTTCCTGAAAGACAGGAATGTCAGTGTTCTGCCATGCCCAGCGAAGAGTGGGCATGGCAGATGGTAGAGCAGTGTTTCCTTACCTGCTCTGCCATCCGTCCTCCCTGTTGACACCTGGCTCTGCCCATGTGTCAATATTGCCGCATATCTAAACAGTGTCTTCGGTAAGATTAGTAAATTATCCTTATGTCAGACCTTATCTTGTAGGATTGCCCCTTTCATTTTCCACATGTCCAATTCTTCCTGGGGCGTTCGTTCTTGGCTATCCTGTAACAATTCTCTGTCAAGTGTCTTATCTTCTTTAAGATTTATCTGTGCTGCTTTGTATGGTTTTAAATGCATTTATGTGCTGTCTGTGTATATAGTAACCTTTCTCTCCTTTCTTATTTCGCAGGCTCTAGTCAATGCTACTATTTCGGCCTGCTGTGCAGAATAATGTCTGGGCAATGGTTCAGTGTCTAACACCTTAGTTCCTGAAACCAGCTAAGCTTTCATTCCCCTTTTAGTTAGGGTAACAACTACTTTCAACAAAATCATCATATTAGCGAATTGACTAAACATATACTTAAAATAAAAACTAAAATACCTGCCTCTCCTCTTAACTTTTCATATTTTTTAAAACCAATGGAGCCAATAGTCTCTCCATGAATTAATATCCTAAAGCTAAGCGAACCAAACTGTCTTCCCCTTTTATTCTACTTCTGTCTTTTCTGTCTGTCACGGTATTATTTCTGTCACCCATTTCTCGGGAGAGCCTTACACTCTGCCATCTAATCCTGTTTATAATTTAACTATTCTGGTCTCCACTCAGTAACTGTTATCTACCCATTCTGTGTCACGTCCATCTTCCCTCAATCCTGGCTTATGCTCTCCTCCTGCTACCCCCAAACCATCAAGGTCTCAGCAGTGCAGGGGAGGACTTCTCCGTCTGCCCTTCCTTCTGTCTGTCACTCTTTCTCATAACAGTCAGTGTCAAATATTGGTTCTGTTTCCACCTATTAACTAACTATCTCACTGTCTCCCAGTTTGCACTCCTGGATTTGAGAAAAATCAACATGTCTATGGTAGTAATATCAAGATTATTGCATAGTTAAGTAAGTTTATCTGATACTCTCAATGATCCTGGATCACCATGGATGTCACATATCCCTGTCCTGTTGGCTTAGAATATGTCCTAAATACTTAATCACTATCCATCGCTGTCTGTTCCTTTCCCCCGAGATTAGAGGAACCTTGAGAGTTACTCCCTTTCTTCTCATAAGTTTCTCACTAGGTCGTGTCAAACACAGTCTACTATTTTCTTAGGCACACTCATACACACATACATTTCTCTTCCTCCCGGGTCTCTACTAGACCTTATGGGACTTACGTTTAGTACTTTAACCTCTTTTAATTATTCATTATACATGCTATATAACTACTAATTACTAACGTTTCAGTTTTGGATTCTTTAATCATTTACCTTTAAACCAATTACTCCCTTATCAAGTCATCATCAAGAATCAAATCGACAATCTACTGGCAAATCCTTTTTAATCCTTGTCATATGAAGAGAAATTATAGATAAAATGTATCGGTGCTCATCGGCCATAAACATTACACAACAAGTTGGAAATCGCAAATTCAATTAGTGGTTTGGAAGGAATCAGTGACATTTTACATTTACGTCATTTAGCAGACGCTCTTACCCAGAGCGACTTACAGTAGTGAATGCATACATTTCATACATTTTTTTCCCCCGGTACTGGTCCCCTGTGGGAATCGAACCCACAACCCTGGCATTGCAAACGCCATGCTCTACCAACTAAGCCACACAGGACAGTGGCTGTGTGGTCCCAAATCTGGGATTAAGGGGCTCTTTTCCAAGTTTAAAATTATAAACATTAAACGTTGGCCATGCTGTCAACAAAGCATGGTTTGTGCCGCGCAAAGAAAATTACTTAACTCGGAACTGCAAAAACTTGACTTCACTTCAGTGAGTTCAAGACAACTGGGTAGTCAGGAATAAACAAGATCTGACTGGGAAAATACGTTTTGAACGGTCATCCAACTCGGAATTCTAAATCCGGCCTCCAGTTGTTTTAAATCCAGAGAATGCCAGACTTTGATGACAAAATTTGCCCACGAAGGACCGCCGCGCCACCTTACTATTCAAGTGAGCACATCACAACAAGGTGTCCAAAAATGTATTGTATTTTGCTGCATAAATTGTGTAATATGCCAGGGAGATATGTATACTGTAGCTAAGAAAGTAATACTAAGTGTGTGTGATGTAGTAAGATGTTAACCTCTATGGGCTAGGTGGGACGCAAGCATCCCACCCCTGGTACACCCTATCAACAGCAGGTGAAATATCAAGGGCGCCAAATTTGAAAACAATTAAATGTCATAATTCAAATTTCTCAAACATACAACTATCTTACACCCTTTGAAAGATAAACATCTCCTTAACCTGTTAGGGCTAGGGGGCAGTATTGACACGGCTGGATAAAAAACGTACCCGATTTAATCTGGTTACCACTCCTACCCAGTAACTAGAATATGCATATACTTATTACATATGGATAGAAAACAACCGAAAGTTTCTAAAACTGTTTGAATGGTGTCTGTGAGTATAACAGAACTCAAATGGCAGGTCAAAACCTGAGAGATTCCTTTACAGGAAGTGGCCTGTCTGACCATTTCTGGAACTTCTTTGCCATCTCTATCTTTTACTAAGGATCTCTGCTCTAACGTGACACTTCCTACGTCGTCCATAGGCGCTCAGAGCCCGGGAAAAACCTGAATGTCGTCATCCCAGCCCCAGGCTGAAACACATTATCGCCTTTCTCAAGTGGCCGATCAAGGGACTCTGGGCTTAGGCGCGTGACCTGACCGCCCCCGTGTTTGTGATTTTTTCCTCTGTTTGCCGAAAAGGAGATTCCCGGTCGGAATATTATCGCTTTTCTACGAGAAAAATGGCATAAAAATTGATTTTAAACAGCGGTTGACATGCTTCGAAGTACGGTAATGGAATATTTAGAATTTTTTTGTCACGAATTGCGCCATGTGTGCGACCCTTCTTTACCATTTCGGATAGTGTCTGGAACGCACGAACAAAACGCCGCTATTCGGATATAACGATGGATTATTTTGGACCAAACCAACATTTGTTATTGAAGTAGCAGTCCTGGGAGTGTATTCTGACGAAGACAACAAAAGGTAATCAAACTTTTATAATAGTAAATATGATTATGGTGAGTGCTAAACTTGCCGGGTGTCTAAATAGCTAGCCCGTGATGCCTGGGCTATGTACTTAGAATATTGCAAAATGTGCTTTCACCAAAAAGCTATTTTAAAATCGGACATATCGAGTGCATAGAGGAGGTCTGTATCTATAATTCTTAAAATAATTGTTATGCTTTTTGTGAACGTTTATCGTGAGTAATTTAGTAAAATGTTAGCGAATTCCCCGGAAGTTTGCGGGGGGTATGCTAGTTCTGAACGTCACATGCTAATGTAAAAAGCTGGTTTTTGATATAAATATGAACTTGATTGAACAAAACATGCATGTATTGTATAACATAACGTCCTAGGGTTGTCATCTGATGAAGATCATCAAAGGTTAGTGTTGCATTTAGCTGTCTTCTGGGTTTTTGTGACATTATATGCTAGCTTGAAAAATGGGTGTCTGATTATTTCTGGCTTGGTACTCTGCTGACATAATCTAATGTTTTGCTTTCGTTGTAAAGCCTTTTTGAAATCGGACAGTGTGGTTAGATTAACGAGAGTCTTGTCTTTAAATAGCTGTAAAATAGTCATATGTTTGAGAAATTGAAGTAATAGGATTTTTAAGGTTTTGAAAATCGCGCCACAGGCTTCAAGTGGCTGTTACGTAGGTGGGACGAATTCGTCCCGCCTAGCCCATAGAGGTTAATCTAACCACGTTGTCCGATTTCAAAAAGGCTTTACGGCGAAAGCATAAAGTTAGATTAGGTTAGGACAGTACATTGAAAATAGCTGTGTGTAATGTTTTGTCAATGCAAAGACAGGCGTCACCAAAAGCAGAAAACCAGCTAAAATGATGCACTAACCTTTGACAATCTTCATCAGATGACACTCCTAGGACATTATGTTAGACAATACATGCATTTTTTGTTCTATCAAGTTCATATTTATATCCAAAAACAGCATTTTACTATGGCGTTGATGTTGAGGAAATATTTTCCCTCCAATACCGCCAGTCAATCAGCACAACAAATTAAATAATTACTATTCGAAAACATTGGTAAAATATTATATTGTCATTCAAAGAATTATAGATTAACATCTCTTGAACGCAACCGCATTGCCAGATTTAAAAATAACCTTACTAGGAAATCACACTTTGCAATAATCTGAGCACTGTGCCCAGAAAAATAGGCTTTGCGATACAGACTAAGCGCCATGTTGGAGAGATCTAAAATCAAAAATACTATGTAAATAATCCCTTACCTTTGATTATCTTCATCAGAAGGCACTTCCAAGAATCCCAGGTCCATAACAAATGTAGTTTTGTTCGAAAAAGCTCATAATTTATGTCCAAAAAGCTCCGTGTTGTTAGCGCGTGCTGTAGGCTACTCAAAAACATGAATGACGCCCGCCGGACTTGTCTTCATGAAAGAGGGGGAAAAAAATATTTACGTTCGTTCAAACATGTCAAACGTTGTATAGCATAAATCATTAGGGCCTTTTTCAACCAGAACTTCAATAATATTCAAGGCGGACGATTGCATTCTCTTTTAAAATGTATTGGAACGAGAGTACCTGTCACGGTTGTTGTCGGTGAATGAGGACCAAAACGCAGCAGGTACGTGAATGCTCATCTTGATTTTTAATTATCTTTCAAAACGAACATACAAAATAACAAAAAAACACGAACGATCAACAAAAACAGTCTGGTAAGGCACAAGGCGAAACACAGAACAATCACCCACAAATCACACATACAAACACACCCTAATATATGGAACTCTCAATCAAAGGCAGATAGACAACACCTGCCTTCAACTGAGAGTCCCAACCCCAATCAACCAAACATAGAAACCCACAACCTAGACTAACCATAGAATTACTAAACATAAACCAAAACCCGGAATTACTAAATCAAACACCCTTTACACAAAACACACCACCCCGAACCACAGAAAACAAATACCCCCTGCCACGCCCTGACCAAACTACAAAACAATTAACCTTATATACTGGCCAGGACGTGACAGTACCCCCCCCTTAAAGGTGCTACCCCAGAAGCACCTTAACAAAAAATAACCCCAAGCAACACCAACAAAAAGTCCCCTTTTCTAAAGGGAGGGAAGGGAGGGTGGCTGCCGTCAACGACGGCACTGTGCTACACCCCCCCTCCCCAACCCACCTATTTCTGGAGGTGGCTCTGGCTCCGGCCGTTCCAGGCTGTCGGGCCACTCTGGCTTCGCCGGGGGGCAGTCGGGGCAGTCTGGCAATTCGGGAGAGTCTGGGCAGTCTGGCAATTCGGGACAGTCTGGGCAGTCTGGCAATTCGGGACAGTCTGGGCAGTCTGGCAATTCGGGACAGTCTGGGCAGTCTGGCAATTCGGGACAGTCTGGGCAGTCTGGCAATTCGGGACAGTCTGGCAATTCGGGACAGTCTGGGCAGTCTGGCAATTCGGGACAGTCTGGGCAGTCTGGCAATTCGGGACAGTCTGGGCAGTCTGGCAATTCGGGACAGTCTGGGCAGTCTGGCAATTTGGGACAGTCTGGGCAGTCTGGCAATTCGGGACAGTCTGGGCAGTCTGGCAATTCGGGACAGTCTGGGCAGTCTGGCAATTCGGGACAGTCTGGCCACTCCGGCAGTTCAGCAAACATGAACTCGCACGCCAGAGCAGTATCGGCCATCCGCTTATGACCAATGTTCCAAGTCTCTTGTTCGGTCAGTTTCCACAGTAGAAGACTCAAACCACTTTGTAAAGACTGGTGACATCTAGTGGAAGCCATAGGAAGTGCTCAATGATTAATAAGCCCCTGTGTGTTTCAATGGCATAGGCTTAAAAGTAATTCAACACATCAGGTATCCACTTCCTGTCAGAATTTGTCTCAGGGTTTTGACTGCCATATGAGTTCTGTTATACTTACAGACACCATTCAAACAGTTTTAGAAAATTCAGAGTGTTTTCTATCCAAATCTGTTAATAATATGCATATCCTAGCTTCTGAGTTGGTGTAGGAGGCAGTTAAAAATGGGCACATATTTTTTTCAAAATTCTCAATACTGCGCCTTATCCCCAACAGGTTTTAATAGCCCATGTGCCTCCCCTGATAATTTGGTCTATTTACCCCTCTTAATTTCACCTACTGTTCTGACTGTTCTACTGTAGCCTATAACCTGTTTTAGAGAAATGTAATCATCGAATATTCTAAGAGCTTTCATTGTCTGCTTGCAGTATATGCCCCCTTTATTTATCGTATGGTTCTGACTTGATGTACAAGGAGAACACTGTAAGAACAGCCCATGTTCTGAATTCTGTCACTGTACATTTCAAAAGTGCTAAACAAATAGTTATATTGACTAACGTTATGTCCGTCCTAGCTCGCTCATTAATGTCTTAATCGAAATTACGGATTGCCTCTTATCCGCTTGTCATCCCCATACAGTGAGGGGAAAAAGTATTTGATCCCCTGCTGATTTTGTATGTTTGCCCACTGACAAAGAAATGATCAGTCTATCATTTTAATGGTAGGTTTATTTGAACAGTGAGAGACAGAATAACAACAAAAAAATCCAGAAAAACACATGTCAAAAATGTTATAAATTGATTTGCATTTTAATGAGGGAAATAAGTATTTGACCCCTCTGCAAAACATGACTTAGTACTTGGTGGCAAAACCCTTGTTGGCAATCACAGAGGTCAGACGTTTGTTGTAGTTGGCCACCAGGTTTGCACACATCTCAGGAGGGATTTTGTCCCACTCCTCTTTGCAGATCTTCTCCAAGTCATTAAGGTTTTGAGGCTGACGTTTGGCAACTCGAACCTTCAGCTCCCTCCACAGATTTTCTATGGGATTAAGGTCTGGAGACTGGCTAGGTCACTCCAGAACCTTAATGTGCTTCTTCTTGAGCCACTCCTTTGTTGCCTTGGCCATGTCTTTTGGGTCATTGTCATGCTGGAATACCCATCCAAGACCCATTTTCAATGTCCTGGCTGAGGGAAGGAGGTTCTCACTTAAGATTTGACGGTACATGGCCCCGTCCATCGTCCCTTTGATGCGATGAAGTTGTCCTGTCCCCTTAGCAGAAAAACACCCCCAAAGCATAATGTTTCCACCTCCATGTTTGACGGTGGAGATGGTGTTCTTGGGGTCATAGGCAGCATTCCTCCTCCTCCAAACACGGCGAGTTGAGTTGATGCCAAAGAGCTCCATTTTGGTCTCATCTGACCACAACACTTTCACCCAGTTGTCCTCTGAATCATTCAGATGTTCATTGGCAAACTTCAGACGGGCATGTATATGTGCTTTCTTGAGCAGGGGGACCTCGCGGGCGCTGCAGGATTTCAGTCCTTCACGGCATAGTGTGTTACCAATTGTTTTCTTGGTGACTATGGTCCCAGCTGCCTTGAGATCATTGACAAGATCCTCCTGTGTAGTTCTGGGCTGATTCCTCACCATTCTCATGATCATTGCAACTCCACGAGGGGAGATCTTGCATGGAGCCCCAGGCCGAGGGAGATTGACAGTTCTTTTGTGTTTCTTCCATTTGCGAATAATCGCACCAACTGTTGTCACCTTCTCACCAAGCTGCTTGGCGATGGTCTTGTAGCCCATTCCAGCCTTGTGTAGGTCTACAATCTTGTCCTTGACATCCTTGGAGAGCTCTTTGGTCTTGGCCATGGTGGAGAGTTTGGAATCTGATTGATTGATTGCTTCTGTGGACAGGTGTCTTTTATACAGGTAACAAGCTGAGATTAGGAGCACTCCCTTTAAGAGTGTGCACCTAATCTCAGTTTGTTACCTGTATAAAAGACACCTGTGAGCCAGAAATCTTTCTGATTGAGAGGGGGTCAAATACTTATTTTCCTCATTAAAATGCAAATTAATTTATAACATTTTTGACATGCGTTTTTCTGGATTTTTTTGTTGTTATTCTGTCTCTCACTGTTCACATAAACCTACCATTAAAATTATAGACTGATCATTTCTTTGTCAGTGGGCAAACGTACAAAATCAGCAGGGGATCAAATACTTTTTTCCCTCACTGTATGCCATAGTTTGTACATCTCAATTGTCATTAAAAACCACATTTGTTTAAGCAAGTCAGCCATATCAGCTATGTTTTTTAAAAGGCAGCAAATGAGTCTGAAGGAACTGTTTCGCTGCCAGACAAGGTTCCGCTGATAGCCAGGTGTAGCTGTGGTAAGGATTCACTCCATTGTGCTCAAAAGAAAGCTCTGCTGTTGAGACAGCTTTATGTGTAGGCACTAACAGTTTGTGGGCACCATTTGGCACCGTTATAGTGCAATTCATGTATTGTTTAGTGTTGTGTTGTGTAGTGGCTTTTCTGGCATGCATCCCACTTTTGAATTTTTTTGCCCCACCAAGATGTACATGCTAAAATCGCCACTGCACACACAGCATCAAATAATGTAAAAGAATAAGCATCCCATTCATTCCAGCAGGCCCCATGAAATCATATACAAAAGCACAACCATTTCATTTCCAAAATGAAATTAACAAGCCAGCTATTACTTCCCATTGTAAATATATTTTAACTTTCATCACACTAACCAGTGATATAAAGTTTAAATGCAAAATATTTTCACAGTCATTATTTTCAAAGAGATAGCTAACAGCAAGTGAGCTGCAACAAAAAACAGTGCCACTCACCAGATTATGATAATTTGTAAACAAAGTTTAAAATACATTTGAAAGTTAATCTTGAAAAGTGTGATGCTAACAAATTAGCAACAACATCCATCTTGAAGTTGGTAACAGCTGCTGCAGCCACTGTTGCCATTGTCACACTACTACAACACAAGCTAGCTAATGTTACTAGCGTTAGCATGGGAAAACTACTGCTTGCACCACTGATTATTTTCTCTTCTTCGCTCAGTAGTCTAGGCCTAGACATGTCACTTAAAAAAAAAGAAACGGTCCCACCCATTGCAAGTCAAAATGTGATTAGTTCATTCCACTGTCACTCCAGAATTCTGCTCTAATACAGTTGAATGTCAGAGGCCTTCTGTCCAGCTTCTGACGGCCTAGCCAATGGCTGGCTGTGCTAGCTCGATTTTTCTACCAAGAGAGCACCAAAGAAAATCCTGATTTGATATTTTTTTATACTCAGT
Source organism: Salmo salar (assembly GCF_965601325.2). Taxonomy (NCBI): domain Eukaryota; kingdom Metazoa; phylum Chordata; class Actinopteri; order Salmoniformes; family Salmonidae; genus Salmo; species Salmo salar. The sequence goes on along the minus strand of NC_138293.1, from coordinate 18,771,004 downwards.
ATTAACCCTTCTCTTTCCAGCACAAACTGAAGAGATATATCATATCATAAAAAATATTGTAAAAGTATAAATTAAAACATTTTGTTATATATATATATATATATATATATATATATATATATATATTATATATATATATAATCTGTAAAGGCCCTCTCGGTTCCCCACTGCACTATGGAAAGACTGACTGACGGGTTTCTGAAGATCCATAAGTAATGGAGCACTGATGTTGCAGAAACGAATGGCCTTGGTTTGCTCATGTTCTGTAAATATAGTTTGAAGAGTATAATCTTTTTTTTATATATATGTATGAACTAATCCAGCATTTTATTGACTAATTATTTGTGTCCTCTTAGCTTAAACAAAGATTTGCTTTGCTTCACCAAGACAAAGAGCACTGAAGAGGCCTGGGGGCGAAGGAACCAGATCTTACAGAACCAGTAATAGATTCACCCTCTCCTTCTCCTATACCCCCCCAACACCCCCCTCTCCTCCTGGTCTGACTCCTGCCATGGCGTTGCCCCTACACACTGGGCCTCTAATTATTTCATCATGTAGCAGGAAATCCTGCAGGGGCTACATAAACACAGGGCGGGGGGGTGACGATGACTCCCGCTATGCCCTTTTCCTCTCTCCCCATCAGAGGAGGGTGACATCTCTTCCCCTCTTCCTGCCCTCAGCAACCTTCAGGACCTGGGATCTGTGTCCTCCTCAAGTCCCCATGGACCGCCTTGTCTGGAGCGTCCCACTTCATACTCCAAACGGACACACACATGCATATACACACATACACGCACTTGGCACACACACACACTTTCTTTCTGATCCCAGGTCAGAGGCGGAGCTAGATTCCGTACCCCCTCCTCTACACCCCCCCCCCTTACAAAACCAACATTCTTCGCTCCTGGTGAGCTGAAGTGGGGGATGTGGAGAGTTTGGGGGGTCTAGTTGCGTGTGTCGATCCAAAGGTGCCGTTGTGCATAAATTAATGTAAGATGAAATTCTTGCCAGGGAGTCGTCTTGCACTTCTCCAGACAGAGGAGGCCCCATCTACTTCCCACCTACTTCCCCTCACACCCCTGGACTGGTCTCGTGTGGGGCCGCTGAATGCTGGGTAGCGTATTTAGGGTACTGGCTCTTGATAATTATCGATTCGTTTGAACTAGGATTTTGTAGTGTCCAACACATGCCTATCACAGGTATCCCCATTGAGAACATTATCTTGGCATTCTTGGGTCAGAGAGGGGGGAGGAGAAGAGAGGCTGTCATGCAGAATACTTTGTGAATACCAGTCCCCATGACCATTATTTAATGGTCAATGTACCTTCCGAATGTATTCACACCCCTTGACTTTTTCCAAATGTTGTTGTGTTACAGCCTGAATTTAACATGGATTAAATTGAGATTTTGTGTCACTGTCCTACACACAATAACCCATAATGTCAAAGTGGAATTATGTTTTTAGAAATGTTTACAAATTATTTATAAATGAAAAGCTGAAATTTCTTGAGTCAATAGGTATTCAACCCCTTTGTTATGGCAAGCCTAAATAAATTCAGGAGTCAACATGTGCATGTTGAAGTTATTAATTACACTTTGGATGGTGTTTCAATACACTGAGTCACTACAAAGATAAAGGCATCCCATCTAACTCAGTTGCCGGCAGAGGAAGGAAACCGTTCAGGTATTTCACCATGAGGCCAGTGGTGACTTTAAAACAGTTAAAGAGTTTAACCTCTTAAGGATCAATTCTCTCCCAAAATGACATACCCAAATTTAACTGCCTGTAGCTCAGGACCTGAAGCAAGGATATGCATATTCTTGATACCATTTGAAAGGAAACACTTTGAAGTTTGTGTAAATGTGAAATTAATGTAGGAGAATATAAGACATTAGATCTTGTAAAAGATTTTTAAAAATCACCATCTTTGAAATGCAAGAGAAAGGCCATAATATACTATTCCAGGTTAGGCACAATTTAGATTTTGGCCACTAGATGCCAGCAGTGTATGCACAACGTTTTAGACTGATTCAATGAACCATTGCATTTCTGTTCAAAATGATGTATCAATACCTCCCAAATGTTCAAGTTCCTAACTGTGCACTCTACTCAAGCAATAGCATGGTATTCTTTCACTGTAATCGCTACTGTAAATTGGACAGTGCACGGGGACACCGATCCTATAGAGGTTTTAATGGCTATGATAATTGAAAAATTAGGATGGATCAACAACATTGTAGTTACTCCACAATACTAACCTAAATGGCAAAGTGAAAAGAAGAAAACCTGTACAGAATAAAAATATTCCAATACCTGGTCCTGCCTTGCTAGGACACGTGACCACCCTCCTGAAGTGTCTTACCAGTCGGTGCCACGCAAAAACCTAGCTATAGAGCCCCACAGTGGAGGTGTCACAATACCCATAAAACCTAGCTGTCAAATAAGGAAATAGTTCCAATAGTTTTTCCAACATTCCTTTTTCCCATAGGGGATTTTATATTGAACAAAAATATGAACGCAACATGAAACAATTTGAAAGATTGTAACGAGTTACAGTTCATATAAGGAAATTAGTCAATTGAAATGAATTAATTAGGCCCTACTCTATGGATTTCACATGACTGGGAATACAGATATGCATCTGTTTGTCACAAATACCTTTAAGAAAAAGGTAGGGGCATGGATCAGAAAACCAGTCAGTATCTGGTTAGACCACCATTTGCCTCATACAGCGTGACACATCTCCTTTGCATAGAGTTGATCAGACTGTTGTTTGTGGCCTGTGGAATGTTGTCCCACTCCTCTTCAATGGCTGTGCAAAGTTGTTGGATATTGGCGGGAACTGGAACACGCTGTCGTACACGTCGATCCAGAGCATCCTAAACGTTCTCAATGGGTGACATGTCTGGTGAGTATGCAGGCCATGGAAGAACTGGAATATTGTCAGCTTCCAGAAATTGTGTACAGATCCTTGCGACATGGGGATGTGCATTATCATGCTGAAACATGACATGATGGCAGAGGATGAATGGCACGACAATGGGCCTCAGAATCTCGTCACGGTATATCTGTGCATTCAAATTGCCATCGATAAAATGCAATTGTGTTTGTTGTCCATAGGTTATGCCTGCTCATACCATAACCCCACCGCCACCATGGGACGCTTTGTTCACAACGTTGACATCAGAAAACCGCTCACCCATATGACGCCATACACATGGTCAACGGGTGTGAGGCCAATTGGACGTATTGCCAAATTCTCTAAAACAACGTTTGAGTCTGCTTATAGTAGAGACATTTACATTCAATAATCTGGCAACAGCTCTGGTGGACTTTCCTGCAGTCAGCATGCCAATTGCCTGCTCCCTCAAAGCTTGAGACATATGTGGCATTGTGTTGTGTGACAAAACTGCACATTTTAGAGTGGCCTTTTATTGTCCCCAGTAAAGGTGCACCTGTGTATTGATCATGCTGTTTAATCAGCTTCTTGATGTTGCACACCTGTCAGGTGGATGGATTATCTTGGCAAAGGAGAAATGCTCACTAACAGGGATGTAACCAAATTAGTGCACACAATTTTAGAGAAATACGCTTTTTGAGCATATGGAACTTTTATGGGATCTTTTATTTCAGCTCATGAAACATGGGACCAACACTTTACATTGCGTTTATGTTTTTGCTCAGTGTAGAAAGGCTGGGTTTTATGTAGGCTTACCCTGGTGTGACTTTTTGATAACCGTGTAAATCTCTCTAGGACAAGATGACTTTTATTATGACTCATACTGTGGTACTCTAGTTGCTAGCGCAAGTGGGGACACTTTAGGCTGAGGAGTAAGTTTCACACATCCCCATGTGCAACAACAGCATCCTGTTTGCAATAAGGTAATAGACTTGTAATAGATTGGTCTATTAACATGGTAATCTGCCTAGATATGATTATCACTTACTTGATTGGTTAACTTTGATTTGTTGATTAATATATAGTACCAGTCAAAAGTTTGGACACACCTACTCATTCAAGGGTTTTTCCTTTATTTTTTACTATTTTCTACATTGTCGAATAATAGTGAAGACATCAAAACTATTAAATAACACACATGGAATCATGTAGTAACCAAAAAAGTGTTAAACAAATCAAAATATATTTTATTGGTATTCTCTCAACCAGCTTCACCTGGAATGCTTTTCCAACAGTCTTGAAGGATTGCCCACATATGCTGAGCACTTGTGGCTGCTTTTCCTTCACTCTGCGGTCCAACTCATCCCAAACAATCTCAATTGGGTTGAGGTCGGGTGATTGTGGAGGCCAGGTCCTCTGATTCAGCAGTCCATCACTCTCCTTGGTCGAATAGCCCTTACACAGCCTGGAGGTGTGTTGGGTCATTATCCTGTTGAAAACAAATGATAGTCCCACTAAGCACAAACCAGATGGGATGGCGTATCGCTGCAGAATACTATGGTTGCCATGCTGGTTAAGTGTGCCTTGAATTCGAAATAAATCACAGACAGTGTTACCAGCAAATCACCCCCACACCATCACAAGTCCTCCTCCATGCTTCATGGTGGGAACCACACATGCGGAGATCATCCGTTCACCTACTCTGCGTTTCACAGACACGGCGGTTGGAACCAAAAATCTCAAATTTGGACTCATCAGACCAAAGGACAGTCTTCCTCTTATTGGTATCCTTTAGAACTGGTTTCTTTGCAGCAATTCGACCATGAAGGCCTGATTCACGCAGTTTCCTCTGAACAGTTTATGTTGAGATGTGTCTGTTACTTGAACTGTGAAACATTTATTTTGGCTGCAATCTGAGGTGCAGTTAACTCTTATGAACGTATCCTCTGCAGCAGAGGTAACTGCTTTCCTGTGGCGGTCCTCATGAGATCCAGTTTCATCACAGCGCTTGATGGTTTTTACGACTGCACTTGAAGAAACTTTCAAAGTTCTTCAAACTTTCCGGATTGACTGACCTTCATGTCTTAAAGTAATGATGGACTGTTGTTTCTCTTTGCTTATTTGAGCTGTTCTTGCCATAATATGGACCTGGTCTTTTACCAAATAGGGCTATCTTCTGTATACTACCCCTACCTTGTCACAACACAACTGAGTGGCTCAAATGTATTAAGAAGGAAAGAACTTCCACAAATAAACTTTTAACAAGGCACACCTGTTAATTGAAATACATTCCAGGTCACTACCTCATGAAGCTGGTTGAGAGAATTCCAAGAGTGTGCAAAGCTGTCATCAAGGCAAAGGGTGGCTATTTTGAAGAATATCAAATATATAAAAATATATATTTTGATTTGTTTAACACTTTTTTGGTTACTACATGATTCCGTATGTGTTATTTCATAATAGTGAAGACATAAAACTATTCTACAATGTAGAAAATACTAAAAATAAAGAAAAACCCTTGAATGAGTAGGTGTGTCCAAGCTCTTGACTGGTACTGTATATACAAAAGTATGTGGACACACGTTAAAATTAATGGATTCGGCTATTTCAGGCACACCCGTTGCTGACAGGTGTTTAAATCAAGCGCACAACCATGCAATCTCCATAGACAAACATTGGCAGTAGAATGGTCTTACTGAAGAGCACAGACTTTTAACGTGGCACCATCATAGGATGCCATCTTTCCAAGTCAGTTTGTCAAATTTCTGCCCTGCTAGAGCTGCCCCAGTCAACTGTAAGTGCTGTTATTGTGAAGTGGAAACGTCTCGGATCAAAAACGTCTCACAGAACGGAACCGCAGAGTGCTGAAGTGCGCAGCATGTACAAATCATCTCTCCTCGGTTGCAACACTCACTACCAAGTTCCAAACTGCCTCTGGAAGCAAGGTCAGCACAAGAACTGTTCGTCAGGAGCTTCATGAAATGGGTTTCCATGGCCGAACAGCCACACACAAGCCTAAGATGATCATGCGCAATGCCAAGCGTCGGCTGGAGTGGTGTAGAGCTCGCCACCATTGGAGCAGCTGAAACGTGTTCTCTGGCAGTCCGACAGACGAATCTGGGTTTGGCGGATGCCAGGAGAACGCTACTTGCCCCAATTCATAGTGCCAACTGTAAAGTTTGGTGGAGGAGGAATAATGGTCTGGGGCTATTTTTCATGGTTCGGGCTAGGCCCCTTAGTTCCAGTGAATGGAAATCTTAACACTACAGCATACATGGACATTCTAGACGATTCTGTGATTCCAACTTTGTGTCAACAATTTGGGGAAGGCCCTTTCCTGTTTCAGCAAGCCAATGCCCCAGTTCCCAAAGCGAGGTCCATACAGAAATAGTTTGTTGAGATCGGTGTGTAAGAACCTGACTGGCCTGCACAGACCCCTGACCTCAACCCCAACGAACACCTTTGGGATGAATTGGAACTCCGACTGCAAGCTAGGCCTAATTGCCCAACATCATCCAACATCAGTGCCCAACCTCACTAATGCTCTTGAGGCTGAATGGAAGCAAGACCCACAGCAACGTTCCAACATCTAGTGGAAAGCCTTTCCAGAAGAGTGGAGGCTGTTATAACAGCACAGGAGGGATGCTCATGATTTTTCATTTAAATACTCAATGAGCAGGTGTCCACATACTTTTGGTCATGTAGTATGGAACATGCTGCCTTGAACATGCCCCTGTACCATGTTTTGGATTAGTAAAGTTAAGAAACGGAGCTCCTCTCTCCTGTCCAGTTATTAGTAGTTATTCTATAGGTTATAAAACCTAAAATACGACAATGGAATCAAATGAACAAATGTGTGGATTGTAAATGGAGCAGCCGTGCAACTGATATTTCACGGCCCGGAGGCAGGAGAGCTAGCTACCACTGAGGATATTAGCCCAGTTAACAGTAGCGGCGAAGGAATTGCTACTTTGCAAGTCGGACATGTAGAGGCTGACACGGGAACAGGACTCCCACAGGTCTTGCGGGTCCCGCAGGATTCTGACAGGAATGGGAGTGAAGTTCTAGAATCAAGTTCGGGACAGGACGGGACAGGATCAACAGTCTACAGGAATAGGCATTACAGGAATAGTTATAAAAACTGAGTTTTTTGGGGAGCAAATATGTCATGTGTGGAGCATTTCATTAAAACAACAACAGTGTAAAATAAATAAAAACATGGGCTCACTCGCGCCTCGCTCCAGTTGTTGCCAGTCACTAGGCTAATGATGAAGCTATCAAGGAATTGCAATGTCTTGTTGCAGCCAAGGACCCATCACTAACATTAACAGTAGAGCAAAGGAAAGAGCAATGTTTTAGCTAAAATAGATGGAGTTGTCTTTGACAAGGAAGGAACTTGTAAAAAATGCTGTGGTTTAATCAAATAGGCTACCAACCGGAGAGCAGTACAAGTGGCCTGAAGCGGCATAGCTGCTCTACTCCTTACAACTTTACCTTCAAGCCCAATTCTTCGTGCATTTAACTAAACCTGTGCCTGAGGTGAAGAGTGAAATAAAAATTGATTGACCTATGCAGTACTGCCACTCAGGTTATTATTTAATTTTTCATGTTCATGTTGTAAATGTTAATGTGTTGTAAATGTTCATATGTGCGCAGTGCTCAGATTTATGCAGGGGCTGTGCTGAGTAGACCATCCTGCTGTGATTTCTGTCCTCATCCTCCAGTGTCAGCCATGTCAACCTCTAGTGGACTAGTACTGTAACATGAGCGCTGGGAGTCAGGAACCAAGTTCAGGGAGGGCATCATTTAATAAACAAATGAACAAAACTAGAAACACAAACAGCAAGGAAACTGACTCAGAAACAATGACGCCTGGGGAAGGAAGGGAGTGACATATATAGGGCAGGTAATCAAGGAGGTGATGGAGTCCAGTTGAGTCTGATGATGCGCAGGTGCGCGTAACGATGGTGACAGGTGTGCGCCATAACGAGCAGCCTGGAGAGGGAGCACACGTGACAAGTACAAATAATTGCGGGAGGATTTTGAAAGTTATCTTGAGCATTTGAAGCTATGGATGTTTACAAATGATATTAAAGACAACAAAAAGGTCAGTGTGTTTCTTTCTGTGATTGATGCTGAAACAGATGGACTATTAAAGAATCTGATCACACCTGATACACTAAGTACATTGCCGTATGACGAACTGAAACTAGTGTTGCTAGCTCACTACAAACCAAAACCACTGGTGATTTTAGGGAAAGCAAAAGCGGGCTCAATCAGTAAATGCAATGAATAAAAATGCTAAAACATTTCCCAGGAGTGTAAAAAGGACAGTTCAACAGCAGCAATGACAATTGAGAGAAAAAGAATCCAAGGCAAAAAAGGCAAAAGAATGCTACAGGAGTGGAGGAAAACATTCTGCTCGTGATTGCAAATTCAAAAATGAGAAATGCCATGCCTGTTCTGAAGTTGGATACATAACCCATGCATGTAGGAACCGCAGAGCAGGACAGACACAGCATGTTGATACTGCTGAGAGCAATGACAAGAGTAATGAAGATGATTCAGAGTTGTTTGAAGTGTATATAATTAACACTAAGTCCAATGGGTAAAAGGGCATTACAGTGAATGTCAGTGAATGTTAAACAAAACGCAGTTACAGCTGACTGCCTACTCAGGTGAAAAAATCCCTTTGGGCATGTTAAAGTGCCAGTGCAGTACAGGAAATAAAGTGACTTGTCGCTGATAATTGTTAAAGGAGACAGACCTGCACTGATGGGCCATAACTGGCTAGAGGAAATACAGTTGAACATCTTTTCAGTGGAAAGGGCTGTGACAGACACAGACTGGCAGTCAAAGCTGTACTACAGCGCCATCAGATAGTGTTTTCAGAAGGGACAAATTTCATCAAAGATTTCCAAGCAAAGATCAGAACACGTGCTGACGCTCATCCCATTTTTCAGAAGGTAAGACCAGTGCCATACGCATTGAACAAGCAGTGGACAAAGAGTTGGATATGCTCGAGGAGATAAAGATCATCACCAAAGTCGAAAGGAGTGACTGGGCGCGCCAATAGTCATCGTTCCAAGGAGTGACAAATCCCTTGGGTATGTGGCGATTGTAAGGTCACCATTAACCAGATCGTGGAAGAGGAGACTTACCCCTTACCAAACACTGAGGACTTATTCACTACACTAGCTGGAGGAACATCATTCAGCAAATTGGATCTCTCGCACGCCTACCAGCAGTTCCAGTTGGACATAGATTCTGAGAAATATCTGACATTCAACACTCACTGTGGGCTGTACAGGTATCATCACCTCAGCTATAGTGTCTCAAGTGCTCCTTCAATCTTTCAGTCGGTCATGGACCAGATCCTACAAGGAATCGAACATGTCACCCGTTTCCTGGATGACATCTTCATCACGGCTGGTTCTAAGGAGGAACATCTGAAAAAGCTGTATGAAGTGCTCAAACGTCTGAAGAAGTACGGGGTACAAGTGAAACTCACAAAGTGCACACTTTTACAAAACATTTTGGAATACTTGGGTCATCAGATTGACGAGGAAGGACGTAAAAGTTGCAGCCATCATCAAAGCACCCAAGCCAACCAACGTAACAGAACTTTAGTCGTTCCTAGGCCTGCTAAACTATTATGGCAGATTCCTATCAAACCTGTCAACCTTGCTCCAGCCGTTGCACAACCTGTTGAGAATAGAAGAACGTTGTAGTTGTACTGCCGCATGCGACGCAGCGTTTGAGAAAAGCAAACAGCTGTTTCTACAGAGTAATGTCCTGGTGCACTACGACACCCAACGACCCGAGGCTTGCCTGCGACGCATCAACATATGTTGTGGGTGCCATGGTCTCCCACATCATGGACAATGGAGAAGAAAAACCCATTGCGTTTGCTTCACGGATGCTATCAGACGCAGAAAAGAATTACACCCAGATTGAAAAAGAGTCCCTGTCAATTATCTTTGGAGTCAAGAAGTTCAAGAAATACCTATAAGGAGAAAGTTCACGTTAATCACAAATCACAAGCCTTTGCTGGCTATCTTGGGACCCAATGGGTGGCCAAGTCACATGACAGTTGAAGACACGAGTTGTCTGAAGATCAAGGCTGTGCACTCTGGGGTTTGCGAGTTATCATACTCGCAGCACACAGATAGAGACGGTTGCAGGACTTTTACCACAAACATCCTGGCATCTGTCGGATGAAGGCCTTAGCCCGTAGCTATATCCGGTGGCCAGGATTGGACAGTGACATAGAGAAGAAAGTGCAGAGTTGTCAAATCTGCCAAGCAGTACAGAAGATGCCAGTTGTCTTACCACCTCGTGTTTGGAGATACCCCAAAAGGGTGTGGCAGAGAATTCTCATAGACTTCGCTGTAAAGGACAAGAAGTACTTTTTAGTGATTGACAGCCATTCAAGGGGGTTGGAAGTTTTTCACATGACATCATCGAACGTCATTGAAAAGCTACAAAGCCTATTCGCAGCCTACGGATTGTGCAAAGAAATCGTCTCTGATAATGGACCGCAGTTGGTCTATTCCGATTTCAAAATGAGTTGTCAACCCCAGAGGACATCCCCGATATCCCACGGACAGCTCCAATCCTGACCGCTCACCAACGTTCCCAGAAAGCAACCTCAGCCCAAGTCAAGTTGCGCAGCCAGCACTTGAAAGGTACTAAATCCAGCTCCAGTAAACTCAAGGAGTGCCATAAAGTAGCCTGCAGAGCGTATGGTGCATTCAAAAACCTTCACTTTTCCACATTTTGTTGCGTTACAGCCTTATTTTAAAATGTATGAAAATAAATAATTTAATCAATCTACAAAAAATGCCCCATAATAACAAAGCAAAAACAGTTATTTTTTAAATCTTTTGGCAAAAACAGAAATACCTTATTTACATAAGTATTCAGACCCTTTGCTATGAGACTCGAAATTGAGCTCAGGTGCATCCTGTTTCCATTGATCATGCTTGAGATGTTTCTTCAACTTGATTTGAGTTCACTTGTGGTGAATTCAGTTGATTGGACATGACTTGGAAAGGCACACACCTTGTCTATATAAGGTCCCACAGATGACAGTGCATGTCAGAGTAAAAACCAAGCCATGAGGTTGAAGGAATTGTCCGCAGAGCTCCGAGACAGGATTGTGTCGAGGAACAGATCTGGGGAAGGGTACCGAAACATTCTGCAGCATTGAAGGTCCCCAAGAACACAGTGGCCTCCATCATTCTTAAATGAAAGAAGTTTGGAACCACCAAGACGCTTCCTAGAGCTGGCCGCCCGGCCAAACTGAGCAATTAGGGGAGAAGGGCCTTAGTCAGGGAGGTAAACAAGAACACGATGGTCACTCTTTACAGAGCTCCAGAGTTCCTCTGTGGAGATGGGGAACCTTCCAGAAGGACAAACATCTCTGCAGCACTCCACTAATCAGGTCTTTATGGTAGAGTGGCCAGACGGAAGCCACTCCTCAATAAAAGGCACATGACAACCCACTTGAAGTTTGCCAAAAGGCACCTAAAGGACTCTCAGACCATAAGAAACAAGATTCTTTTGTCTGATGAAACGAGAATTGAACTCTTTGGCCTGAATGCCAAGTGTCACGTCTTGAGGAAACCAGGCTCCGCTCATCACCTGGCCAATACCATCCTTACAGTGAAGCATGGTGGTGGCAGCATCATGCTGTGGGGATGTTTTTCAGTGGCAGGGACAGAGAGATCCTTGATGAAAACCTGCTCCAGAGCGCTCGGGACCTCAGACTGGGATGAAGGCTCACCTTCCAACAGGACAACGACCCTAAGCACACAGTCAAGACAACGCAGTAGTGGCTTCTGGACAAGTCTCTCAATGTCCTTGAGTGGACCAGCCAGAGCCTGGATTTGAACCAGATCGAACATCTCTGGAGAGACCTGAAAATAGGTGTACAGCGACGCTCCCCATCCAACCTGATGGAGCTTGAGATGATCTGCAGAGAAGAATGGGAGAAACTCCCCAAATACAGGTGTGCCAAGCTTGTAGTGTCATACCCAAGAAGACTCGAGGCTGTAATCGCTGCCAAAGGTGCTTCAACAAAGTACTGAATACTTATGTAAATATGATATTTCTGTTTTTTATTTGTAATCAATTTGCAAACATTTCAAAAAAACTGTTTTTGCTTTGTCATTATTGGGTTTTGTGTGTAGATTGATGAGGGAAAAAAACTATTTAATACATTTTAGAATAAGGTTTTAAAGTAACAAAATGTGGAAAAAGTGAAGGGGTCTGAATACTTTCCTGTGGGTATCCTGAAAGGACCCATAATGTTCCTAAAGGACTTGACCTGTAAGTAACAAAACCAAAAGACTTCAGTTAAGAGACTGTCGAGTTCAAAGACTGAAAAATAAAAACTGGACACATTTTTTAAATAAATATTAAAGACATTCTTAGTTCAGTTATTGAAAAAACAAAAAAACAAACAAATGTAACCTGTTGACATTTATTGATTTCTGTTCAAATTAATGGGGCTTAGTTTACAGTTGTTATAATGCTTAAAATGTGTATGTGAGATGTTACAGGGTAAAATCTTACGGGGAAGGAGTGTAATAGATTTGTCTATTAACATGGTAATATGCTTAGATACAATTATCACTTACCTGATTGGTTAATCCTGTGACCTATTAACTTTGATTCGTTGATTGAACGTGCTGCCTCAAACATGCCCCTGTGTTGTACTACTGTAACGACTTCCGCCGAAGTCGGCTCCTCTCCTTGTTCGGGCGTCGTTCGACGTCACCGGCTTTCTAGCCATCGCCGCTCCATTTTTCATTGATCCATTTGTTTTATCTTGTTCCCTGCACACCTGGTTTTCATTCCCCAATCACACTGCATGTATTTATTCCTCTGTTCCCCTCATGTCTTTGTGTGGAATTGTTTGTGTTACGTGTTAATTTGTTGACGCGCCAGACTGGTTTGCTTTTACCGTGTTGTTCACGAAGATGTTTATTGTTAAACATAAATTATTGTGACTGTTTTGCGCGTTTTGCACTTTTGCCTATTGGCTGGAGGTTTTGACGCAGTCGCGTCCGTCTGTTGGTTTCTCCTGCCTCAATAAACTGTGCGCCTGTTCACAACTCTCAGCACCTGACTTCGCTACCAGTACGCACACACCTGACAACTACCATGTTTTGGATTAGTAAAGTTTCTAAATGGAGCTCCTCTCTCCTGTCCAGTTGTTATTAGTTATTCTATAGGTGATAAAACCTAAAATACTACAATAGTAAAACTGCAAAACATTTGGCAAAGAAATGTACTTTATGTCCTGAATACAAAGCGTTATGTTTGGGGCAAATCCAACACATCACTGAATACCACTATTCATATTTTCAAGCATGGTGGTGGCTGCATCATGTTATGGGTATGCTTGTCATCGGCAAGGACTAGGGAGTTTTTTAGGATAAAAATAAACGGAATAGTGCTAAGCACAGGCAAAATCCTAGAGGAAACCCTGATTCAGTCTGCATTCCAAGAGACACTGGGAAACAAATTCAACTTTCAGCAGGAAAATAACCTAAAACACAAGGCCAAATATACACTGGAGTTGCTTACCAAGATGACATTGAATGTTCCTGAGTGGACTAGTTACAGTTTTGACTTAAATTGACTTGAAAATCTATTGCAAGACTTGAAAATGGCTGAAGAATTGTTTTAATAATGATGTGCAAATATTTTACAATCCAGGTGTGCAAAGCTCTTAGAGACTTACCCAGAAAGACTCACAGCTGTAATTTCTGCCAAAGGTGATTCTAACATGTATTGACTACTTATGTAAATTTGATATTTAATTTGCATAAACAAATGTGCATAAATAAATGAAGGGGGTCGAATACTTTCTGAAGGCATTGTAAGTCTTCACATTGCAGTGACTTTGATATAGCCAAAGTTCACAGTTCAACGTGCATGCACATGTGATTCTGTTGCTTACACCGAACTGTGAGAAATATTTATTTTAGTATGAAAAAACTCTCATCTCATTTATCATGAGCTGCCATCTGTATAAACAGTGTTGGGGAAGGGTAGCATGTCTGGACATGAGCATAGGAGCTGGCTCCCAGCAGAATGTTGATTAGCTGTCAGAAAGGGATCGTTTCTCTCCAGGACTCTCCTCAGATTCAAGGAGGCAGAATGTTAAAATAGATGAATTTAGTTTTCAAAAGTGGTGATGTCACCAGACAGGCCAAAACTCTATCCCACCAAAAAACACTTTCAAACCACTCTTACACAAAAATGGCATTACAATAATTTTCCCAATTTCACAGTATTATTCCAACCTAGTGTGGAAATAAAATCAGCAAAAAAAGAAACGTCCCTTTTTCAGGACCCTGTCTTTCAAAGATAATTCATAAAGATCCAAATAACTTCACAGATCTTTATTGTAAAGGGTTTAAACACAGTTTCCCATGCTTGTTCAATGAACCATAAATAATTAATGAACATGCACCTGTGGAACGGTCATTAAGACACTAACAGCTTACAGACGGTAGGCAATTAAGGTCACAGTTATGAAAACTTAGGACACTAGAGGCCTTTCTACTGACTCTGAAAAACACCAAAATAAAGATGCCCAGGGTCCCTGCTCATCTGCGTGAACGTGCCTTAGGCATGCTGCAAGGAGGCATGAGGACTGCAGATGTGGCCAGGGCAATAAATTGCAATGTCCGTACCATGAGACGCCTAAGACAGCACTACAGGGAGACAGGACGGACAGCTGATCGTCCTCGCAGTGGCAGACCACGTGTAACAACACCTGCACACGATCGGTACATCTGAACATCACACCTGCGGAACAGGTACAGGATGGCAACAACTGCCGAGTTACACCAGGAACGCACAATCCCTCCATCAGTGCTCAGACTGTCCGCAATAGGCTGAGAGAGGCTGGACTGAGGACTTGTAGGCCTGTTGTAAGGCAGGTCCTCACCGGACATCACCGGCAACAACGTCGCCTATGGGCACAAACCCACCGTCGCTGGACCAGACAGGACTGGCAAAAAGTGCTCTTCACTGACGAGTCGCGGTTTTGTCTCACCAGGGATGGAGGATCCGTCATGGTCTGGGGCGGTTTGTCACAGCATCATCTGACTGAGCTTGTTGTCATTGCAGGCAATCTCAACGCTGTGCATTACAGGGAAGACACCCTCCTCCCTCATGTAGTACCCCTCCTACAGGCTCATCTTGACATGACCCTCCAGCATGACAATGCCACCAGCCACACTGCTCGTTCTGTGCATGATTCCCTGCAAGACAGGAATGTCAGTGTTCTTCCATGGCCAGCGAAGAGCCCGGATCTCAATCCCATTGAGCACGTCTGGGATCGGAGGGTGAGGGCTAGGGCCATTCCCCCCAGAAATGTCTGGGAACTTGCAGGTGCCTTGGTGGAAGAGCGGGGTAACATCTCACAGCAAGAACTGGCAAATCTGGTGCAGTCCATGAGGAGGAGATGCACTGCAGTACTTAATGCAGCTAGTGGCCACACCAGATACTGACTGTTACTTTTGATTTTGAACCCCCTTTGTTCAGGGACACATTATTCAATTTCTGTTAGTCACATGTCTGTGGAACTGGTTCAGTTTATGTCTCAGTTGTTGAATCTTGTTATGTTCATACAAATATTTACACATGTTAAGTTTGCTGAAAATAAACACAGTTGACAGTGAGAGGAGCTTTCTTTTCTTTCTGAGTTTATATATCAAACACAGAAAAATTATGTTTTTGACCTCACTGGGCCTATAAGTATTATTGCTGCAAATTTATCAAAGTAAACCAAACTGTTGTTCATGAATGATTTACACAGCTTTCTGCAGATGGCAGGTTCACTGAATAGAAAGAAGAGAAAACAATTAATCCACAAATTGACTATGAAGTGACGAATTGTAATATTGACTGGTTTAACATGCACCAATTTTATTTACTGTTGTCATGGTATAGCAATGCACGTCTTATTGAAAAGCAGAGATGGGACCAAGTCACAATTTTGCAAGTCCTAAGCAAGTCTCAAGTCTTAACTTTCGAGTCTCGAGTCAAGTCCCAAGTAATAATGGGCAAGTCTCAAGTAAAGCCCACAGCTCAGGTCGAGTCAACTCACAAGTCCCTAATTTTGCGTTTCCAGTCCTCAAGTCAATGGTTAAATGTTTTATGTCAATTTCTGAGGTGGCACCACAGAGCTTTCCTAATCTGGTAATCTAACTGTGATTAATTAATAGTCGTTTTTACATGGGCAATGATGGGAGTGGGACCAGATTTATATTTCAGCAGACACTCTTATCCAGAGCAATTTACAGGAGCAATTAGGCTTAGCTGCCTTGCTCAATCAATCAAATGTATTTATAAAACCCTTTTTACATCAGCAGATGTCACAAAGAGCTATACAGAAACCCAGCCTAAAACCCCAAACAGCAAGCAATGCAGAAAGACAGATTTTCCACCTAGTCAGCTCGGAGAGTTGAACCATTGGCCTTTCAGTTACCTGCCCCCTAGATATACAGCTATTTTCTAAACAGGTCACATAAAGACATTCTGGAAAAACTCCTGGCCCTAGGGAGGAAACCCTGTCAAACTGCAGCAACCTTATACTTGTCAATATTATTTATATTTTAAAACTAGACTTTCCTTTACACAGTCACAATTGGACAATAGAACTCTCAAGGCTGAGCTTGCTTTGTGCAGGTTTGCCTCATATAGGCCTATGCAACTGCAATTAAAAAGTAACTTACAGTCTATTTATGTAGCCCGTATTAGTGTTGTCTGATTAATTTCAGTTAATAATATGATTGAAAAGGTCAAGGTAGCCTACTCAGCCAGCTGCAGTTTAAATACAGCCTAAACCAAATTTGATCACATTCACATTTTCTCCAAACACAAATAAATGGGCAATAAATAGGCTACATAACATTACCACTTCATTTACCCTGGCCAGAGGGCAAGTGGGGACAGGGTGTTATCAGTAGCCTAGTTGATCAGACTGAGAAATCGTCTTGTTTTCTTCGGGAGTGATGTGTTATCAAGTTTTCTAAATAAATACCGGAGGACAGTGGAGCAGTGCACACTTTGCTAGATGACGTGCTTTGTGCCCTGCCTGCACAACCTGTAATTTTCGTGAATCTGATTGGTCAAGAAACAGAACAGAACGCAAAGAACCTGCAGCACTCTGATATAAAGCACATATAGGCTTACATAGCGTGCGAGATGAAAAACGAGTCTTTCGAGTTATACAGCACAAGTCCAAGTTAAGTCACAAGTCATAGATACTCAAGTCGAAGTCAAGTGGCAAGTACTTTTTCTTTTTGCCAAGTCAAAATTTGAGACTCGAATAGTACTCGAGTCCAAGTCACGTGACTCGATTCCACATCTCTGTTGAAAAGACTCAAACCGGGACAAAAAATTATTTTCTAACCCCTCATGACATCACAGGGTAACCTCTGACCCTCTAGCCTGCGATCCTGTTCATTCATACACCCTCAGAGTCAACAGCAGTGTAGACAAACACAAACACCCTGGATATCTGTGTGTAAAAAATGCAGAGAGACTCAAACAACTAACACACACATACCTGAAAATACAAGCACAAACCCTGTACTTTAATAATATTAAATAGGCTACTCCATATGCATTTGATCAGATTGGTCAATGTGAGTAATGATATGAGTAGTCTGGGCAACTCTACAAACAGTCGACACAAAGACTTCCGAGTTGTGTTTAACTGACATTGTCCCCACTCCCGTTGACTGACGCTTTTGTTCGAGCAGCCATACACCCGAAACATTATTTGTGAGTAACCCAGAGGTTTACCCGATTATCTCAGTTTATTTAGACCATTTGTCAGGCCTGATATAGCCTGTCACTTAGCACCTGCTATTTACCAATTTCTTCAATAGCGTGCCGGCAAACATTACTCCCTAGCAGCCGGGACAGACCAACATAAAACAGGATAAAAATACAAAAACAAGATTTTACTGGAGTTCGTCCACTTCAAAAATCAGAGGAAGCAGAATGACATGTCAAAGAGAGTCAGAGAGAGATGGAGGGAGTGAGAGAGACACAGAGAATGAATGGACAAGAAAGCCAAATTGTCCTCCCTTCAAAGACATTCCTCTCTCAATGTTATGAGTTTATGAGTGATGAGGACTTGAGAGGAAAGCAGTTTAAGATATGATATGATTAAAAAACAGTAACAGTGCATGAGCTTAAAAGATTACTGTGGGCACAATGGCAAGCATAACAAAGTTCTTAGGATGTGCCTTTTGAGGTTTTTGTTTCTCGTAAGACAAGTGCATTAGTCAATAAAATGACAGAAAGCACTTTGAAGCTACCCCTTAACTATCAACACTTAAATTTGCTTGCAAGAGTAAATCCTGCTTTTGATGGATGATTAAGAGTGTATTTGAACACAGATTTGTGAAGACATCTTTTTGGCTGTGTTAGAATCTTTTACTGGATCAATTTTAGTCCTTCTTAGCGAAACATAGTCAGCATAACACAATCATGCACAACTACAGTGGCTATTGGGAAGCACAGTCAGCATAACACAATCATGCACAATTACAGTGGCTATTGGGAAGCACAGTCGGCATAACACAATCATGCACAATTACAGTGGCTATTGGGAAGCACAGTCGGCATAACACAATTATGCACAACTACAGTGGCTATTGGGAAGCACAGTCGGCATAACACAATCATGCACAACTACAGTGGAATTTGGGAAGCACAGTCGGCATAACACAATCATGCACAACTACAGTGGCTACTGGGAAGCACAGTCGGCATAACACAATCATGCACAACTACAGTGGAATTTGGGAAGCACAGTCGGCATAACACAATCATGCACAACTACAGTGGCTATTGGGAAGCACAGTCGGCATAACACAATCATGCACAACTACAGTGGAATTTGGGAAGCACAGTCGGCATAACACAATCATGCACAACTACAGTGGCTATTGGGAAGCACAGTCGGCATAACACAATCATGCACAATTACAGTAGCTATTGGGAAGCACAGTCGGCATAACACAATCATGCACAACTACAGTGGCTATTGGGAAGCACAGTCGGCATAACACAATCATGCACAACTACAGTGGAATTTGGGAAGCACAGTCGGCATAACACAATCATGCACAACTACAGTGGCTATTGGGAAGCACAGTCGGCATAACACAATCATGCACAATTACAGTAGCTATTGGGAAGCACAGTCGGCATAACACAATCATGCACAACTACAGTGGCTATTGGGAAGCACAGTCGGCATAACACAATCATGCACAATTACAGTAGCTATTGGGAAGCACAGTCGGCATAACACAATCATGCACAATTACAGTAGCTATTGGGAAGCACAGTCGGCATGCACAACTATAGTAGCTACTGAAAGGTGATCTTTGTTGAACTTTCACTGTTAGGAATTTAAAAACAAACACAGGTCTGTCCTATGAGGTATTTTTTTACGCATAGGAGCAGATACACACACAACACCACTCTATCACCAGCTGAGTCAAGGCAGGGATCTAAGTGTTGCCTGAGCAATATGTCATCACACAACTCTCTGGAGAGCTCCTAAAGGTCTCCAAACAGTGGCCTCTTCCTCACTGAGACTCACTGTATGTCAGTAACAGTGACTATTCCAAGACCTGCGCTAACATGAAGCCATGAAGCATTTTCCATCTGGTTTAGTCTGGGGCCTCCTGGCAGTTAGAAGATATAAAAAGCCTAGCGTGCCTGGCTCTCTTTCTGCCTCGTTCTGCCCCATGGAGATGAATGGCTGCTATCAGTGGATCCATCTGGAAACATGGCACTCCGCTCCCCATGCTTTCATCCCCACTCACAGGCCTGACAGCCACAGCCACCCGGCTTGCCAACAACAAGGACCTGCCAATCAGATCTTCCCCTGCTGCAATAACACTGCTCTCTAGGCCAATCAGATCGCGGGCCCTGTGGGAAACAACATGGAACTGTAGCATCCGTGCAGTTATACAGTGCTGTAGCGATGTTTGGTTCTATCCGTAGTGGTGATGCTGGGTGGACTGTAGGTGGAGTAAATGGGTGGTATACTGTAGATGTACTGTGTGGGGCCTCATAGTTGTAGGTAGCTTACCACTGTAGTGGAAACTCGATGATCTGGAAAGGTATTTCAATTCAACCTTTATTTATCCATATTGTATTCTCATTGAGCTAAAATCTATTTTGCTAGAGAGAATAGGTATGTTCCCCTCTGTTGCCTACTGTACTCCCTCTGTACTAGCCTATATTGTGTAACACACCCAAGTATGACCACTTGGATCTAGAGAGGCCTGCAGAGGCCTGCAAGTTCTGTTAATTTGGATAATTTGATTAGTCTCCTCACCACAAAACAATTGTCACATCACTCATTGAAATCAAAGCTGTTGGTTGATTGAGTACACATTAAAAGTACATTGCATATTTATGTGTGCAATAAAGTGCATCCACCACAACTCCTCCTTCCCTAGAAATAATTGGGCATGATTACTTCACAATGTTTTGCTTTCATCAATATAATAATCTACAGTGTCTACAGTGTATTATTTGGTGAATAGTCTAGTCTACATGAAAAGCAACATCAGAGACTCTTTGTGTCTGTAAGGTCGGAACGATGAAAGGCCTAAACAGGTTTAAATAAACATCATCTTCACAGAGCTCCAGCATGCTGTTTAGCCTCGGTGAGTTGGTGTGTTGCTTTTGGAAGGATGACTGACTGACTTTCTTCACCAATTAAGGATTTATGCCAAGACTATTTAAACGTGTAGAAAAATGGATGGATTTTGATAAGCCAGGTCGAAATAAAGTCAATTATTGTATTATGTTAGTTAGTATTCTTACTTCCTTTATAAATCAGATGAGTCCACAACTTCAAATACAGTTTATTTTATTTATTTTTCCCCATAATTGAATTGAAAGAAAAAAAATAAAATTTAATTAGGATATTTTTACATTTTAGATGGAACACCTTTATTCTGATATTCAAATTATTTCTGCCTGATTTCACTAATTTGGACTGTTTTTGGGTGAGCATTATGTAACAGGTTGTAAATATTCCAAACCGGGAACGCTAACCCAACCTCTGACTCATATTGCAATGTTCTACCTACCCCCTTGATAGCTCTGATCAATTCAAGAGTTGTTGATAATGGCCAACCTACTGTTGATTTTGTTTTCTACATCTATCTCTCTACTTCCCATGTAATTGCTTCCTTTAGGCATTTCTAAATGAAGGCAAATGGAGACGGAGTCAGCTCAGCTGCTCTACTCTCTTCACCTCTATGCATGTACCCTCACCAACCCTCCATCCCCTCATCATTCCATTCCTCCTTCTCTGCCACCCCCTCTCCTCTATGTATCCCCTCGACCCTCCTCTCCTTTTCCCTCTCTTTAACCACTTCAGAGGGCTCCAGGAAATGACAGGGGATCTGACTAATTGCAGCTGGCCCACCGGCAAACAGGGAAAACAGCCCCCTTCAAGAGACGAGTGGGGTGGAGAGGGGTAGAGGTGAGTGGGTGAGGGCTGGAGGAGAAGGTAAATTGACTAGGGGCCAGATAGAGACAGAAGTCCACAGGTTATGATTTGACCACACAGGAACAGGTTGGGAAGAACAACTTGAATGGTAGTCAGTAACAGGTAACATTATTATGGCAAATAGTCCACTGTGATGCCACTTCCGAAGATCCATGCAGGAGCCTGGCCAACATTAGAAACTTGAACACCTGCAGATGTCAAGTTACAAAACGGATGATATGTCTATTCTCATTTAGACATATACCATTCCAGTAAACTATGTGTATTTCCTAATATCACTATACTTTACTGGACCACCACGCCAGAGGCCACTGTACTAAATGGGAGAAATTTAGGTAACTAATAGTCTGGAGTGGACAGCATGTCCTTATTCAGGGCACTAAGATGGGCCACCCTCAACCCAAATGAGTTCCAAAGCCCAGGAAAAGGCCAATTCATCCTGCTGATGTCATTTCCACTAGTCACCAGCGACTTGCAGCCGGCCCTGCATGTGTCGGCCGGCTGAATAGAAGGTATCCGTCATTCACCGGCTGATTAATGAACTCCAGATGTGCCCGTCCTCCCAAGTCAGTTCTCCCCGCCCTCTCGCTTTGTTGTGATAATGATACAGTACCCAAAGCACAACTGTTTATTTTATTTTCCGTCCATTTTCTCCAGGAGTGTAGCCATGCAAGTCAGGGACCCTAGGTTTGGGCTGCCTCCCGACAGCTGAGATGAAAGCAATGTCGAGATATTCTACTTTCTCTGTGGAGTTTAATTCATTCATACCAGACCCACCCCCCACCCCACACACACACAAGTGGAGGCTGCTGAGGGGAGGACGGCTCATAATAATGGCTGGAACGGAGTGAATGGAATGGCATCTTCAATCGATCGCTGCCCACACCTACCCACATCACTACTCTGGACGGTTCTGACTTAGAATGTGTACAACTACAAATACCTAGGTGTCTGGTTAGACTGTAAACTCAACTTCCAGACTCACATTAAGCATCTCCAATTCAAAATTAAATCTAGAATCGGCTTCCTATTTCGCAACAAAGCATCCTTCACTCATGCTGCCAAACATACCCTCGAAAAACGGACTATCCTACCGATCCTTGACTTCGGCGATGTCATTTACAAAATAGCCTCCAACACTCTACTCAGCAAATTGGATGCAGTCTATCACAGTGCCATCCATTTTGTCACCAAAGCCCCATATACTACCCACCACTGCGACCTGTATGCTTTCGTTGGCTAGCCCTCGCTTTCATATCCGTCGCCAAACCCACTGGCTCCAGGTCATCTATAAGTCATTGCTAGGTAAAGCCTCAGCTCACTGGTCACCATAGCAGCACCCACCCACAGCACGCGCTCCAGCAGGTATATTTCACTGGTCACCCCCAAAGCCAATTCCTCCTTCGGCCACCTTTCCTTCCAGTTCTCTGCTGCCAATGACTGGAAAGAACTGCAAAAATCATTGAAGCTGGAGACTCATATCTCCCTCACTGGCTTTAAGCACCAGCTGTTAGAGCAGCTCACAGATCACTGCACCAGTACATAGCCCATCTGTAAATAGCCCATCCAACTACCTCATCACCATATTATTATTTATTTTATTTATTTTGCTCCTTTGCACCCCAGTACCCCTACTTGCACACTCATCTTCTGCACATCTATCACCCCAATGTTTAATTTGCCATACTGTAATAATTT
This sequence comes from Salmo salar, assembly GCF_965601325.2. Lineage (NCBI taxonomy): Eukaryota > Metazoa > Chordata > Actinopteri > Salmoniformes > Salmonidae > Salmo > Salmo salar. The sequence continues at coordinate 18,747,823 of NC_138293.1, read as the reverse complement.
CGCCACTATGGCCTATTTATTGCCTCACCCCCCTTATCCTACCTCATTTGCACACACTGTATAGACTTTCTCTATTGTATTATTGACTGTATGTTTGTTTATTCCATGTGTAACTCTGTGTTGTTGTTTGTGTTGCACTGCTTTTCTTTATCTTGGCCAGGTCGCAGTTGTAAATGAGAACTTGTTTTCAAATAACCTACCTGGTTAAATAAAGGTAAAATAATTTTAAAAATCATGTATTTGATACCATTCCACTTATTCCGCTTCAGCCATTACCACGAGCCCGTCCTCCCCAATTAAGGTGCCACCAACCTCCTGTGCCACACACACACTACCTCAGACATGGTTGTAATTGTAAACTGCTGCTGTTAGCTCTACTGTAAGTTGTGAGGTGGAGGGACCACCACGGGCCACTCATGTAGGCAATTCATGAAAATCATAGCTGTCAGGATCAAACGAGAGAGACACTTCCTGTTTGGGTCAGGTGACAACTCAAGGAGGGTGGCTCTGTCTGAAGGGGACTGAGTAGATAGAAGAAGTTGCCCCTAACCACTGATACTAGGGTCAGATATTTTTCAACATCCTAAAGTTTAACTTTAGGATCGGAGTAGGGACATCTGATCCTAGCTTTGTGGTTAAGGGCAACTACTACTGTACGTCTAGCAAGTCAAACCCTGAACCTCACCCTAACCTTGACCCTCTGAAGCGCTGTAATTTACTTAGCAGACTAAAGCTCACTCCATGGTGAAGGACGTTTCTAATGTCTCCACCAACGGAGTGGAGCAGAGACCAGGCTTTGTGGAATCTAGCTCCGACTACATTGATTCACCCAAGGTCAATATTTAAAAACATGTTTTATTATGAAATGCCTACCTTGTACCTATGTTTGTCATCTGTAGTTGCATGCTTAAATCCAGAATTTTTCTATAAATGTAAATCAAATACAACCATCAACAAGTTTGCTTATTACTGTTGCTCTAAGATGGCAGCTCAGCACAACTGCGCATGTGCCAATTGAATCTCAACAAGGAAACAGTCGGTGGTTGTATTTGATTAATGTTTATTGGAAAAGTATGGATTTAAGCAAACAAAGAAAGGCGAGCAACTACAGAAGACAAACATAGTACAAGGTAGGCATTTCATAATTTAAATGTTTTAAAGTATTGACCTTGGGTGAATCGGTGTAGTCGGAGCTAGATTCCACAAAGCCTGGTCTCTGCCCCACTGCATTGGTGGAGTCATCAGAAACTGGAGTTTATTCCACTGTAATTTACCCAGAACTAAAATGTGTGCTAAAGTTAGTCTTTTCCTGTTTAATCATAGAGAATGATAGAGGCCACAAGTGGCCAAAGGGCTGTTTTAGCATGGGCAGCATCATTGAGTGCTTCCGCCATTTTAAAGTAGTCATCTGGGTGGGGATTCCTATGGGTTGTAGCCTCAATGGTGCTGCCCATGCTGTCACAGACCTTATCATGGCACTGTTATAAAGATGAGTTCTTTATCTCTCTCTATATGCCACTATCTGATGAACCCTCATAGATATGGGATAAAGCCATCTCGCTTAGCCCAGATAGACAGTCACTAGTTACCACAGCCATAGTCATAAACCCTGCCTATTTCTAAAATGTATCTTCTTAAAATCTGATTTGAAACCTAACCTAAACTTAACCCTAACCCCACTGTTAACCTTATGCCTAACCCTACCCTTAAATTAAGATCGAAAAGCACATTTTTGTTTTCATATATTTTTATATGATATAGCCAATTTTGACTTTATGGCTGTGGTAACTAGTGACAACCGGGTTGAGGCTGATAGAAGAGATGGTGACCAAACAATCTCCTCCAAGGAGGCTGACAACAACTCTTCAACACACACTCAAACACCACCCTCATCCTTTAAAGATAAGACTTGATGTGCCGTTCCCACTCAAACACCACCCTCATCCTTTAGAGATAAGACTGATGTGCCGTTCCCACTCAAACACCACCCTCATCCTTTAGAGATAAGACTGATGTGCCGTTCCCACTCAAACACCACCCTCATCCTTTAAAGATAAGACTTGATGTGCCGTTCCCACTCAAACACCACCCTCATCCTTTAAAGATAAGACTGATGTGCCGTTCCCACTCAAACACCACCCTCATCCTTTAGAGATAAGACTTGATGTGCCGTTCCCACTCAAACACCACCCTCATCCTTTAGAGATAAGACTGATGTGCCGTTCCCACTCAAACACCACCCTCATCCTTTAGAGATAAGACTGATGTGCCGTTCCCACTCAAACACCACCCTCATCCTTTAGAGATAAGACTGATGTGCCGTTCCCACTCAAACACCACCCTCATCCTTTAAAGATAAGACTGATGTGCCGTTCCCACTCAAACACCACCCTCATCCTTTAGAGATAAGACTGATGTGCCGTTCCCACTCAAACACCACCCTCATCCTTTAGAGATAAGACTGATGTGCCGTTCCCACTCAAACACCACCCTCATCCTTTAAAGATAAGACTGATGTGCCGTTCCCACTCAAACACCACCCTCATCCTTTAAAGATAAGACTTGATGTGCCGTTCCCACTCAAACACCACCCTCATCCTTTAGAGATAAGACTGATGTGCCGTTCCCACTCAAACACCACCCTCATCCTTTAGAGATAAGACTTGATGTGCCGTTCCCACTCAAACACCACCCTCATCCTTTAGAGATAAGACTTGATGTGCCGTTCCCACTCAAACACCACCCTCATCCTTTAGAGATAAGACTGATGTGCCGTTCCCACTCAAACACCACCCTCATCCTTTAGAGATAAGACTGATGTGCCGTTCCCACTCAAACACCACCCTCATCCTTTAGAGATAAGACTTGATGTGCCGTTCCCACTCAAACACCACCCTCATCCTTTAGAGATAAGACTGATGTGCCGTTCCCACTCAAACACCACCCTCATCCTTTAGAGATAAGACTTGATGTGCCGTTCCCACTCAAACACCACCCTCATCCTTTAGAGATAAGACTTGATGTGCCGTTCCCACTCAAACACCACCCTCATCCTTTAGAGATAAGACTTGATGTGCCGTTCCCAACGGCACATCAACCGTTTGTGAAAATGGTTCTGGATGCTGGGGAAGCCAAACCCATTCACATCTCTACACAAACAGAACTAACTCATTTTTACATCACAAGCTGACCTCATAATGTTCCAGTGTTGACCTTTGATGAGATCCACAGAGTCTTGATGCCAAGCCTACTGTAGAAGTACCACTGCTTGACTATCAGCTGCTCGACTCTCTTGACCCTTACCTGTGCTACTCTCTAAAATGTACTTATGTCAATCTGCTCCATTCAAAAATCTTATACATTTGACATAAAAATATTCACCTGTGGTATTGAAATGAGAGCTAATTGGGTGCGTGCATGGAAGGAACCAATTCTCTGCTCTACTCCACTTTTGGGGGCCCTAAGCGAGATTTGGTAGGGGGGCCCCTCAACCTCACGGCAAAACATTTTAGTTGACGGTGGAGAGAATTTTTTAGTTTTAAAGTTAATTTCCAGCAATTCTGCACATTTTGCCATGGATGGAGAGAATTATTTTGCAGTTTTATAACAAATTTCATGCAATTCTGCTAATTTTGCCATGGGGTAGAGAGCAATATTTGCAATTCTACACATTTACACATGACATGCCGTATTAATATGATATCTGAGTGAGAATGACTAACAAAATCAATTGGGGCCCACTGGATGTCAGGGCCCCTGGGCATGTGCCCTGCGTGCCCGGTCGGTATTCAGCCATGATTACTACAAGTTTAGATAGCTGTCTAGGCTAACTGCCAATTAAAAAGTTGTTTGCTGACATGACTAATGGAGTGACTATCATGACTGACACAAGAGAAAAACAAATTATTTTTTTAAATTGGGTCAAGGACCCCTACCGGCCAGGGGCCTTAAGCAACCTATTATGTTGCTTATGCCTGGGGCCAGCCCTGGAAGGAACAACAATAATTCTATATGCCCTTTAAAGTACCAGGCAATTTTCTCTCTTTTCTATGAGGGCCAATTTCTGTCAGAAAAAGGGGGAGGAGATTGTCCAACTAAGGTCAGATTGACAGTAAGAACAGTAATTACTTGGAGTGACTGAGGAGCAGACTCAGCTATCCAATCAGCCACTGAAGGGTCGTCCAGAAATCCAACCCCCCAGCCTAGAGACACACTGCCAATCCTAATCTCTCACAACGAGCCACCCTGGACCTATAAGGCTCTATCAGTGAAGGGTGCATGCTGAATAATGATGCATGCAGGTGTCTACAATTTCCCCCTCGGTTAAAATCAATTACAGGTTAGTTGTCTTATCCACCTTGAGGTCTGAGGCCAGCCAAGTGTTTATAGTGCAGCACGCAGATTAAAAGGCGCTCTAGCCTCCTCTTGAGGCCAAGTCCAAACATGGAAGCTGCAGTGTCACCCATATCATACAGCTCTCTGCAGATTAGCAAAACACCCTCTAACATGTTAGTCATTTAGCAGATGCTCTTGTCCAAAGAGCAATTAGGGTTAAGTGCCTTGCTCAAAGGCACATCCACAGATTCTTCACCTAGTTGGCTCGGGGATTCAAACCAGGAACCTTTCGGTTACTAGCCCCACACTCTTAACCACTAGGCTACCTGCTGCCCCAAGAATGTTATCCACATTTTCTGAAACACTACCAAGGCAAATTTATTCAGACAGGTGGGCTATTAAGTTAGGCGCGGGGGGGGGGGGGGGGGGGGGGGGCACACCAAAATAATAGTAGGTGAAACACTGAATCGTAACTGGCCTTTGACATCAACATGTTCTATTGAAATGTCTGCATAACACTAGGGGAAACCCTGAAGTGAAGCTGGGCCTCCTGGTGGTTCAAAGCAGAGCCGGTGCAGTTCCTCCTGGTTAATGAGGCGGGTCTCCCTAATGAAGCATGCAAGAACCAACCGGCCCTGTACAGAACCTGACTGAATGGGTTCTGATCCGTAGGAAATGGGCTCTTAACCGCATGCCATATCCCCATCAGAGCCACTGTCAGAGATGAAAAAGGTGCTCGGTGGTCCATTGATGTATTACCCCATAGTACTAATGAGTACTAACATCTCTCTCTTCACAGGCAAAGAGACCATCAGAGAGCAGCTGACTGTACTCAAATACAAAGCACAAATACATACACACATGGATGTACGCATGTGTGTGTGCTCTCCTGCACGCTTTGAGACAATATGGTGGGTGGTTTAAGCTAAAACAGACGAGGGAGTTGCACTGGAGGCAAAAACAAAACACGAACGTGCACTTTGTTTTGTTACACAGGCGCCAGTTATCAAAAATAAAAGGGAAGTAGGTGGATTATTTAGTGAGATTAGATTTACAGTGAATTTACATCAAGGTAAAATAAGCCTTTGTTTTATGGCTATGTTTGTGGCTGACCTTGTCATAGACTTTCACTGTGGTTGGTAATGGATCTTTAAACTTCCTTCTGCTTTAGTCCACGAATAACACCATAGTTGTATGCACTCCACTCTTTGCTCTGTCTAGACTCTAGAACAGGGGTATTCAACTCTTAAAGCCAATTCATGCTTGATCCGAAAATGTGATTGGAGGCTCTGTATGGAGGGAGTGAAGAAATTGCGGAGCCTCTGGTGGCACGCAGAGGCCAAATTGAGCTCCGTATTGCATAGCTGTACGCCTCCCACATTTTGTAACAACGCGGAGGGCTCCGTATATCTCTGCATTGACATGATTGGTTAACAGTAGGTGGGGGCGGGAGGTCCTGTGTAAACACAAACTCACTTCCTTGACAATAGCTCTACTCAACAGCTCTGCGCTGCTCCACGAAGCACAACAAGTATGAATCCCTGACTTCTGCAGAGTCCGTATCAGAGGAGAAATCTGTATACAAAGGATGGAGGAAAAGAGGACAGACACCTGCCAAGAGGGCAGAGACATTAATCCAGTTGAGCTAAAGGACAATAGTTGGGCTTTGAGGTTCAGCTGGTTGCAAAGCAGACTGTTGGTACTCATAGAACCTGTTGATGATTGAAAAGCCTTTACTAAAGAGAATCGTAGGCTTGAGTTTCAAGTAAAATGTTTATGTCACATGCACAAGTACAGTGAAATGCCTTTCTTGCAAACTCAAAACACAACAATTCAATAGTCAATAACAATGTAATACTACAAAAAACACGAGAAATAAGAAGAAATAAAGAACACAATAAGCAAGTAAGCATACAATACAGTGCATTCGGAAAGTATTCAGAACCCTTGACTTTTTCCACATTGTTACATTACAGCCTTATTCTAAAATGGATTCAATTGTTTTTTCCCCTAATCAATTGACACACAATACCCCATAATGACAAAGCAAAAACAAGTTGACATTTTTGCTAATCTATTTAAAATAAAAAACTGAAATATATTTACATAAGTATTCAGACCCTTTACTCAGTACTTTGTTGAAGCAGCTTTGGCACTGATTATAGCCTCGAATCTTCTTGGGTATGACACTACAAGCTTGGCACACCTGTATTTTGGGAGTTTCTCCCATTATTCTCTGCAGATCCTCTCAAGCTCTGTCAGGTTGGATGGGGCCACTCTACGCTGCACAGCTATCTTCAGGTCTCTCCAGAGATGTTCGATCGGGTTCAAGTCTGGGCTCTGGCTGGGCCACTCAAAGACATTCAGAGACTTGTCCCGATGCCACTCCTGCATCGTCTTGGCTGTGTGCTTGGGGTTGTTGTCCTGTTGGAAGGTGAACCTTCGCCCCAGTCTGAGGTCCTGAGTGCTCTGGTTTTCACCCAGGATCTCGCTGTACTTTGCTCCGTTCATCTTTCCCTCGATCCTGACTAGACTCCCAGTCCCTGCTGCTGAAAACATCCCCACAGCATGATGCTGCCACCACCATGCTTCACCGTAGGGATAGTGCCAAGTTTCCTCCAGACGTAACGCTTGACATTCAGGTGAAAGAGGTTTTCATCTTGGTTACATCAGACCACAGAATCTTGTTTCTCATGGTCTGTGAGTCCTTTAGGTGCCTTTTAGCAAACTCCAAGCAGGCTGTCATGCACCTTTTACTGAGGAGTCTGGCCACTCTACCATAAAGGCCTGATTGGTGGAGTGCTGCAGAGATGGTTGTCCTTCTGGAAGGTTCTCCCATCTCCACAGAGGAACTCTGGAGAAACATCTCAAGGATGATCAGTGGAAACAGGATGCACATGAGCCCTAATTTTGAGTTTCATACCAAAGGGTCTGAATACTTACGTACATAACATGTTTCTGTTATAATTAGTTTATACATTTGCAAAAATTTCTAAAACCTGTTTTTAAATTTTTCATTATGGGGTATTGTGTGTAGATTGATGAGGATTTTTATTTTAAACCATTTAAAAAGAAGGCTGTAACAAAATGTGGAAAAAGTAAAGGGGTCTGAATACTTTCGAACACACTGTATGTGCATATTATGTGAGTTAGCAAATGGAGTGAGTGCATCTGTGAGTGTGTAGGGCCCTGTGAGTATTCATAGAGACAGTATAAAAATAAAAAGTCAATAAAGATACAAGGTTAACTCTGTATAGCTATTTTGTTAGCTATTTATCAGTCTTATTGCTTGGGGATAGAAGCTGTTCAAGAGCCTGTTGCTGTCAGACATGCACTGGTACCGCTTGCCGTGCGTTAGCAGAGAGTCTGAGAACATAGAGGCCTGAGAAGATTTCAATTCCAATAAATTCAGAGCACTTTTTGTAAATCAAGTCATGAACTTAACTTTGATCATATTTTTTGACATTGATATGTGGCTAGCTGCTGTAGCTGGTAATGGACAATTGACCTCAATTCATTTGAGATTTTACTCCATTTTTTGATTGGCTATTTCCACCAGGAAATGCATGTAGTCCTCCACCAGCACAGAGAGAAAGAGGAAGAGAGGTCGAACTCAGCGGAAAATTTGTCTCCCTCCAACAGGTGGCGATTTTTCGTTGTTCCGCCCACCAAGCAAAGTTTTTGTATGGAGGTCAATGAGAGATTGTCGATTTTGGTCAACACAAAAATTAATGGCTTACTTGCTAAGTGAGGTTTATTTGATTGAATAGAAGTTTCGTAATGCTTAAGTTGTTACAAGTGTACTGATATAAGTACGACACGTGACATCCTGACAAATTTGAGAAAAAAAACGGAGTTGTCCAGATGTGGCAATGCATATTCATGGTTGAGACTATTAGCATAAAATACAGGCGGTTGACGTCAACAACCCTCATCAAATATTCAAAGGATTACAATAATGAGCTGTAATCCACCAATCCAAAGAAAGGATAAGCGGAGCTAGACAGCCCGCCATGCCACTTTGTGGACAACAACTCCCACTGTTATGGCGGAGAGACATGTATCTTGTCAGTATATCCATAATCTTTGACCAGGACCTGACCTTTGTGGCTCAGTTGAACCTCCAGACCATGGGTACTTTGGACTGCCTAGAGAGATATCACATTGAGAATGCACTCTGAATTAAACACAGAACCACCTCTGTTACACAAGCATATCAGTAAAGCACTTCATACAGAAGAATGAATACATGAAAAATGTAAACTAAATTACAAACCATATGATATTTCCCTTCTTGCTGACAGTTAATCCAGAGTCTCTAAAGCCAGAATGTATTGCCACAGAGTACTGTAAAATAAACATCAGCTCACATGAACAATCACAGCGGTGTTTTTCTGGCAACAAATGAAGGTCAATCCAAATGTCATGGTACAGTAGTTTCAATATAAGCAACGATACAAAGGCAACTGTGATATGTTGTAAACTAGTCTGGAGAGTTTGATATTTCCAATGAGAACTACAGAGCAGGAGGGTTATCTGACTTACCAGAAACTGGGCTTCATCAAGCTGTCTGCATTAGACATGAAGCACAATAGGCTCAAACTTCAGGCTTTAGTGTTTGAAATAATGCAAAAGCTAGCAAAAAGCTCAACCCATGGGTGGGTATAATTTGTGGAAGGTTCCAACAGGAATCTGTTCCAACAATTTCGTAAATAACAAGGTTGCCAACAAACAACGCATCCAAAGTTGTATAGTGGCAGAATAAGATACCGGGTATGGAGTGCGCTATTTCATTATGTTTTTTTACTCACCATGTTTATTCTAAAACATGTCTGTCCTCACTCTGGAACCCTATGGACAAATATTAAGAATAAGCTACGTGGTGAGTTGATGACTATTCGGCAGCTAGGTGAATTGATCATGCTACTTTGTATGCGTTTTGTTGGCAACAAGGTACTTTATGAAATGTTTGTTACAGATTCCTGTTGGAACGTTCCACAAATTATACCCACCCTGTGAAATGTCCCTTCTTTCTAAAATCTATTTGTTTAGACATTGTTTTTTTCCATTGGATACATGTATTTTCCATCTCAGTTAAGATTGAGAGTACAGTCGTGGCCAAAGGTTTTGAGAATGAAAAATATTAATTTCCACAAAGTTTGCTGCTTCAGTGTCTTTAGATATTTTTATGAGATGTTACTATGCAATACTGAAGTATAATTACAAGACATTTCCTAAGTGTCAACAGCTTTTATTGACAATTACATGAAGTTGATGCAAAGAGTCAATATTTTCAGTGTTGACCCTTCTTTTTCAAGACCTTTGCAATCCGCCCTGGCATACTGTCAATTAATTTCTGGGCCACATCCTGGCTGACGGCAGCCCATTCTTGCATAATCAATGTTTGGAGTTGGTCAGAATTTGTGGGTTTTTGTTTGTCCACCTGCCTCTTGAGGACAAGTTCTCAATGGGATTAAGGTCTGGGGAATTTCCTGGCCATGGACCCAAAATATCTATGTTTTGTTCCCCGAGCCACTTAGTTATCACTTTTGCCGTATGGCAAGGTGCTCCATCATGCTGGAAAAGGCATTGTTCGTCACCAAACTGTTCCTGGATGGTTGGGAGAAGTTGCTGTCGGAGGATGTGTTGGTACCATTCTTTATTCATGGCTGTGTTCTTAGGCAAAATTGTGAGTGAGCCCACTCCCTTGGCTGAGAAGCAACCCACACATTAATGGTCTCAGGATGCTTTACTGTTGGCATGACACAGGACTGATGGGGGCGCTCACCTTGTACCTTTTGCAGAATATCAGTCTGTCCTTAATGTTTTTCCTGGAGAGAAGTGGCTTCTTTGCTGCCCTTTTTGACACCAGGCCATCCTCCAAAAGTCTTCGCCTCACTGTGCGTGCAGATACACTCACACCAGCCTGCTGCCATTCCTGAGCAAGCTCTGTACTGGTGGTGCCCCGATCCCGCAGATGAATCAACTTTAGGAGACGGTTCTGGCGCTTGGTGGACTTTCTTGGGCGCCCTGAAGCCTTCTTCACAACAATTGAACCGCTCTCCTTGAAGTTCTTGATGATCCGATAAATGGTTGATTTAGGTGCAATCTTACTGGCAGCAATATCCTTGCCTGTGAAGCCCTTTTTGTGCAAAGCAATGATGACAGCACATGATTCCTTGCAGGTAAACACGGTTGACAGAGGAAGAACAATGATTCCAAGCACCACCCTCCTTTTGAAGCTTCCAGTCTGTTATTCGAACTCAATCAGCATGACAGATTGATCTCCAGCCTTGTCAACACTCACACCTGTGTTAACGAGAGAATCACTGACATGATGTCAGCTGGTCCTTTTGTGGCAGGGCTGAAATGCAGTGAAAATGTTTTGGGGGGGATTCAGTTAATTTGCATGGCAAAGAGGGACTATGCAATTAATTGCAATTCATCTGATCACTCTTCATAACATTCTGGAGTATATGCAAATTGCCATCATATAAACTGAGGCAGCAAACTTTGTGAAAATTAATATTTGTGTCATTCTCAAAACTTCTGGCCACGACTGTGTATTACTCCGTGCCGTCTATAATATACATCGTAAGCTAATGCCAGCTAGCATGCTTGACTAATGTTTCTTCTGCTATGGTATATTGGGGATTACACAATTTAATGTGTATCCCGCCACCTACTATGCGGGATGGAAACAGGATTCCCCACAACACTGAACTACAAAAAAATAAATAATAATTCTCAAGGGGATTCAGGGGAGGGTCTTCCAGCACCAGTACACCTTGCAAGTTTTCAGATGTAAAATCCTTAAGTCCCACAAACTTCTCCGCAGCCACAATAATGTCCAGTTACTTAGACTTCTTTGAGACTTGTGTTGTCCATTTTATAACTGTGGCAATGAACAGAACAAATTCAACATTTTTAACACACAGGGCATCTTGTCTGGCAGCAAACATTTACTACAGGCTGTGGTGTATGCACTACCATATTTTCACTAGCTTCACTTGTTTTCACAATTTTTTTAAGGAGATTCAATTGACCACTAACTTTTGCCACCTCATTCTCCTTCACAGGGCACTCCATGAACTCAGGATCATAATCCCTGCCGCAATTGGAACACTGTCGTCCTTCTACACACCGTGGCCAAATCCTTTACAATTCTTACAGTGGTTAGGGAACGATAGCTCTTACAGCGTATCTTACATAACAAGCTGCACATGCATAAGTATTTGCTCTTTATCAAAAAACAGGACCTCTAGACTTTCTTATTTTGCGCCATTCACCCAGCGGGTCAGACGCTTTTTACAGCATTACATCACAATCAGAACGACTGGGAACTATTTCACGCTGGGGAGTTGTTACCGCACACCTCTAGAAGGAGGGAACGCAACACCCTGCTACAACTTAACTCTCCGTGGTGTGAAAAAGGTATGGAAGTGTAGGTGTGAGCAAGGATGACAAAGAGGCAGAGAATACCGTTTACTGGGAATTTATTCCTTCACGCGGTAAGTGTGGGGAAAAGGGGCTGGACGGAACCAAAGCAAAGAAACTAAATATCAAAGCCCCCTCTCCTACCTTACCTGCCTACCCACTACTTACCTAACTAGCACCACCTGGTGCACTAACCAAAATACAGGGGATGGTCCGCCCAAGTCTTTCCTAGTGTGCATAGACAAATTACTACGGGTATATGTATGCCCGCGGGCCTCTTGCCTAAGTACTCCCTAGGTGCCTTCCCCTTCCCCCCTGGGAACAAATGAAACAGAATATTCCAAATGTCTTCACAACAAACTGACAAAACAATTAACTCAGGACATTAAAGAAGCGCTCTCTGAGCAACAAACTAACACAGGACATTACAATCAGCTCTCACAGCAACAACTACACAGTACATACCAAATGTCTTAGCAACCACCAACATGCTATAACTCTCAACCATTATCTCTGTGTCTCCTTTCTGAGCAACAGAACTGGGGCTTATATAGCTTCAGAAGAAGTTAGTAATTGGAGACAGCTGCGTCCTGACGAGGGGGCGGGGTCAGCTCTCCAATCATCAATGTTGATTGACCAATCAGCTGCTTGTAGAGAATTTCAGGAAACCATTTCCTGAAATACATACATGATAATACACAAACCACAACACAGAAACTGGGGAACATAACAGGAGTTTTACATGACACCGGGCACCAACCACACCAGGAATTTTGAACATACATGTTACCCCTGAGATGACTCCTTTTACGGGTGCTCTACACAACAATTCAAAACTTCTGTTGTCGTGATTATTTTCAGGCCCACTGCAATCTTCCTCTGCCCTTCAGAAAAATAATGAATCAAGATAAAACCACTCCTGGTCACTCTGACAGACTCCACTTTTCCAAGCGCATACCTTACAATTTTCGACACCTCAAAGGCGTTTCCCACATATGCATCCTTACTAAACAAACGCATCCCAAGAAGATGCGATTCATTATAATTCACACACGTAACCTTCACTGGAATCTTAGACAAATTAATTTTTGTTCCTGTTTTCGAAACTACTATCCGTCTTCGCCAAACTTTCCCGACGCGCTGCAAGATTCGAACTCAGCATCCACTTCCGCCATCTTCCCTCTTCCTGCCTAATGTTTTGAATGAAGTGCAATATTTATCAAATGAGAAAAGCGTTTTACGGTGGCGGAGAGTGTCAAATTCGGACGTTTATAATGTCATGCTGTCGCCACCGTGAGGGTAATTATTTTGGGACAGAAACCACTGACAGCTTCCTTGCATAAATGGTGAGTCCGTTTCGACTTTCATTGCCTTGATATAAAATGTATGCTAGTTGTATTTTAGAAACATTATAGTATTTGTACTCAAATGTCCTACTGAAGTGATAAGTTAGCTAGGTAACCAGACAGTGCAGTGGCTCGTTTGGTAACGTTAGTTAGCTAATGCCACTGCAATGTCCAAAGTCCATAAGCCACTCGTGTGTCTACTAACGTTACTACTTGCCAGCTAATGTAAGCTGCATGTAAAGGTTTTAGTTAGTTAGCTAATCTATTTGTGTGCAGATGGCAACAACGCCCAAGTTAATGAGAGCCATTCGAGTGAGTGAGTTTGGAGGACCTTCAGTTTTGAAACTCTGCTCCAACATACCTGTGCCAAATCCAGGTCAGAAACAGGTAAATGAAATCATTCAAAAACTTTTGTAACTTACTATTACTCTTGATAACTGTAAAGTGCAAAGGACAATGGATACCTTTTACATGTATTGCACTTCTACCTGTAGCTGTTTTATAAGTTGTATTATGTTACTTAATTCTAGTTCTGCAGAATGTTCTCTATGTATGAAACAGCCTGTGTGTTATCCAGGTGCTAATCCATGTGCATGCATGTGGAGTAAACCCTGTGGAGACCTACATCCGCTCTGGGACCTACGCCAGGAAGCCCAGCCTGCCCTACACTCCAGGGACTGATGTGTCCGGGGTTGTGGAAGCTGTCGGAGACAGAGTCCAACTCTTACAGGTGCTAATCTTACTGTACCATCCATCCCTAGGCTACCAGTAACACGATGATCACTGATGGTAATGAGTAACTATTCTCATGCGGCATGTGTAGTTTGTGAGGAAGTAATTGCTTACCAACATTTTGCTTTGAACACTCCTTGATTATATAGACTGAAGTACTATGAGTAGTCATTGTGTGAATGTGTTCATATTGAGGTTGTGTATGACTATACCATTAGTTGCTGGAGTGGAAGTCTGGTCTATTTTACCTTTCAGGCTGGTGACCGTGTGTTCACCACCGCCACAGAGACAGGAGGGTATGCTGAATACACTGTTGTGTCTGAGGACTGTGTCCACCGCCTGCCAGACCCCTTAGACTACAAACAGGGAGCTGCCATTGGGATCCCCTACTGCACAGCGTACAGAGCTCTCTTCCATAAGTAAGACACCAGCATTTTTTTGTTTTGTTTAAGGAGAACGGGATTCTGAATGGATTCTTTTTATGACAAGATGGGTGCAGAAGCAGGGAGACAGGGTATAAGTGCGTAGGGCTCACCGGTCCTACACCATTGTTTTGGTTGAGTTCTTTGGATTTGACATGGTTAGACAGACTCAGCATCACAATCGATATGATGTTCAATTAAGTTGAGGTTCATCGACTCTGCTGCAAAAGAAGACTTATATTATTAAAATCTGTATGTCTATTTACTAATAAAGTATTTGATTGTGGGGGTGTGTACAGTATTATGAGTGACTGAGTCTTATGCTCCATTGTGTCTTATGCTCCAGAGCACATGCTAAAGCAGGCGAGACAGTACTCATCCATGGAGCCAGCGGCGGGGTAAGATCAATGCCCTCTTCTGTTTAATGTCTGTGCTATAGTTATTTTCCCCCATTTTCATTTAATAAAGATCAAATGAATCCAAATGACCTTTATTGCACTGCTTAATGACAAGTATTATTGGGGGGTTGATTTACTAGGGCCCAGTGTTTGTGACCTTTTCTTGGTGGTGTGTATCTTTTTCAGGTGGGGGTGGCAGCGTGTCAGATGGCCAGAGCCTTGGGTCTGAGGGTCCTGGGGACAGCAGGAACCACAGAAGGACTGGAGCTGGTCCTGAGGAATGGAGCTCACCAGGCCTTCAACCACAAAGAGGAAGGATATACTAGCAAAATCATGGTAGGTGGGAAGGAGTCATAGTTGCAGTCTCCATAGACCTGAATACATTTTAAGGATGTTTTGTGTATGACTCTCAGTGGGTAACTGCTATTATGCGCTACTTTGACACCGATTAGCTGCTAAACCAGAGGGGGTAAAATAAAACACTTGTTATTACAGATTAAAAAATATTCACATTTCTAACATGTTATCCTAGGATAAGTTAACCTCTATGGGCTAGGTGGGACGCAAGCGTCCCACCCGTGGTGCACTCCATCAACAGCAGGTGCATTTCAAGAGCGGCAAATTTGAATCCAAATAAATGTCAAAATTCAAATTTTTCAAACATACAACTATTTTACACCCTTTGAAAGATAAACATCTCCTTAATCTAACCACGTTTTACGATTTCAAAAAGGTTTTACGGCGAAAGCATAAATTTAGAGTATGTTAGGACAGTACATTTACAAGAGTTGTGTGTAATGTTTTGTCAATTCAAAGACAGGGTCACCAAAACCATAAAACCAGCTAAAATGATGCACTAACCTTTTACAATCTCCATCAGATGACACTCCTAGGACATTGTTAGACAATGCATGCATTTTTAGTTCTATCAAGTTCATATTTATATCCAAAAACAGCGTTTTACTATGGCATTGATGTTGAGGAAATCGTTTCCCTCCAATAACCGGCAGTCAAGTCAGCACCACAAATTAAATAATTAAAATTAGAAAACATTGGTAAAATATTATATTGTCATTTAAAGAATTATAGATTTACATCTCTTGAAGGCAATCAACTTGCCAGATTTAAAAATAACCTTACTGGGAAATCACACTTTGCAATAATCTGAGCACTGCGCCCAGAAAAATACGCGTTGCGATACAGACTAGCCGTCATGTTGGGGAGATCTAAAATCGAAAATACTATGTAAATAATCCATTACCTTTGATTCTCTTCATCAGATGTCACTTCCAGGTATCACAGGTCCATAACGAATGTAGTTTTGTTCAAAAAAGCTCATCATTTATGTCCAAAAATCTCCGTCTTGTTAGCACATGATCTAAGCCCGCCGGACTTCACTTCATGAACGAGGGGAAAAAATATATTTACGTTCGTTCAAACATGTCAAACGTTGTATAGCATAAATCATTAGGGCCTTTTTTAACCAGAACATGAATAATATTCAAGGTGGACGAATGCATTCTCTTTTATAACGTATTGGAACGAGGGTACCCAACATGAACTCGCGCGCCAGGTGTCTAATGGGCCATCATCGTTCCATGGCTCTTGTTCGGTCAGATCTCCCTCCAGAAGACTCAAAACACTTTGTAAAGGCTGGTGACATCTAGTGGAAGCAATAGGAAGTGCCAAAATATTCCTCAGCCCCTGTGTTTTTCAATGGCATAGGTTTAAAGGTAATACAACACATCAGGTATCCACTTCCTGTCAGAAAATGTCTCAGGGGTTTGCCTGCCAAATGAGTTCTGTTATACTCACAGACACCATTCAAACAGTTTTAGAAACTGTAGGGTGTTTTCTATCCATATATAATAAGTATATGCATATTCTAGTTACTGGGTAGGATTAGTAACCAGATTAAATCGGGTACATTTTTTTATCCAGCCGTGCAAATACTGCCCCCTAGCCCTAACAGGTTAAGAACTGGGGTGATGCTTTTGTAAACACAGATTGTCTTAATGAGTTATGGTCTGGGCAATTTGTTTTTTTACAGGATGCTACCAAGGGGCAAGGGGTAAATGTGATTGTGGAGATGCTGTCTAACGTGAACCTCAGCAATGACCTGCAGATGCTGGCCTACGGGGGGAGAGTGACGGTCAGTATATGTCACGTTAGCATGTGTAATTTATTTTAGACTTTTAGAGCCACTGTTTTGAATATGTATTGGTTATTCATTCTTCATTCTTCCTCAGTTTTCCTCTTTTGTTGTTTAGGTTGTTGGCAGTAGAGGCCCCATTGAAATCAACCCTCGAGACACAATGGCCAAAGAGTCCAGCATCATTGGTGTTGCCTTACCCTATGCTACTGTTGTAAGAGTCTAGATTCCTAGTATAATATTGATGCTGGTTCAGGCACTGGTCGTTCTATAAATCATACATTCTGTAGTGTAAATTATACACTACCATTCAAAAGTTTGGGGTCACTTAGAAACACCAGTCTCAACATGAAAAGGCGACTCCGGGATGCTGGCATTCTAGGCAGCGTTGCAAAAAAAAAAGCCATATCTCAGACTGGTCAATAAAAATAAAAGATTAAGATGGGCAAAAGAACACAGACACTGGACAGAGGAACTCTGCCTAGAAGGCCAGCATCCCGGAGTCGCCTCTTCACTGTTGATGTTGAGACTGGTGTTTTGAGGGTACTATTTAATGAAGCTGCCAGTTGAGGGCTTGTGAGGTGTCTGTTTCTCCAACTAGACACTCTAATGTGCTTGTCCTCTTGCTCAGTTGTGCACCGGGGCCTCCCATTCCTCTTTCTATTCTGGTTAGAGCCAGTTTGCGCTTTTCTGTGAAGGGAGTAGTACACAGCATTGTACAAGATCTTCAGTTTCTTGGTAATTTCTCACATGGAATAGCCTTCATTTTGTCAGAACAAGAATAGACTGACAAGTTTCAGAAGAAAGTTATTTGTTTCTGGCCATTTTGAGCCTGTAATTGAACCCACATGCTGATGCTCCAGATACTGAACTAGTCTAAGGAAGGCCAGTTTTATTGCTCCTTTAAATCAGCACAACAGTTTTCAGCTGTGCTAACACAATTGCAAAAGGGTTTTCTAATGATCAATTAGCCTTTTAAAATGATAAACTTGGATTAGCTAACACAACGTGCCATTGGAACACAGGAGTGATGGTTGCTGATAATGGGCCTCTGTACGCCTATATAGATATTCCATAAAAAATCAGCCGTTTACAGCTACAATAGACATTTACAACATTAACAATGTCTTCACTGTATTTCTGATCAATTTGATGTTATTTTAATTAAAGGACAACATTATTTTTTATTTTTTTCAAAATCAAGAACATTTCTAAGTGACCCAAATTTTTGAACGGTAGTGTATCTTCTGTTGTCTCTACAGGAAGAGAAGGCTGAGTGTGCCGCGGCCCTGTTTGCAGGGATGGATGCTGGTTGGCTGAAGCCTGCTGTAGGAAAACAGTACACACTGGACATGGCCTACCAGGCCCATATTGACATCATAGACTGCCCTGGGGCTTCTGGGAAGATGGTACTGACCATGTGAATGGAACAGCTGTAGGATTACTGTGAAATGTTACTGATTTACATTGGGATGAAATTCTGATTACATTACATGTGTTTCATGCATATGGAATTAAAATTGCTTAAAATCTTGCCACAGACGAAGATGGAGTGGCTCACTTTCGGTGATCTTCGTGATTAATCATGTGCATTTCTAAACCAAGTTGTCATTTCAATGCATTGGGTCAATAAGAAAAAATGTTGAAAATAACATTTTAATTGAATGCCATTTTTGTAAAATATTACGAAGGGAATGCCTCCTTTTCCAGATTAAATAATAGCGTTGACGTGTGCAGTCTTTTACCTCTGTCAGGCACAAGTTAAGTCAGGGGTGAGTGTGATGTCATCCCATCCGGTGCCATCTCAGGTAACAGCCCTGCGAACTGAGCATGCTCAGAGAAGCACAGGTAACCTTACCCAGCCTCTCCAATACGAACACAGACAGTTGACTGTGAAACAGTAGGAGTGACTACCGTAACCTGGGCTGGTCAACATTGAAATGTTGAAGCACAATGAGTGCTTATATGATGTTATATTGGACTGGTTGTAGAAGTAACCTATTCATCTGTAATGGACTCGCAGCTGATCTGTGAATGGTCAATGATGATGGTTGGATTGGTTGGATTCTCTGGTCCATTTAGGCCTGCAGGTAAGACTTGATCTGGATAATGTTTCTTCTATGTACAGTTGAAGTCGGAAGTTTACATACACTTAGATTGGAGTCATTAAAACTTGTTTTTCAACCACTCCACAAATGTATTGTTAACAAACTATAGTTTGGGCAAATTGGTCAGGACATCTACTTTGTGCATGACACAAATCATTTCTACAACAATTGTTTACAGACAGATTATTTCACTTATAATTCACTATCACAATTCCAGTAAATCAGAAATTAACATACATACAGTAAGTTGACTGTGCCTTTAAACAGCTTGGAAAATTCCAGAAAATGATGTCATGGCTTTAGAAGCTTCTGATAGGCTAATTGACACCATTTGAGTCAATTGGAGGTACTTGTGGATGTATTTCAAGGCCTACCTTCAAACTCAGTGACTCTTTGCTTGACATCATGGGAAAATCTAAAGAAATTAGCCAAGACCTCAGAACAAACATTGTAGACCTCCACAAGGCTGGTTCATCCTTAGGAGCCATTTCCAAATGCCTGAAGGTACCACGTTCATCTGTACAAACAATAGTACGCAAGTATGAACACCATGGGACCACACAGCCGTCATATCGCTCAGGAAGGAGACGTATTCTGTCTCCTAGAGATGAACGTACTTTGGTTCGAAAAGTGCAAATCAATCCCAGGACAACAGCAAAGGACCTTGTGAAGATGCTGGAGGAAACAGGTACAAAGGTATCTATATCCACAGTAAAACGAGTCCTATATCGACATAACCTGAAAGGCCGCTCAGCAAGGAAGAAGCCACTGCTCCAAAACCGCCATAAAAAAGCTAGACTACGGTTTGCAACTACACACGGGGACAAAGATTGTACTTTTTGGAGAAATGTCCTCTTGTCTGATGAAACAAAAACAGAACTGTTTGGCCATAATGACCATCATTATGTTTGGAGGAAAAAGGGGGATGCTTGCAAGCCGAAGAACACCATCCCAACCGTGAAGCATGGGGGTGACAGCATCATGTTGTGGGGGTGCTTTGCTGCAGGAAGGACTGGTGCACTTCACAAATAGATGGCATCATGGCGAAGGAAAATTACGTGGATATATTGAAGCAACATCTCAAGACATCAGTCAGGAAGTTAAAGCTTGGTCGCAAATGGGTCTTCAAAATGGACAATGACCTGAAGCATACTTCAAAAGTTGTGGCAAAATGGCTTAAGGACAACAAAGTCAATGTATTGGAGTGACCATCCCAAAGCTCTGACCTCAATCCTATAGAAAATTTGTGGGCAGAACTGAAAAAGTGTGTGGGAGCAAGGAGGCCTACAAACCTGACTCAGTTACACCAGCTGTGTCAGGAGGAATGGGCCAAAATTCACCCAATGTATTGTTGGAAGCTTGTGGAAGGGTACCCAAAACATTTGACCCATGTTAAACAATTTAAAGGCAACGCTACCAAATACTAATTGAGCGTATGTAAACTTCTGACCCACTGGGAATATGATGAAAGAAATAAAAGCTGAAATAAATCATTCTCTCTACTATTATTCTGACATTTCACATTCTTAAAATAAAGTGGTGATCCTAAGTGACCTAAGACAGGGAATTGTTACTAGAATTAAATGTCAGGAATTGTGAAAAACTGAGTTTAAATGTATTTGGCTAAGGTGTATGTAAACTTCTGACTTCAACTGTATGACTCAGATAAACACTCATAGGTAACATGGGTGAACTGAATAGACTCCAGGGGGGTCATCATGCATGTTTCATTCATCTCCGATTGTTACCGTTACTTTCCAGCCAGTTTGTTTGGTCTCTTAGCAACACAAGCTAAATGAGCAAAGTACTAAGGCGATGTCATTTACAAAATCGCCTCCAACACTCTACTCAGCAAATTGGATGCAGTCGATCACAGTGCCATTCGTTTTGTCACCAAAGCCCCATATACTACCCACCACTGCGACCTGTATGCTCTCGTTGGCTGGCCCTCGCTTCATATTCGTCACCAAACCCACTGGCCCCAGGTCATCTATAAGTCTTTGCTAGGTAAAGCCCCGCCTTATCTCAGCTCACTGGTCACCATAGCAGCACCCACCCGTAGCATGCACTCCAGCAGGTATATTTCATTTCAGGTCATCACCAAATCAGTGAAGCTTGAGACTCATATCTCCCTCACTAATTTTAAGCACCAGCTGTCAGAGCAGCTCACAGATCACTGCACCTGTACATAGCCCATCTGTAATTAGCCCATCCAACTACCTCATCCCACATACTGTTATTTATTTAATTTATTTTGCTCCTTTGCACCCCAGTATCTCTACTTGCACATTCATCTTCTGCACATCTATCACTCCAGTGTTTAATTGCTATATTGTAATTATTTTGCCACTATGGCCTATTTATTGCCTTACCTCCCTTATCCTACCTCATTTGCACACACTGTATATAGACTTTTCCTATTGTATTATTGACTGCATGTTTGTTTATTCCATGTGTAACTCTGTGTTGTTGTATGTGTCGCACTGCTTTGCTTTATCTTGGCCAGGTCGCAGTTGTAAATGAGAACTTGTTCTCAACTAGCCTACCTGGTTAAATAAAGGTGAAACAAATAAAAATTGTTACTGAGCTGAATATGTTTTTTATAAAAATGTAAAAAATTGAGACTATGGTTTTTATATCTGTTGGAGCAGTATGACCAGACATGGGAAGGAGTTGAGACAAGATGATGAGGCCCTGAGACCACTTACATGGGAGAGCCAACTCACCAGGCAGCCTGGCCAATAACAAACCATGAGAAGTATGTCTACCGTAACATTTCAACACCGATTTGTCAATATTAAACACATGAAAGGTATATTCTCTCTCTACACATGCTGTTCAGGTATTGGATGAATGCTTCACAATATAGGTCTATTGAATGTGTGAACCACTAAGATATTAAATATACTGACACGAAATGTTGATATACTGTACCATTCCCCCTCCCAAGCTAACCAGTTGTGTGTCCTCTTGGTGAAACCCAGGTGTTCTCCTGATGTTGATGCTGTCAATCACACATACCCAGAGCCCCTCCTCATGTCCAGCCTCCTGTGTGGTGTGTTCTGAAGATGCTGTCATCTGTTACAAGCTCTCCAACATCCTAGGTAAGAAGGAGCATTGACTGCCGAGTTGAGATTAAGAAATATCACCCTCTACTAATGATCTATGATAGCATTCATTTGAACAAGATTTGTTGGAATGTCTTGTTCCACACTAGCCTATGGCTATCATAAAGACGCTGACTCTTGGTGTCAACACCTATCTGTGTAGCCAGCCCTATTAAAGCAGTAATGATTGACAACCAGGTTTGTGTTTTCTTCCACCTCTAGAGGCCCCTGAGACCACCAAGGCCCTGATGCTGACCGACGGCTCCATCGTGTCTGTGGACCGCCACTTCCTGTCTGACATGTCCAGCATGACCGTGCTGTCCCTCAGCCACAACGCCATCACCACCATCACCCACGACGCCTTCCAGAACCTCACCGTCCTCCACACCCTCCTCCTGGACCACAACCACCTCTCCAGCCAGGCCCTGGGGAGGGACACTTTTTCCTGGCTGCCCAGGTTGGAGATCCTCAAGCTGGGGAACAACGCCTTCGGGGAGGTCAATGGCTCCTGGTTCCATGCCGCCAGGGCCCTGCGGACGCTGCAGTTGGAAGGGAACCGCCTCTCCAGGCTGGACGCCACGACCTTTGCCTCGGCAGACCTCCAGGGGCTGGAGACCTTGGATCTGTCCGATAATCTGATCACATATCTGGGGAGGGATAGCTTCCGGGGCCTGCTGGGGCTGCGTAGTCTGGATCTGTCCAGGAATCAGCTCCGGAGCGCCCCGCCAGAGGTGTTTTCGTACCTATCGTGGATGTCTAGTCTGAACCTGGAACTAAACTGGTGGAACTGTACATGTGAGCTGAGGGAGCTGGCATCTTTCCTCACCAGCTATATGGAGGCTCCGGATAAGGTTATCTTCTGTTGCTTGTTTGAGCTTTTTTTTCTTGTTTTCTTTTTATACTTTGATTTATTGTATTCCTTTTTTTACCAATATGTTTTATTATTTTGAATTAGGGCTAACACATATTTTGGCTGCCTGCAAGTATTATAAGAAAGGTGCTTTATGGTATATGGTATATAAACTATATTGTATAAAAGGTGCTATGTAGATGTGTGTTGTTATCATTGTTGTAACAGTATGATTACTATAACAACAACCTTCTTGTTCAGGTACTGTTCAACGGGCGTAGGATGGTGTGTGTGAGTGCTGACAACCCGGCAGTGATGACGGTGCTGGAGCTGACAGAGGCCAACTGTGTTCCGACAAATCAGAACATCACAGTGCAGGTTGAGGCTAAGAACGCCATCTCCTCTCGGCGTTATACCAGAGACCTGGCTCTGGCTGCAGCCTTCTGCTTTGCTGGTCAGTACCTCAGAAACTAGATCCTCCATGGCTGCTTTCTAGCCACACGTAACTTTTCTCTACTCAAATAGTGGTAAATATATGAAATTGTATAGGACAATGTGACTTTTGTATCATGCAACTCCGTAAAGTGTATCAACACTTAAAGTAAAGAGTGTTTTTATCATTTTATCCCACTACATAAAGCTTAGGTCAGTCGGCTGTAACTCATAACTATGCTAATAACGTACAGGTGGCGTTGGACTCACCCTAGCTGTGGTGTACATCGTTTACTGCAAACTGGGGATGAACAAGAGCCTGAAGGTCTGGAGAGACAGGACTGGCGCTGAGGAGGATGAGAATTGGAGGACAGCTCCCACCCAAACAGTCACCCAGTGGGATCTGAGCAGGGAGAACGTGGCCCTACGTATGGCTCAAATGGGACTGGAAACCAAGCTGATCATTCCCAATAGCCACCTTCAACCTTGGGACAGGGAGAGAACCATGTTTGACCTGAGAATAGGCAAAGATGGCGGCCATTTTACATGCCCCCATTGTGGCCCTGCAGTCAGTGGGTCTGCAATGGAACAGGGGGTAGGAGATGGACACTTGGGGGCAGCCCTGCACATGCTCAGACAAGGAGGAGGCCAGCCCAACAAGATGGAGAGTCTGGCCATGACAGAGGAGAGGGATGAGAGGAAGAGACATGTGCCCCAACAAGCACTGATATCAAAGACAGAAGGTGAGCATGTTTCGATTTAATATTTCACTGCATAGACTGATTAGGATTATATCAGTGATGAGACTATAGGCAGACACACACACACACACACACACACACTGCAGATGTCTAACTCTCTTTCCCTGTTGTCATTTACAGATCTAAGCGGTCAAAGGTCATTGGTCGGGCCACCACAGGGTCAGAGCAACCATATACTTAGTCAGGAGGAGTTACTCTATCACCAGCAGAGTTTAAATATAAAAAGCCATGATGGTTCTAATGGCAACAACCAGCTATTTGGTGGCAGGAGTTACTATTCACCTGCACATAGAAACATGCCCACACATAAAAGTCTAAAAGATGAGATGGTAAGACCTATAAATCACATAGGCCTTGACAACAGACCATCAGAAATGGACTCGCAATCAGAGCATGGTAGAAATGTACCTGACTGTCAACCCCAAACTGTCAGCTGTGTGAACTGTTACAGAACCTATGAGTATGGACAGCCAGGGGAGAAAGTCAGAGATGTATTGTATGACAGTGCAAGAGAATCTGCTGGGTATGATGGTTCTCCCAACCACAACCCACTGACAAGGCTAAACATCCGAAGGAGCATGAACTACAACCAGTCTAATATGGATATCTATGCAAAGCATGCAAGCAAGCAGAGGAGTGTGACTTTTGACTTGGAAAGATCTGGAGTGCATGTTGTTGATGTACAAAGGATGAACCATGACAGGGAAGATAAACATGACAGGATTAAAAGTTCTAGGAAAGCGGAAAATGGTGATAAACAGATCCTGAGCTATGAAAGCATTGGACGATCTGTGAGGAATAATGGTCTTGAAAGAGAGGACCACTCCAAAAGGCATAAACATAAAGCCCAGTCAGATGGTTTACTAAAAGTGAAGCTC
Source organism: Salmo salar (assembly GCF_965601325.2). Taxonomy (NCBI): domain Eukaryota; kingdom Metazoa; phylum Chordata; class Actinopteri; order Salmoniformes; family Salmonidae; genus Salmo; species Salmo salar. The sequence continues at coordinate 18,722,865 of NC_138293.1, read as the reverse complement.
AACCTTAACCCTCTTAAGAAAAGCAAGGTCCATCCAAGGAAAAACAGCCACAAGCGACTAGAACAGGGCGATAGAGAAAGAACTGACTCCAAGAACCGAAAACAACTGAAAATGAGGGGTAAAGATGCCAAAGGCAAAAGGCACAACCAGGAAGAGTCTAAAAAAATAACAGACAAATCCAATAAAGGAAACTCGTCTCACAAAAACAAAGCCAATCAGTCATCCAAAAAGAAATCTACCACCAGCAAGTCTAAAGAAACTGATGATAATGAAGATGATGATGGAGATCAAGAGGAAGAAGATCCAGTGCCACAGGAAAACAATGCATCCTCCAAGCAAAAAAAGACAAACTCAAAATCAAAACATCAGGAGGGCTCGAATGGTGACCATTCCAAGAAGAATAGAGCTGCTCAAGATCAGAAAACCGACGTCACACAAAATAAAACTGGAGGAGAAACAGAGGGATCTGGTGGAGCACCTATACCAAGTAATGTGAGTCCTTACCAGTCATACCTCAACGGAGCTGGTGGGAGTTCAGCCAATGGGCAGCAGGTGGAACAATACAGAAATGGACAGGGCCAAGCACCGATCCCTGAGGTGCCCCAACACCCTGGTTACCTAGGCAATGGAGTGACTCTTCAGAGGACATTGAGTAGCCCACAACTGTCAGCAGCAAAGCCCCTCAAAGGAATGGAAAGGACTTCCAGTTACAGTAACCTTGCTGTCCAGGGAGGAAACTCTATACTATTACAAAACACTGTTGCACCGAACACCATTTATGGTGGCAACTCACAGGCTCAAAGCCTGAGTAGACAAGGCCGTTTAGGTCCGCCATCTTTACTGACTAACATCCCACCCACATCCTCACTATATACAGACAATGCAGGGAGCTCACCTGTAAATTCACTGGTTCAGCTGTTGTCACAGTCAGTTCGAGGCAACTCCAACCAGGGGGCCATGATCGGCTCTCAGCCAGCCCAGGGTCCTGGATCACTAAATGGGCAGAATATCTCTCAGCTTGCTCAGGGTCCTGGATCACTAAATGGGCAGAATATAACTCAGCTTGCTCAGGGTCCTGGATCACTAAATGGGCAGAATATCTCTCAGCTTGCTCAGGGTCCTGGATCACTAAATGGGCAGAATATCTCTCAGCTTGCTCAGGGTCCTGGATCACTAAATGGGCAGAATATCTCTCAGCTTGCTCAGGGTCCTGGATCACTAAATGGGCAGAATATCTCTCAGCTTGCTCAGGGTCCTGGATCACTAAATGGGCAGAATATCTCTCAGCTTGCTCAGGGTCCTGGATCACTAAATAGGCAGAATATCTCTCAGCTTGCTCAGGGTCCTGGATCACTAAATGGGCAGAATATCTCTCAGCTTGCTCAGGGTCCTGGATCACTAAATAGGCAGAATATCTCTCAGCTTGCTCAGGGTCCTGGATCACTAAATGGGCAGAATATCTTTCAGCTTGCTCAGGGTCCTGGATCACTAAATGGGCAGAATATCTCTCAGCTTGCTCAGGGTCCTGGATCACTAAATGGGCAGAATATAACTCAGCTTGCTCAGGGTTCTAGTTCAGGTCCAGGCTCACTAAATGAAGAGAGTCTCTCCAACAACAACAGTATGAACCCCGCAGTCGCCCCTGTTCTACAGGAGTACCTGTCCTCAGCAGAAGGCTCACCCAGAAGGATTAGACTAGTGCTGCCTGAGAGAACCACTAACAGATCGCCAACTGCTCTGGAGAGGAAAATCCGATAATAAGTGGATTTGAATTGTCCAATTGGGTTTTCTTATGGACTCAAAAAAGGGATGACTCAAAAATAACACTTAATCTTAATGCTCAAGTGAACTTAAAATGATCCTGTCTATGTCAGTCTAAGCATCTCTCTTCATAATGTACATGGAATATCAATATATGTACATGGAACTCAACCTGTCTTCCTATTGTTAATACCTGACTCAAAGCGTTCTAAACTATTTAATGTTTGTCAAGTGTGTGGCTTGGTAGGTGACTTACTTGTATTTTTATAAAGTCAGTTTAGCACAGGGTTACAGTTGGCGCAGGGTGGATACATGGCAGTAGGGGTTTAGTTTGAAACCCCTGCTGACCCCTAATTGCACTCCATTGGGTTTAGGCTTACACAAGTTGACACTTCATTATAAGGCTCTGCATTAGCGCAATGGGCTCTAATTTCAGGTAAACAATGAATGAGTTGAAAATTCTAAATGTTGAACTAGTAACCTCTTAGCCTTGGTTGTGTGTAAATAATGAAAAAAGCAGTCTGCTGTTGTTACCAGCTTGCACCTGAGCCTAAAACTAACGACAAGAATCACTTACACCATTGTTTACTTGGCCCACTAAGGCCTAGATTCAATCAGATCAAGCGTTAACCGGCAATATACAACACCCAACGCCCGCATAACTGATGTTGTGGGGGAAACACTCTTCACTGCACTTCGATACCGAAGTGACTTTTTCGTAGCAGTTTAGGAGGATTAATGTAGCAGGTTAAGAGATGTATTGTCGGTGTCGGATGTGTAACTGTGTTGGAGCTGTCAAATCGGTGAGCAGCTGCTCTTGATCATTGTCACGAAGCCATACCCGTTCCACTCACATTAGAAGTTCAGATCGAGAAAGTGTATATGGTTGATTTTGCAAATACAGGCACTTATGTTTTTGAAAATGAAACCGCTTGAAACTGATTTTTATATCTGAATATTTTCTTCACTCTGTCTGGAAATAAGATCTAATAGTGGCTGAGACCATACTATTCAAGAATATAAATATTTCTATTGGTTTCCCCAAATACCCGAGGGGAAATGTCATTACCAACATGCCATAAAATGTGCTATTTTAGTTGAAAAGGAAATTGCGGTAATTGTTCCTAAGGTATTTATATAACATTTTATTTTTAAATGTATCACTTTTTTTTACTATTGAAGTTTTCTTAATTATATGCATTCGTCATTGTCATGTCTAAATGTCCATATATGCCTTGATGATACTCACATGTATTTACTACATCAAAATCTGAATATTTTACATAATTTCTAAAATAATCTTAAGAACAAACATATAAGGTTCACATATGGGAAAAATCATCAATATCAATTGTAATTTAATACACCCTTTCCTCAAAAATATGTACCGTGATGGTAATGAGAGTGTGATGGAAATGACATTTCATATAAAACAACTGATAGAAAAAATACCATTAAACATTTTAATATCACAGTTGTACATGTTTAATTTGATTGAAGATATAGAACACACCATTCAAAACCTCGAAACACAAAGGTTACATACCTCAAGAACTTAAAGCAGCTTTTAGAAAACATGTGGATTCAAAGCATTAGGCAGAAATACATGTACAAGGTTGGAAACACTGGTTGACGTTAAACACATTATTGTTCACTGGCTGCAGTCTATTAATTCAGACTCATGAGACAGGTGTATGCACACTCAAGATTAGGTTTTGCCCTCAATGCTCTCTATTGCTTAACGAGATAGCAAATTTCCTCCCAGACTGCGCCATCAAGCATCATATGCCGTTTTGTCACTGGATGAGGCTGAGGGACAAGCCCAAGCACATTCTCTGGTTGGTACCATACATTGTCCTCTCATTGGTCAAAAGAATCCGTTGTTTCCCACACAACTCATCGTCTTGACTAGAGCGCAGCTCTCTGCATCAACATCTTGTATAATACCAGGACAAGGGTCTTCATCATGTTTCACAACACACCACATTTCAATCAGTCCCTCATGTACAGTTGAAGTCGGAAGTTTACATAAACTGAGTTTAAATGTATTTGGCTAAGGTGTTTCACAATTTCTGACATTTAATCCTAGTAAAAATTCCCTGTCTTAGGTCAGTTAGGATCACCACTTTGTTTTAAGAATGTGAAATGTTAGAATAATAGTAGAGAGAATGATTTATTTCAGCTTTTATTTCTTTCATCACATTCCCAGTGGGTCAGAAGTTTACATACACTCAATTAGTATTTGGTAGCATTGCCTTTAATTTTTATCTTGGGTCAAACGTTTCAGGTAGCCTTCCACAAGCTTCCCACGATAAATTGGGTGAATTTTGGCCCATTCCTCCTGACAGAGCTGGTGTAACTGAGTCAGGTTTGTAGGCCTCCTTGCTCACACACGCTTTTTCAGTTCTGCCCACAAATTTTCTATGGGATTGAGGTCAGGGCTTTGTGATGGCCACTCCAATACCTTGACTCTGTTGTCCTTAAGCCATTTTGCCAGAACTTTGGAAGTATGCTTGGGGTCATTGTCCATTTTGAAGACCCATTTGCAACCAAGCTTTAACTTCCTGACTGATGTCTTGAGATGTTGCTTCAATATATCCACGTAATTTTCTTTCCTCATTATGCCATCTATTTTGTGAAGTGCACCAGTCCCTCCTGCAGCAAAGCACCCCCACAACATGATGCTGCCACCCCCGTGCTTCACGGTTGGGATGGTGTTCTTTGGCTTGCAAGCCTCTCCCTTTTTCCTCCAAACAAAATGATGGTCATTATGGCCAAACAGTTCTATTTTTGTTTCATCAGACCAGAGGACATTTCTCCAAGAAGTATGATCTTTGTCCCCATGTGCAGTTGCAAACCGTAGTCTGGATTTTTTATGGCGGTTTTGGAGCAGTGGCTTCTTCCTTGCTGAGCAGCCTTTCAGGTTATGTCGATATAGGACTTGTTTTACTGTGGATATAGATACCTTTGTACCTGTTTCCTCCAGCGTCTTCACAAGGTCCTTTGCTGTTGTTCTGTGATTGATTTGCACTTTTCGCACCAAAGTACGTTCATCTCTAGGAGACAGAATGCGTCTCCTTCCTGAGCAGTATGACAGCTGCGTGGTCCCATGGTGTTTATACTTGCGTACTATTGTTTGTACAGATGAACGTGGTACCTTCAGGCATTTGGAAATTGCTCCTAAGGATGAACCAGACTTGTGGAGGTCTACAATTTTTGTCCTGAGGTCTTGGCTGATTTCTTTTGATTTTCCCATGATGTCAAGCAAAGAGGCACTGAGTTTGAAGGTAGGCCTTGAAATACATCCACCGGTACACCTCCAATTGACTCAAATGATGTCAATTAGCCTATCAGAAGCTTCTAAAGCCATGATATCATTTTCTGGAATTTTCCAAGCTGTTTAAAGGCACAGTCAACTTCTGACCCACTGGAATTGTGATACAGTGAATTATAAGTGAAATAATCTTTCTGTGAACAATTGTTGGAAAAATTACTTGTGTCATGCACAAAGTAGATGTCCTAACCGACTTGCCAAAACTATAGTTTGTTAACAAGAAATGTGTGGAGTGGTTGAAAAACGAGTTTTAATGACTCCAACCAAAGTGTATGTAAACTTCTGACTTCAACTGTTTGTCTGCAATGAGCTGTATTGGGCTAGGAGATGGCTGTGGCGCTGTGCAGCTGGAAGTGGGAGGTTGTGCTTTGTCTGCCTCTGTTTGTTGAATTATCACGGTCTGTTGGCCAAAACAATCACATAGATGTGGAGTTGAGCTGAAACAACTTAGAACTCTCCATGTGATTTGTCCTGCGATGGCAGTGACGATCTTTAAACGGATAGAGGATTTCTTAAATTAATAAACATCCAGGAAATTTCGAACACGTTCTGTTGAGTAATTTAATTGTTTACTGGAAGTGTTAAGATAATGAAAATATAGTGACTTGAAAACGTACAATTTGATATACATTTTGTCATAGAAAATCTATAGTTTTACATTATAAATATTACCTGGTGTATTTTCCGTTGTTCCACGGATCGTCTTGAGACGATCTGGTAGCAGGGGATCCATTTTCTCAATCTCTTGCTCTGTGATGTAAAAGAGCTTCACATTTGACTGCTCTTTGGAAAGATCCTCGTAGATTACTTTTCCATTCTTAAGGTTATTTCCTTTTGCCACCATGGAATCAGCTTTTCTCTTCACAGCTGCACCGATTCCATCCGCAGGACCTTTCCAATGTCCAGCCTCCAAAAAATCCAATGTGATCTTCTGAAACCCCAGATGAAATGGAATTGTGCTCAGGTAGAATAAATTATTTTAGGATCTGTACAGTGTGGTTGGTCCATCACTTACAACATGGAGGACAGTGGCAGATGGATTAAACTCACGGAGGTGGAAGAGAATTTTGGAGAGATGTGCCCAAATTGCCGAGGGGTCATGACGCATTGATGAGCTGACTGAGCACACTAACACAACACACCTTCTTTAGTGTATACAACCCCAGTGTGAAGTGTTGTCTGCTGGTGAGAGTCACCAAAATGCACCGCCTGTATTTCAGAGGCATACATGCACAGGTAGTTCTCGGCCAAATCCACATGAAGGATTAACTCATCTTCTATAAGTGTAACGGTTGTCGTAAGGATTGGACCAAGGTGCAGCGGGAACGTGTATACTCATCTTCTTTATTCATTTAAAAGAAGGAAAAACAAACAAATCACGTATACAAAACAACGAACGACACTATCAGTCCTGTCAGGTGCACAGACACAAAACAGGAGACAACTACCCACAAACCCCCATAGCACAAACACCCCTATACATAGGACCTTCAATCAGAGGCAACGAGGAACATCTGCCTCCAATTGAAGGTCAATCAACAAACCCTAAACATAGAAGTAGAAAACTAGACTGAACATAGAAAAACACTAACCTAGAACATAGACCAAAAACCCCAGAACACTCTAAACAAACACCCCTCTTACATAATACCATAGCCCAACAAACCCCGAAACACTCTAAACAAACACCCCCTGCCACGTCCTGACCAAACTAAAATAACAAATAACCCCTTACTGGTCAGGACGTGACAATAAGATGTTTTTTGAGACTTCTTATTGTGGAGTACTGATGTCTGATATTGAAGACATGTTTCCCAAGTATGTTCTTCACATTGGATGTGAAGTCTTTCAGTAGAGTTTGAAGGGTACCGTACACCTTCTCCTTTACAGTCAAATGGACAGAAAACTTCTCTTTTGTTCCATCTTTTGTTTTCTTCTTTCTCTCTTCTGCCTTTCCACTCAAACCACTCTTTCTCTTTGCAAAGTGAGCACTCTCGATACATGCACTCTTCGGTCATCTTGTCTGCCATGAACTGAAGGTTTGCATGTGTCTAACATTGGCATGTCTACCTGTCTTTCACTGGTGGATTGACAATTCAAAAGGGACGTCTTTTGGTGAGCTCTGTGTATGACAGCTTGACCTCTGGTAATTCTATATTGAACTTCTGATGGAGTTTTGCCAGTGTGTCGTTCAGGTATCGCTTCTGCATTTTATTCTTGTGTCTTGTTAATGTTTCCCTTTTTCCTTTTGATGCTTGACTGTTATCATCACGTTCAAATAACATGTTTATTTAATCTTCTATTGCTGGCCTGATTGCATTCAAATGTTTCTTTCTTGAGTACTGTAGACAGGTTTGGCCGTTTGTTGTTTGCCCGCATTGTCTTCGCAGAGAACCCAAATTCTCTTTGTGCCATTTTCACCGTGGGATACTTTTTCAGTATTTTCCCAGCCAAAACCTTGCATATCACTTGTTGGTCTTTCGCACTCTGTTGCTCAGTTAGCTCACTCTGTTGCAAAACCAAAATCTGGATCTTCTCTGACAAACTATCATATCTTTTTTTATACTTTCTCAGTTTTCTTTTTCCGCGGCTTCCATCTTCATATTGGCCATACATAGATTCCTGTAGACTTTGGATCTGTTTTTATTTTGCGCCTTTCTACGGCCTCTCTGTCTTGGGGTTTTCGAGTTTTAACAGGAGGGGGAATCCGGTGCCATTTGAGGGGCAGGTAGATCATCATTCTGTAGCTGTAAGACTTCAGGTGAGTGTGGTGGTACTGTATGTTCCTTGACAGGTATGACTCCATAACCACTAATTTCTGGATAGTTGATCTTCTGTTTCTTTGGTTTATTTTCCAATACCTCCTTTTTTTCTTTTTTTATCACTGGGAAAGTTGTGATATGGGTTACTCTTGAGGTATCTTTATTTTTGCTTCTTAAGATACTCCTGGTAACTTATAGGATCTTGTTTATATATGTCCTTGTCCTCTCCTTGGTTGATTTAGGGGGCAACTTATAGAAACATTTTTAATAAATAATTAAAGTCAGTGATAACCATAGTAAGTTACAAATGGACATCAAAATCACTCAATCATCCGAACAAAATACGAAATCTAATGGTCTTATGTAGCAAATAAGTGTTCAATTTCAACTTAACCATAATCATATATGTAATTTGTGTGCCTTTTCAGGTCTTAATGTAGGGTAAAAATGTATTAACTAATACATTTTGTCATTACAACCACATTCTGTCCTTACCATCACAGTTCATTATGTGGTGGTAATGACGTGTGGTGGGAATGACATTTTTACAGTATTTGGTCATAAATAGCAGGGATTCTAGCATGCTAACTACTGTTGAACAGCTAGCATACAATGTATCCTAAATACACATAATTAAAACATAATTTGTAAAACCTATTATAGCCTATTTGGTAATGATGTACAGTAAAAATATTATCTTATCATATTTACCTTTATTTTTCTATCCTTTCCCGGAATCAAAATGTGAATCTCCTTCCATGACGTCCATGTGTTCCACTGTCACTATTCATATCCATGGTAACCAAGTACACAAACTTTTTAAAATTTGTTTCTTATGTAATTTGCTTGTGGTGGTGTTATGACACAATACTTAGAGACAGACTGTATTTTGGGTAAAAAAAAAGTAACAAATGGCTTATGCACATCTAATATGTATAGTTTCCATTTATTTTACTATTTTTTTTAACAGTTGCATTAAATATATTCTAATTATCAAATCAAATCAAAATCAAATGTTATTGGTCACATACACATGGATAGCAGATGTTAATGCGAGTGTAGCTAAATGCTTGTGCTTCTAGTTCCGACAGCGCAGTAATATCTAACAAGTAATCAAACAATTTCACAACAACTACCTTATACACACAAGTGTAAAGGGATGAATAAGAATATGTACATATAAATATATGGATGAACGATGGTCGTACGGCATAGGCAAGATGCAGTAGATGGTATAGAGTACAGTATATACATATGAGATGAGTAATGAGGGTATGTAATCATTATATAAAGTGGCATTGTTTAAAGTGACTAGTGATACATTTATTACATCCAATTTATAATTATTTAAGTGGCTAGAGATTTGAGTCAGTATGTTGGTAGCAGCCACTCAATGTTAGTGATGGCTGTTTAACAGTCTGATGGCCTTGAGATAGAAGCTTGTCTCAGTTCCAGCTTTGATGCATCTGTATTGACCTCACCTTCTGGATGATAGCGGGGTGAACAGGCAGTGGCTCGGGTGGTTGTTGTCCTTGATGATCTTTTTGGCCTTCCTGTGACATCGGGTGGTGTAGGTGTCCTGGAGGGCAGGTAGTTTGCCCCCGGTGATGCGTTGTGCAGACCTCACTACCCTCTGGAGAGCCTTACGGTTATGGGCAGAGCAGTTGCCGTACCAGGCGGTGATACAGCCCGACAGGATGCTCTCGATTGTGCATCTGTACAAGTTTGTGTGTTTTCGGTGACAAGACAAATTTCTTCACAGACACCACGCTGTCTGTGTGGGTGGACCATTTCAATTTGTCCGTGATGTGTACGCCGAGGAACTTAAATCTTTCCACCTTCTCCACTACAGTCCCGTCTATGTGGATTGGGGGGGTGCTCCCTCTGCTGTTTCCTGAAGTCCACGATCATCTCCTTTGTTTTGTTGACATTGAGTGTGAGGTTATTGGATTACATTACACTGGATATCATAAGGTGAATGCACCAATTTGTAAGTCGCTCTGGATAAGAGCGTCTGCTAAATGACTTAAATGTAAATGTAAATGTTATTTTCCTGACACCACACTCCGAGGGGCCTCACCTCCTCCCTGTAGGCTGTCTTGTCGTTGTCGGTAATCAAGCCTACCACTGTGAATTTACTAAATTACTCACGATAAACGTTCACAAAAAACATAACAATTATTTTAAGAATTATAGATACAGAACTCCTTTATGCAATCGCGGTGTCCGATTTTAAAATAGCTTTTCGGTGAAAGCACATTTTGCAATATTCTGAGTAGATAGCCCGGCATCATGGCTAGCTATTTTGACACCCACCAAGTTTGGCACTCACCAAACTCAGATTTACTATAAGAAAAATTGGATTACTTTGCTGTTCTTCGTCAGAATGCACTCCCAGGACTTCTACTTCAACACCCAATGTTGTTTTGGTTCCAAATAATCCATAGTTATATCCAAATAGCTGCGTTTTGTTCTTGCGTTCAAGACACTATCCGAAGGGTGACGCGCCAGCGCGTATCGTGACAAAAAATATTTCATTACCGTACTTCGAAGCATGTCAAACGCTGTTTAAAATCAATTTTTATGCGATTTTTTTCGTAAAATAGCGATAATATTCCAACCGGGAGACCTTGTTTTCGTTCAAACAGTGAAAATAGAAAATGGAGTCTTCACATGCACGCGCGCACCAGTGTCATTGTTCTCAGAATGACCACTTTCCAAAAGCCCTACTGTTTTTCGCCCAGGGACTGCAGAGTTATCATTCCCCGTTCTGGCGCCTTCTGAGAGCCTATGGGAGCCTTAGAAAATGTCACGTTACAGCAGAGATCCTCTATTTTCGATAAAGAGGCTATAGAAGGACAAGAAATGGTCAGACAGGGCACTTCCCATATAGAATCTTCTCAGGTTTTGGCCTGCCATATGAGTTCTGTTATACTCACAGACACCATTCAAACAGTTTTAGAAACTTTAGGGTGTTTCATATGGCAGGCAAAAACCTGAGAAAAAATCCAACCAGGAAGTGGGTTGTAGTTTTTCAACTGATTGTCTTTCCAAACTACAGTGTTTGTGGGGTCATTTTGCACTTCCTAAGACTGTTAACAGTCTTTAGAACCTTGTTTCATGCTTCTACTGTTACTGGGCAGAGAATAAGAGCTGTCTCAAGCCTGGGACCAGTGAGTTGTTTACTGCGCGCTCACACAGGCGCACCACTCCTTCTTTTTTCCTCTGTAATGAATACGCTATTGTCCGGTTGGAATATTATCGAATATTTTAGTTAAAAAGACCCTAAGGTTTGATTGTAAACATCGTTTGACATGTTTCTACGAATGGTAATGGAACTATTTGACTTTTCGTCTCGGGTTTTGCGCTCATGCATTATGCCTTTGGATTAGTAATCTGAACGCGCGAACAAAACGGAGGTATTTGGACATAAATATGGAGTTTATCGAACAAAGCAAACATTTCTTGTGGAAGTGGGAGTCCTGGGAGTGCATTCCGATGAAGATCAGCAAAGCTAAGTGAAGATTTATAATACTATTTCTGAGTTTAGTTGACTCCAGAACTTGGCGGGTAACTGTATAGCTTGCTTTGATGGCTGAGCTCTGTACTCAGAATATTGAACAATGTGCTTTCGCCGTAAAGCTATTTTGAAATCTGACACAGCGGTTGCATTAAGGAGAAGTATATCTATAATTCTTTCAATAACTGTTGTAAATTTTATCAACGTTTATGATGAGTATTTTTGTAAATTGATGTGCTCATTCACCGGAGGTTTTGGAGGCAATACATTTTCTGAACATCACGCGCCAATGTAAAATGGGGTTTATGGATATAAATATGAACTGAATCGAACAATACATACATGTATTGTGTAACATTGAGTCCTGGGAGTGTCATCTGATGAAGATCATCAAAGGTTAGTGATTCATTTTAGCTGTATTTCTGGTTTTTGTGACGCCTCTCCTTGCTTGGAAAATGGCTGTGTGGTCTTTCTTGTTTAGGCGCTTTCCTAACATAATCTAATGTTATGCTTTCGCCTTTTTGAAATCGGACAATGTGGTTGTATTAATGAGAAGATTATCTTTAAAATGGGATATAATAGTTGTATGTTTGAGAAATTTGAATGTTGAATAGTGTGTACCACGGGTGGGACGCTAGCATTAATCGTTAATCATAAGGCATACACCCCTGCCCTTCTTACCAGAGAGATGTTTGTTTCTGTCCGGGTGATGCGTGAAGAAACTGGGTGGCTGTACCGACTCTGATAACATATCCCGAGTGAGCCTGGACATTGGTGAGTAGTATACTCGGGAGCGGTGAGCGATGTGCCCGTCTACGGAGCCTGACCAGAAGACCGCTCCGTCTGCCCCTTCTGTGGTGCTGTTGTTTTGGGTCACCTACTGGGATCAGATCCATTGTCCTGGGTGGTGGTCCGAACAGAGGATCCGCTTCGGGAAAGTCGTATTCCTGGTCATAATGTTGGTAAGTTGACGTTGCTCTTATATCAAATAGTTCTTCCCGGCTGTATGTAATAATACTTAAGATTTCCTGGGGTAACAATGTAAGAAATAATACATAAAAAAATGAAATACTGCATAGTTTCCTAAGAACGCGAAGCGAGGTGACCATCTCTTTCGGCACCATCTTGCATCAATTATCAAGACTTTTGTAAGTATAATACGTACCAGAATGCCAAAAGTGTGGGTGTAAGAAAGGACAAAAACGGTGCAAAACAGTGAAATCCAGACATCAAATGCTTTATAAAATAAAATGTAAAAAACATATTAAAAGCTGAAAAAAAAAGTTTAAGGTTATTTTAGTCTCTAGTATGTGGATGTTTGCTAAAGCGGATCTGATTGAATAGAGACATAACTCTGTAAACGTCTGTGTTATATAACCATACCAAACGTAACATGTCATTCTAATTTAAGATTTGCATTTAATATGATACATCTAGTCTATGAGACCAGGCTGGTTTACCGTGGTCAAAATACCCACTGGGCACAGACGTCAATTCAACGTCTATTCCACGTTGGTTCAACGTAATTTTGTTTGAATTACATGGATACAACGTTGATTCAACCAGTGTGTGCCCAGTGAGTATGCTGTCGGTGCAGTATGGGACTGTCTGTCCGTCACAGGGTTCAGCAGTGAAGCACTGGGTCATGTTCATTAGGCACCAAATGGAAGAAAACGGATTGAAACAGAGAGGGATTACCTTGACTAGTCCAGTTAGAAACGTACATTTTCGTTTTACGTTGCAAAATATTTTAACGTTTTCTGTTGCATGCCATAATAAACACAACCCTGTTGTCTGGACAATAACAATGTTGTTCTGATTAACTGATAATGTGACATTAGAATACGATGTGCTGGACAATGAACTCCATATCACACCTGTAGTTATCAATAAATATCTTCAGATAAAAGTGTATAAATAATTAATCCATCAGTTATTTGAGAAATGTATTTGGTTATACACTGCTCCAATAAAGGAGTGGTTCTGCAGGTGGGGACCACAGACCACTTCTCAGTTCCTATGCTTCCTGGCTGATGTTTTGGTCACTTTTGAATGCTGGCGGTGCTTTCACTCTAGTGGTAGCATGAGACGGAGTCTACAACCCACACAAGTGGCTCAGGTAGTGCAGCTCATCCAGGATGGCACATCAATGCGAGCTGTGGCAAGAAGGTTTGCTGTGTCTGTCAGCGTAGTGTCCAGAGCATGGAGGCGCTACCAGGAGACAGGCCAGTACATCAGGAGACGTGGAGGAGGCCGTAGGAGGGCAACAACCCAGCAGCAGGACCGCTACCTCCTCCTTTGTGCAAGAAGGAGCAGGAGGAGCACTGCCAGAGCCCTGCAAAATGACCTCCAGCAGGCCACAAATGTGCATGTGTCTGCTCAAACGGTCAGAAACAGACTCCATGAGAGTGGTATGAGGGCCCGACGTCCACAGGTGGGGGTTGTGCTAACAGCCCAACACCGCGCAGGACGTTTGGCATTTGCCAGACAACACCAAGATAGTCAAATTCGCCACTGGCGCCCTGTGCTCTTCACAGATGACAGCAGGGTCACACTGAGCACGTGACAGACGTGACAGAGTCTGGAGACGCCGTGGAGAATGTTCTGCTGCCTGCAACATCCTCCAGCATGACCGGTTTGGCGGTGGGTCAGTCATGGTGTGGGGTGGCATTTCTTTGGGGGGCCGCACAGCCCTCCATGTGCTTGCCAGAGGTAGCCTGACTGCCGTTAGGTACCGAGATGAGATCCTCAGACCCCTTGTGAGACCATATGCTGGTGCGGTTGGCCCTGGGTTCCTCCTAATGCAAGACAATGCTAGACCTCATGTGGCTGGAGTGTGTCAGCAGTTCCTGCAAGAGGAAGGCATTGATGCTATGGACTGGCCCGCCCGTTCCCCAGACCTGAATCCAATTGAGCACATCTGGGACATCATGTCTCGCTCCATCCACCAACGCCACGTTGCACCACAGACTGTCCAGGAGTTGGCGGATGCTTTAGTCCAGGTCTGGGAGGAGATCCCTCAGGAGACCATCTGCCACCTCATCAGGAGCATGCCCAGGCATTGTAGGGAGGTCATACAGGCACGTGGAGGCCACACACACTACTGAGCCTTATTTTGACTTGTTTTAAGGACATTACATCAAAGTTGGATCAGCCTGTAGTGTGGTTTTCCACTTTCATTTTGAGTGTGACTCCAAATCCAGACCTCCATGGGTTGATAAATTGTATTTCCATTGATTATTTTTGTGTGATTTTGTTGTCAGCACATTCAACTATATAAAGAAAAAAGTATTTAATAAGATTATTTCATTCATTCAGATCTAGGATGTGTTATTTTAGTGTTCCCTTAATTTTTTTGAGCAGTATAAATCATTATGCCACCACACATTTATCTTCTAAGTTCATCCTTGACCCGTGAAAAAACAATAGGCTAGTTCTCTCGGAATCCAAGGGTAGAGAGTCATAAGAATGAGATGAGAGAGGTGAGATTGTGCCCTGTATTCTCTTTATCTGCTCTGTGAAATCACTGTGATCTCTGGTCCATAGATAACACTCATTGGCTGGCCTGTGTAGGAAAGTAGATAACACACACACACACACACACACACACACACACACACACACACACACACACACACACACACACACACACACACACACACACACACACACACACACACACCGTGTTCACTCATTATAAAACACTACACTTTCTCTCACTCGACAACAGTCCAACAGTCCTTGTCTGCCTGTCTACACTGAATCTGACTGCACTTGTCACAGCTTTGAGATCTCATAGAGGAGGAAAAGACAGAGAAAATGTATGAAGAAGGAAAGAAGAAAGAGGAAGAAGAGAATGAAGACCTGAGGAGATATTGTCGATACTTTACTAAAGAACAGTTGATCACGCTGTGTGTCTGTGTTGCTCTGCTTGTGCTACTTCTGGTCATCATCATCACCTCTGTTCTCCTGACTCAAAATGGAGGTAAATATCTCTCTCAAAAAAATACAATCAACAGTTATTTACTTACTGATCCCAGAATACAAATTAATCAGCATAATAATCAATTGAAATATATAATCTGTTGATCTTAACACTTTCAATAATTGTTTTAATAATGTTGAAATGGCGTTTGTATCTACTGTAACCCATGTTACGCCTTGCTTGTATCTTGATCACTATAACTGCAGTTTCCATATCGATAAGGGCTACAGGTTACGATAGCTAATCATCTGTGATGAGAAGATAATAACTGTTCCTGTGCCTACTGGTAGGGCATCTGAAACGATCCTGCCATTCCCTACTGATGGAGACATGCTGGACTTCCTCATCCAAACTGGAGACATCAGGGAGAGAGACGCGCTGTATGCCACCTGGTATCACCGTGCCAACAACAAGTCAGAGATGAACATAGCACTGCAAAGTAATTAAAAAAAATAAAAGATGCATTGTTCTCGGAATTCTATGAATTCTATGTAACCTTATGGTACAGAAAGTGTCAACATTAAGTCTACATTTGACAGTATACAGAGGGGATTTGCAGTAGCATTTACTTAGAACACACCGTAGCAAAACGTTTCCCAATGGAAAATGAAAAAGTGTGTTTCTTATTGTACACGTTCAGGTAGTCCCTCCCTGTTTCAGTCCGTTTTAATCTGTTTGGTGGCTAGTGAACACAACCCTGTTCTGTTCCCCTCTCTAGGTTCTATCATGGTTCTGGAGGCTGATGTGACTGTGCAGGGATACGCTACGGTCAACGTGACCACCATCCCCATCATGGCTCATCCTCCTGCTGTCTACAGTGACAACACTCTGGACCAGTGGCTGGATGCCGTGCTCCAGTCAAAGAAAGGTATCAAACCTAGCAATATGACTTCAGATATCAATTCAACTTTAAATATCAGAGCCTAGTGAAACAGTTTCTTCTGGTCCTTTAATACCAATCTATACAGTCAATCAATTATCCAAAAGGATCTAAGCTATGCATAATCACATGAAATCTAATGTACAGTTGTGGCCAAAAGTTCTGAGAATGACACAAATATAAATTTTCACAAAGCCTGCTGCCTCAGTTTGTATGATGGCAATTTGCATATAATCCAGAATGTTATGAAGAGTGATCAGATGAATTTCAATTAATTAAAAAGTCCCTCTTTGTCATGCAAATGAACTGAATCCCCCAAAAACATTTCCACTGCATTTCAGCCCTGCCACAAATGGACCAACTGACATCATGTCAGTGATTCACTCGTTAACACAGGTGTGAGTGTTGATGAGGAAAAGGCTGGAGATCACTCTGTCATGCTGATTGAGTTCGAATAACAGACTGGAAGCTTCAAAAGGAGGGTGGTGCTTGGAATCATTGTTCTTCCTCTGTCAACCATGGTCACCTGCAAGGAAACACGTGTCATCATCATTGCTTTGCACAAAAAGGGCTTCACAGGCAAGGATATTGCTGCCAGTAAGATTGCACCTAAATCAACCATTTATCGGTTCATCAAGATGTCACGCCCTGACCTGAGAGAGCCGTTTTTTCTCTGTTTGGTTAGGTCAGGGTGTGACATGGTGTGGGCATTCTATGTGTTGTAATTCTATGTTGGTTTTTCCTTTGATTGGCCTAGTATGGTTTCCAATCAGAGGCAGCTGTCTATCGTTGTCTCTGATTGAGAATCATACTTAGGCAGCCCTTTTTCACACAGTCAGTTGTGGGATTTTGTCTTTGTTTGGTTGCATGTATTTTGCACTACGAAGCTGTTCGTTCGTTGTGTTGTTTATTGTTTTTTGCTGGGTCACCTTTAAAATAAAAGATGATGAACTCAACTCACGCTGCGCCTTGGTCTACCTTGAACGACGAACGTTACAGAAGATCCCACCACCAAAGGACCAAGCAGCGTGGGCCAATGGACTGGACATGGGAGGACATCCTGGATGGCAAAGGATCCTGGACGTGGGAGGAGATCCAGGCCGGAAGGGATCGCCTCCCATGGGAACAGGTGGAAGCAGCGAGGGAGGTACAGCGACGAGATCAACAGGCAAGGCAACAACGGAGGCCCGAGAGGCACACGGGTAGATTGGCTAAGGCGGTTTTAAGACCTGAGCCAACTCCCCGTGCTTACCGTGGGGAGCGAGTGACTGAACAAGCACCGTGGTATGCGGTGATGCGCACTGTGTCGCCCATGCACACTCACAGCCCGGTGCGCTCGGTACAAGCTCCTCACCGTTGCCGTGCTAGAGTTGGCCGTCAGCCAGGAAGAAGTGCGCCGGCTCAGTGTATCAAACAAAAACCCACAAAATCTGACAAACTCCAAGCATTGATTATGCAAAAATGGGCTGCCATCAGTCAGGATGTGGCCCAGAAGTGAATTGACAGCATGCCAGGGCGGATTGCAGAGGTCTTGAAAAAGAAGGGTCAACACTGCAAATATTGACTCTTGGTATCAACTTCATGTAATTGTCAATAAAAGCCTTTGACACTTATGAAATGCTTGTAATTATACTTCAGTATTCCATAGTAACATCTGACAAAAACATCTAAAGACACTGAAGCAGCAAACTTCGTTGAAATTAATATTTGTGTCATTCTCAAAACTTTTGGCCACGACTTTAATTACGTACAACATGCATGTAATACAACTGACTCCTTCAGGCATAAAGCTGGACTTCAAATGCATCCAGGCGGTGACTCCCTCTCTGGGCATCCTGAGCATGAAGAACCAGACTAAAGGCATCAACCGGCCGGTGTGGCTGAACGCTGACATCCTCCCTGGGCCCAACGTCCCAGCCTTCTGGCCTGTCATCAACGGACCTGAGTGAGTAGCAAGGAAAGAGAAATCGTATTAGCCAAATCCCAGACCTGTATGTTTTGCTTTATGCTTCAGCAAACTAATTTTACAATACAGATCTCGTACCAGCTGGATGGATTGCCAAGTACAATTTAGTTTCAACCTTTTCTTTCACAATAATCATGACCAGATAGATTTTTCTTATTCAATTTAATTAAGATACCAGTGCTTTATTACATGTCACTGTCTGACTTGGAGATCTAACAGGATCTCAAGGTTTGAATCAGTCTCATACTAATTATACCCAACTATCCTGTCTCCATGCAGGTTCTTGGCAATGATCCAGCAGAGTTTTCCAGACGTGACCATCTCTCCTGGATGGGCAGTTCTGTATCTGCCCCAGTTCCCAAACGTCACCTACACACAGGCCATGGTGGAGGACATGTACGCCATCATCAAAAATGTCCCTCAGACAGTCACCTTCCCCGTCCACGCGCTCATGACCAAGAACGGATGGCCTCACATCAGCTGGCTACTCAGCCAGTCACCAAAGTAACTAGAACAGCTCCTATACAGTAATTGATCTAGTCGTGACTTTCATATCTTCCAATCACACTGATGGAGGTTACACTTGTCTGAATGGTGGACAATGAGATAAGCTGTCTGTCCCTGTGTACAGGTTCAGTCTGACTCTGTGGCAGAGCCAGGAAAAGAACCCCAGTGTGAATGACCTGCTGTTCGTCAGAGACAACACCAACCCTAAGCGGGTCTACTATGACATCTATGAACCTGTCCTGTCCCAGTTTAAAGAAGCTGCCAGTAAGTCAAACCCTGTGAAACTCTTCTCTGGGACCCCCGGACGTTTCAGAATTCTGTTATAGCTCTGAACTAGTTAACCCGATTCAGGATGAGTTGACATGTTGTGCTCACATGGAACAGCTGGGGGTCCCTGAGGAGAGTTTTGAGAACCATCTATGACTTATGTACAGTCATACGAATCATTATCATTAGCTTATTCATTATTAGTATTACCATTCTACATTCCTGTCTTGAAAATGTATTTCAAAAGAATTTGACAACAACTAGTAAAACCAAATGGTATTTCCAACCAGTCCATCCTGATATTAAATTAATGTAAACAGGACTGAGTTGTTTGTGTGATTGTAGAGCAAAGAAATCGGCAGAGGCGGTTCTACCCTGGAGGAGACCTGATTGACTATTTCCAGCCGAAATATAGAGATGGCTTGTACATCCAGTGGAACACAGTCACAGACAGAGCCTCGCTGCTTTCTCTGCTGTCAGGTAGGAGTGATGATGATGAAGGGTGAGGGTGTAACCAAAATGGCAACCTTAGAGAATTGCAATGCTAGGTTTTATACAGATATTTTGGTTTTTTGATCAGTGACATTCATACTGTCTAGAGTTGAATATTGAATACAGCGGTAAAATCTCCTGATGGATTCATAATCTGTTGCAGACAGTGCCAGTGGCATGCTCATCATTCCAGTAGGATCTGGTTCCGCCCAGCCTGGGGTCCCAGTGGTGGAGGGCTCCCGTCCAGAGTTCCTTCTCCAGGACTGCCTGAACCTGGTTCTGGCCTCTCCAAAACCCTGTGGTATCTACTTAAGGATCCAGTCCCAGAGCCAGCTGGAACCCTCTCTCCACCTCCTCAGCTCAGCCTACCACAGCGACCTCCTGTACCGCCCCGTCTGGGTCAACATGGCTCTGTCCCATGGAGCCTTCCAGACCCAGGGCTACATCTCTGGGAGGGAGTTCCTCCACACAGTCAACCAGGTGTTCCCTTATGTGACCCTGGCCCCCAGCTGGCCTCTTGAAGTCCTGAGGGAGGGCTATAACAGGGCCATGGTGGATGACATGGAGGTTTTACTGAAGGGGACGTGGCAGGCTGTGTCCCTGCAGGTGAGGGCGGAGCCACTGGGGAGATCTGTGGAGGGACAGAGGAGGATTCGGGAGGTGCAGTCACAGTACTCACTTACAGTGGAGACCGGGATAGAAAGTGGGATTGATGAGGAGGCAGGACCACAGGCAATCATGGCCAACCTCTCTGGGAGCAAAGACAGAAGTTTGTTTTTTATAACTGAGAACTACTGGTCTAAGATGTGAAGACATGATCACCTCTTAAATGACAGTTTGCTACATTTTCATCTAATCTTTTGTTGTATTTAAAGTAAATAAAAACCAATGAAAAACAACCATTTAATTGTAATATATTTATTGTAAAATTGTTAGCAATAATTTTGTACAATCTTTGTAGTTAATTTTTAAAAAATATATATATAAAACTTTATTGCCCGTAGTTTAAGATATGATATTCTTATCTTATGTGTAACTAGGCTGAAACATTTGAATGCCTCATCATAAAAAATATCATAAAACGCAGTGTTACTTTCTGTATTCTGACCCTTTATAAAAATGTAAAATACAGAGCCCTTCTCAGTAAAAAAACATCTCGTTAGTATTCATTCTCTGGAAAACTTAAAACACAATTTACATTTGTCTCATAATTTTCACATGTTATAATTGGAGATGCAAAACATTGTTAAAAACCATCAGTGCCCCCAAAAATGTTTGCTGTAGATGCTCCTCTTTCATTAGCCTGGTCCCAGATATATTTTACGGTCATTGTCAATGGCCATAGGAGTTGGCAAGACAGCACAAACAGATTTATGAACATGCTCATTACATTATTCAGTCTAATAAAATAAGACTTGAACTAAATCAGATCATCTAATAGCAGTCTGTTAAATCCATCAGCACAATACTCATCGAGGGTGAGGGGGTCAGGTGTGGTGAGGATAGGGGGTTACAGTAGTGTACTATTCAGTGTGGAGGAGGGTGGTTGGTCTTTGGGGGTAGGGTTGTCCCTGTTGTCCTGGAGGAAGGTACTACAGGTGCAGAAGGTGCCGTAGAAGCTGGAGGAGAGCCCGGCGATGTCTGTGGAGATGTAGGGCAGGACCTCGGGAGACGCCTGGTTGAAGTAGGAGATCTAGGAGGGCCAAACAGGATAGGAGTTGTCCTCATCATTAAAGTTGCCACCGGTCATGGTCATTTTACCAGTGGTAATTCAAGAGACTACAAACACATTGGGCAAACAATTTGTTACTGGTTGCACACTTTCTTACCTTGGATACAGTGTTGGAGACCTCCATGATGCTGAAGCCAGCACACAGCACCTCCCCTCTGTTGTAGCCCTCTGTAGGAGGGTGTGTGGGTAGAGTGACCGAACACAGAGCAATAACATAAGGGTCCCTTGAAAAGAAAAGAATCTCTTTCTATCACATTGTCTCTCTATTTTTCTGTCTGTCTGCCTGTCTGTCTGCCTGTCTGTCAGTCTGCCACTCACCCGCTGTCACACGGCGGTCTCCTGGAGGCCAGGAGGATGAAGTCCTGGACCATCCCTCCCTGATTGGCTGAAGGGCTGCTACTGACCCCACCCCGGCATATGGAGGGAGTCACCACGCGGTACAGAAAGTCATCATCGTCCACCCTATGAATCAGCTCACACCTCCTACACAGGGAAGGTCATGAAATCAGGAGAAGCCAGTGACACATACTATGCAGTGCAGGAGGCTGCTGTGTATACTCTTGAGGCCTTATACACCACATAAGAGAGGGTCCTGTGTCTGTGCATACAGATACCCAAGATACCCACTCGTAGTTTGGATCCCACTCCACTCTCTTGCTGAGGTCAGAGAGCACCATGAAGACCCTCTCAGCCGGGACGTCTGCCTCAAACTCAATCTTAAAACTCAACACCTGCTTCTGCTCCAAGGTGTACAGGCTCACCTGTGGGCCAGAGAGGGATTACATAAGCCATGATTAGTCCTGAATTTAACATGAGCCCAGAGTTTTTCCTAGTTTGGCACTGTGATCGAGAAAAACTCTGGGCCCTCGTGGCCATAGCCTGTGTCCCACAGTGGCTCCCTATCCATTATGCCTAAATAAAAGTCTCAACCCAGCTCACCTTGTTTTTCTCAGAGTTTAAAACCCAGTTGTTTCTGGCAGCCAGCATCTTCAAAGCAGACACGTTGTTGTAGCTCAGGTACACCTGCAGCCATTCAAAATACATTCAAAGTTATTGTTCCCATTTGACACTTGTTCAGCTTCAAACACAGTAAGCACAATGTGTTCATTGGGAGAGTTAGACATGACATAGCACTTTAGCACTCACGCAATCACCTGGCGATACATTTTATAATTGATATCAAGGCCCAGGTGATTGGACAGTCCATAAAATCGGCCCATGCATGTATGACCTTTGGTCTTACTCGTGACTAAGATGTGCTAATCATTCTAGATCAATCTTGGATCTTAATAAACATGTCAACTCTAACCTCTGTACTATTCTAAACTGTTTCAACTGCTACGGTGAGGGAGAACCAGAATGAGAACCAGAGGGTGTATTCTGTACTGTTTGACGTTAAGGTCTCTCGTCGTCCTTTACCTGGTTGCTGAGGTCCCACGGTACAGATAAGGGCACCTCGGTCTGCTTGCAGGATATTATGTACTTCCTGAATGGACACACAGAGATCTGTTACAATATTCTATTGTGTACACCATACACTTTGCAGGCTACATTGCAGTCACGATTAAAGTTACTCAGAGGAAGTATCCTTCTCTTCACCTGTCAAGTCGTATTTTCTTTCTAGCGATGGCCTCCTGATACCGTCTCCTTCCCTCCTGTCAGTGAAAGAGGTTAAATAAGACAGGAGGACAATATTGTGAAATAGGGTCCTTAGGTAGTTACTGTTCATTAACTGCTAATAAAAATCTAAATAAAAATGTATAGAATTTTTTTATCTAATTTCACTCAAATTTGAATGAGAACTGGTTGACTCTGACCAGGGGTTCAGGTTGTATTTTTGGCAACGTGCAGGGCTTGCCATCCCTGTCGCAGACCTCAAAGATCATGAAGGCGCTGTTGATGTGCCTCAGAGGCTCCTCCCCCTGATAGGCCTCTGCACACACGCCCACCTCCATGCTGCGACATCACAGGGACACAGCCAATCACATGACCATCTCAGGTCAGCTCAACATTCCAATGTAAGTTAATGACTCAAATTTGAACTTATTCAAGATGAATCAAAAAATGACTCAATAAATCAATCAATAATGTGAGCACAAGTTCTCCCGATCCTTATCACCATTGATTTGAAATACTCAAATACAAAAAACTGTCACAGTCAAACCAATTTATAGCCTTGCTTTATACAGTATGTGATTTAAAGCTCACCTGTTCTTGAATGCGTTGTTTACGATGGCTTTGAGGACCAGCCGGTCGCCCACTTGTGAGGGACCCCTGAAATGGAACATGTCAATGCTCCGCAGGGTGGGGTGGGCGTTACACAGACGACTGGAGAGGAGGAGGAAGAGGTGGAGTAGGGAGAGGGGGATGAAGAGGAGGAGTGAGAAAAGGGAGTGGAGGAATGAGAGAAGGAGGAGGAAGACGAGAAGGAGGATGAAGATGAAGATGATACAATACTGTGTAATTACATTCTTATCACACTCTGCTTGTGTGTTTTTTCTGTTCTTGTTTAACAGTGTGTGTGTGTCAAATCAAATGTTATTTGTCACATGCGCCGAATACGACAAGTGTAGACCTTACCGTGAAATGCTTACTAACAATAACAAGGCTATATACAGGGGGTACTGGTACAGAGTCAATGTGCGGGGGTACAGGTTAGTCAAGGTCATTTGTAAAGTGACTATGCATAGATAATAAACAGGGAGTAGCAGCAGTGTAAAAACACAGGGGGTGGGGGGTTTTGGGTCCATGTAAATAGTCCGGGTGGCCATTTGATTTATTGTTCAGCAGTGTGTGTGTGTGTGTGTGTGTGGGGCGGGGGGGTAGCCACGATAGTAGCCACGTACCTAGCAGCGATAGTAGCCACGTACCTAGCAGCGATAGTAGCCACGTACCTAGCAGCGATAGTAGCCACGTACCTAGCAGCGATAGTAGCCACGTTCTCCATCCAGGCCATGATCTGTCCTCCGAACGTGTTGACCTGGTGGTTGGCATGAGGAGGGAGAACCAGCTCTACACTCTCTACCTGCGTCCTCTCTGCTGGCACCGCCTTCTCAGCCTCCTGGACCTCCACTAACACACACACATAAACACACAGGTTATTACAGCACCTGTCAGCACACAAACTCAACGTTACTTACAGTGCATTTGGAAAGTATTCAGACCCCTTGACTTTTTCCACATTTTGTTACGTTATAGCCTTATTCTAAAATTGATCAAATTTGTTTCTTCCCCTCATCAATCTACACACAATACCCCATAATGACAAAGCAAAAACAGGTTTTTAGAAATGTTTGCAAATTTATAAAAAAAGGGTTAACTGAAATATCAGACTTACATAAGTACTCAGACCCTTACTCAGTACTTTGTTGATGCACCTTTGGCAGTGATTACAGCCTCAAGTCTTCTTGGGTATGACGCTACAAGCTTGGCACACCTGTATTTGCAGAACCTCTCAAGCTTTGTCAGGTTGGAGAGCGTCGCTGCACAGCTATTTTCAGGTCTCTCCAGAGATGTTCGATCGGGTTCAAGTCCGGGCTCTAGCTGGGCCACTCAATGACATTCAGAAACTTGTCCTGAAGCCACTTCTACATTGTCTTGGCTGTGTGCTTAGGGTCGTTGTCCTGTTGGAAGATGAACTTTAGCCCCAGTCTGAGGTCTTGAGCGCTCTGGTGCAGGTTTTCCTCAAGGATCTCTCTGTACTTTGCTCCGTTCATCTTTCCTTTGATCCTGACTAGTCTCCCAGTCCCTGCTGCTGAAAAACATCCCCACAGCATGATTCTACCACCACCATGCTTCACTGTAGGGATGGTGCCAGGTTTCCTCGAGACGTGACGCTTGGCATTTAGGCCAAAGAGTTCAATCTTGGTTTCATCAGACCAGAGAATTTTGTTTTTCATCGTCTAAGAGGCTTTAGGTGCCTTTTGGCAAACTCCAAGCAGGCTGTCATGTGCCGTTTACTGAAGAGTGGCTTCCGTCTGGCCACTCTACCATAAAGACCTGATTGCTGGAGTGCTGCAGAGATGGTTGTCCTTCTGGAAGGTTCAACCATCTCCTCAGAGGAACTTTGGAACTCTGTCAGAGTGACCATTGGGTTCTTGGTCACCTCCCTGACCATGGTCATTCTCCCCCGATTGCTCAGTTTGGCCGGGAGGCCAGCTCTAGGAAGTGTATTCGTGGTTCCAAACGTCATCCATTTAAGAATGATGGAGGCTACTGTGTTCTTGGGGACCTTCAATGCTGCAGAATTTTTTTGGTACCCTTTCCAATATCTGTGCCTCGACACAATCCTGTCTCGGAGCTCTACGGACAATTCCTTCAACCTCATTGCTTATTTTTTGCTCTGACATGCACTGTCAACTGTGGGACCTTGTATTGACAGGTGTGTGCCTTTCGAAATCATGTCCAATCAATTTAATTTACCACAGGTGGACTCCAATCAAGTTGTAGAAACATCTCAAGGATGATCAATGGGAACAGGATGCACCTGAGGTCAATTTCGAGTCTTATAGAAAAGGGTCTGAATACTTATGTACATTGTATCTTTATTTAACTAGGCAAGTCAGTTAAGAACAAATTCTTATTTACAATGATGGCCTACCCCGGCCAAGCCTAACCCGGACGAAGCTGCGCCAATTGTATGCCGCTCTATGGGACTCCCAATCACAGCCGGTTGTGATACAGCCTGGAATCGAACTAGGGTCTGTAGTGACGCCTCTAACACTGATATGCAGTGCCTTAGACTGCTGCGCCACTCAGGAGCAAATAAGCTACTTCTGTTTTTTTTGTTTTATAAAATTGCAAAAAATTATAAAAACCTGTTTTTGCTTTGTCATTATGGGGTATTGTCTGTAGATAAAAATACATTAATTTAGTCAACTTTAAAACAAGGCTGTAACCTAACAAAATGTCGAAAAAGTCAAGGGGTCTGAATACTTTCCGAATGCACTGTAGCATAAAGTGTCATACACCATTACAGTTCCAATAGTGAAGATAGTCCTCCTGCAGAGGTCATTGCCACGGCGACTGACCTTGTTGAAAGGCCCTGTTGGTGAGCAGGTCCTTCATGATGTCAGCGTGAACCAGCCTCATCCTCCTCCTCTCAGCTGCTAGGCTGTGCTCCACCTGCTCCTCCTGGGTACGGGGGACCAATGGACGCAGCTGCACCTGTGGGGGACACACGCGTGCACACAAACAAATGCGTGCACGCACGCACTCACGCACACAAACACATGCATACACAAGCACACAAATGCACGCACACAAATGCACGCACACACACACACACACACACACACACACACACACACACACACACACACACACACACACATACACACACACACACACACACACCAGGTTATTATAGTACCTGAGAGCATATGCACACACAGTCAACTCAACATTACTCAACATCAACTCTTACACACCATCACAGCATCTGTTTCCTGTCATTAACGTTCTTCCACACACTATGTCCCCAATCAAATCTCACCTTTCCTCCCGTAGTGCGCTGGGTGACAAACGTGGCAAATGCCTGACACACCCTCCAGTGGCTATCGCTGAACAGGTCCTCACAGTTCACCACGATGCCAACCTTGAGACACATACAAAGCATCACAAAGGATAAAAATCACAGGAATTCAACTATTTGTCCAGCCAGAAATCCATCCGTTAGGATAAAACTATAGGTCTTATTTAGGTGTTATAGGGTTTGAACATGGCCTGACCTCCATGCTAGTGTTGAAAGCTCGGTTGACTTTGGCCTTGATGTTGACCACCTGTCCAACCCTGAAAAAAACATACACCCATTTCCACTAGTGTACTATGTCAACCACACTAGGCATGGTAAAAATAACAAATCCACAATCTAAGCTGTGGCTCCAGTTCTTTACTGTACAGTGGGGGAAAAAAGTATTTGATCACCTGCTGATTTTGTACGTTTGCCCACTGACAAATAAATGATCAGTCTATAATTTTAATGGTAGGTTTATTTGAACAGTGAGAGACAGAATAACAACAAAAAAATCCAGAAAAACGCATGTCAAAAATGTTATAAATTGATTTGCATTTTAATGAGGGATATAAGTAGTTGACCCCCTGTCAATGAGAAAGATTTCTGGCTCCCAGGTGTCTTTTATACAGGTAACGAGCTGAGATTAGGAGCACACTCTTAAAGGGAGTGCTCCTAATCTCAGTTTGTTACCTGTATAAAAGACACCTGTCCACAGAAGCAATCAATCAATCAGATTCCAAACTCTCCACCATGGCCAAGACCAAAGAGCTCTCCAAGGATGTCAAGGACAAGATTGTAGACCTACACAAGGCTGGAATGGGCTACAAGACCATAGCCAAGCAGCTTGGTGAGAAGGTGACAACATTTGGTGCGATTATTCGCAAATGGAAGAAACACAAAAGAACTGTCAATATCCCTCGGCCTGGGGCTCCATGCAAGATCTCACCTTGTGGAGTTGCAATGATAATGAGAACGGTGAGGAATCAGCACAGAACTACACGGGAGGATCTTGTCAATTATCTTAAGGCAGCTGGGACCATAGTCACCAAGAAAACAATTGGTAACACACTACGCCGTGAAGGACTGAAATCCTGCAGCGCCCGCAAGGTCCCCCTGATCAAGAATACATATACATGCCCGTCTGAAGTTTGTCAATGAACATCTGAATGACTCAGAGGACAACTGGTGAAAGTGTTGTGGTCAGATGAGACCAAAATGGAGCTCTTTGGCATCAACTCAACTCGCCGTGTTTGGAGGAGGAGGAATGCTGCCTATGACCCCAAGAACACCATCTCCACCGTCAAACATGGAGGTGGAAACATTATGCTTTGGGGGTGTTTTTCTGCTAAGGGGACAGGACAACTTCACCACATCAAAGGGACGATGGACGGGGCCATGTACCGTCAAATCTTGGGTGAGAACCTCCTTCCCTCAGCCAGGGCATTGAAAATGGGTCGTGGATGGGTATTCCAGCATGACAATGACCAAAAACACACGGCCAAGGCAACAAAGAAGTGGCTCAAGAAGAAGCACATTAAGGTCCTGGAGTGGCCTAGCCAGTCTCCAGACCTTAATCCCATAGAAAATCTGTGGAGGGAGCTGAAGGTTCGAGTTGCCAAACGTCAGCCTCGAAACCTTAATGACTTGGAGAAGATCTGCAAAGAGGAGTGGGACAAAATCCCTCCTGAGATGTGTGCAAACCTGGTGGCCAACTACAAGAAACGTCTGACCTCTGATTGCCAACAAGGGTTTTGCCACCAAGTACTAAGTCATGTTTTGCAGAGGGGTCAAATACTTATTTCCCTCATTAAAATGCAAATCATTTTATAACATTTTTGACATGCGTTTTTCTGGATTTGTTTGTTGTTATTCTGTCTCTCACTGTTCAAATAAACATACCATTAAAATTATAGACTGATCATTTCTTTGTAAGTGGGCAAACGTACAAAATCAGCAGGGGATCAAATACCTTTTTCCCCCACTGTATGTCTAACATGTAAAGGTATACCACCCGGACCAAGGCTTCTTGTCAAAGAACACCAAGTCCAGAACGACTTTGATAACTTATAATGAGGAAGGTGAATCAACAACACAGACACTTACCCAATAGTGTGTTCAAAGTGGATGTCATCGACCGAGGCGGTGACACAAGGACACCCAGCATGCCTTTCAGCTGTGTTGAGTAAGAACACAGTGACTTGTCACTTCCTGTCTAGAGGGTGAATGTACATAGCTACTTCAATTAGCTCGTACCCCTGTATATCGACTCGTACTGGTCTTCCCTCTATATAGCCATGTTATTTTTACTCGTTATTGTTATTTGTTATTCACTGTGTATTCATTCCTCGTGTTATTATTTTATTTAAAAAAATAATAATTTTAGCCCCTTTTTTCCCCCAATTTCATGATATTACGATCTTGTCTCATTGCTGCATCTCCCCAACAGGCTCGGGAGAGGTGAAGGTCAAGCCATAAGTCCTACGAAACATGACCCGCCAAACCGAGCTTCTTAACACCAGCCCACTTAACCCGGAAGCCAGCCGCACCAATGTGTCGGAGGACATTTTCACACCCTGATCTGTTTCACCTTTCTTGTGCTTGCCTCCACCCCCCTCCAGGTGTCACACATTTTCCCCATTATCCCCTGTGCATTTATACACCAACTACTTTGCAGACAGAGTTCAGTGTGTCAAATCGGAGGGCCTGTTGTCCGGACCTCTGGCAGTCTCTATGGGTGTACCACAGGGTTCAATTCTCGGGCCGACTCTTTTCTCTGTATATATCAACGATGTCGCTCTTGCTGCGGGTGATTCCCTGATCCACCTCTACGCAGACGACACCATTCTGTATACATCTGGCCCTTCTTTGGACACTGTGTTAACTAACCTCCAAATGAGCTTCAATGCCATACAACACTCCTTCCGTGGCCTCCAACTGCTCTTAAATGCTAGTAAAACCAAATGCATGCTTTTCAACCGTTCGCTGCCCGCACCCGCCCGCCCAACTAGCATCACTATTCTGACCTAGAATATGTGGACAACTACAGATACCTAGGTGTCTGGCTAGACTGTAAACTCTCCTTCCAGACTCATATCAAACATCTCCAATCCAAAATCAAATCTGGAATCGGCTTTCTATTTCGCAACAAAGCCTCCTTCACTCATGCTGCCAAACTTACCCTAGTAAAACTGACTATCCTACCGATCCTCGACGATGTCATCTACAAAATAGCTTCCAATACTCTACTCAGCAAACTGGATGCAGTCTATCACAGTGCCATCCGTTTTGTTACCAAAGCCCCTCATAGCCTTCCCCGTAGCTCAGTTGGTAGAGCATGGTGTTTGCAACGCCAGGGTTGTGGGTTCGATTCCCACGGGGGGCCAAGTACGAAGAAGAAAAAAAATTGTATGAAATGAAATGTATGCATTCACTACTGTAAGTCGCTCTGGATAAGAGCGTCTGCTAAATGACTAAAATGTAAAATGTAAATGTAATACCACCCACCACTGCGACCTGTATGCTCTAGTTGGCTGGCCCTCGCTACATATTCGTCGCCAGACCCACTGGCTCCAGGTCATCTATAAATCTATGCTAGGTAAAGCTCCGCCTTATCTCAGCTCACTAGTCACGATAACAACACCCACCCGTAGCACGCGCTCCAAAGCCAACACCTCCTTTGGCCGCCTTTCCTTCCAGTTCTCTGCTGCCAATGACTGGAACGAATTCCAAAAAAATCGCTGAAGCTGGAGACTTATATTTCCCTCGCTAACTTTAAACATCAGCTATCTGAGCAGCTAACCGATTGCTGCAGCTGTACATTGTCCATCTGTAAATAGCCCACCCAATCTACCTACCTACCTCATCCCCATTTTGTTTTTATTTACTTTTCTGGTCTTTTGCACACCAGTATCACTACTTGCACATCATCATCTGCTCATCTATCACTGCAGTGTTAATCTGCTAAATTACTTCGCTACTATGGCCTACTTATTGCCTTACCTCTTCACGCCATTTGCACACACTGTATATAGACTTTCTTTTTTTCTATTGTGTTGACTGTACGCTTCTTTATTCCATGTATAACTCTGTGTTGTTGTTTGTGTCGCACTGCTTTGCTTTATCTTGGCCAGGTCACAGTTGTAAATGAGAACTTGTTCTCAACTAGCTTACCTGGTTAAATAAAGGTGAAATAAAAAAATACCTGTGTTTTCGGTTTGTCTGTTGCCAGTTCATCTTGTCTCATCAAGCCTACCAGTGTGTTTTTTCCGTACTTGTGTTCTCTTTTGTCCCTGTTTTCTAGTTCTTCCGGTTTTGACCATTCTGCCTGACCTGACCCCGAGCCTGCCTGCAGCTTATGGACTCGGCCCTGTATTTCCGACCTCTGCCTGCCCTTGACCTGTCGTTTGCCTGCCCCCTATTTTGTAAATAAACTTCTGTGGTTTGAACTGTCTGCATCTGAGGCTTATCCTTAGCTCTGATAGAAACATTGTTCAATTGACAACCAAAGTCAGCCTTCAGGTACCCGGCCCGCCACAAGGAGTCGCTAGAGCACGATGAGCCAAGTAAAGATATAATAATAGATATGTTACAGTTAATACTGTATGGACTACTGCTCAACATTACAACACACTTAGCCTTGTGTGCGAAGTGTGTTGGTTCTAGTGAGTGTAAGAGTCATTTTCTCATGACAGCCATTTACGTCACAGCAACACATCAGTAGGAACAGTATGGTCTTTCAGTCACTAAATACTGTTCATATTTTTTACCTTAAACTGAGTAACAAAAGTTACAACTCTACAAATAATATTTAATCTGTTATAGCCTTCCCTGTAGCTTAGTTGGTAGAGCATGGTGTTTGCAACGCCAGGGTTGTGGGTTCGATTCCCACGGGGGGCCAGTACGGAGAAAAAATTAAAAATAAATGTATGAAATGTATGCATTCACTACTGTAAGTCGCTCTGGATAAGAGCGTCTACTAAATGACTAAAATGTAAAATGTTATCATCAGCACAGTCTACTACTCCAGGAGTTTAGGTGACAGTGAAGTATTCAGATGTCCTAGGAACATCTCAGCTGTTTTTATCTGTGAAAAAATGCTGGTCAGTGTCACAAAATATTACAGTGTTACATTGTGTTTATGTTTCATAGTGAGAATCTATGCCATCTCCGTCTATGCAAAGGCCTTACTGAGCATGACGCGGGTGTATATGAGATATCATTCAATCAACTAATCTATCATCCAAAACTGGATCAATTGGCCTATTCCCAAAGGCCCATTGTGAGTGAGAACACACCTGAAAGACAGGCTGTAGAGTCCATCCATTTGAGCAGCTGACCCACACTGAGCTCCTGCCGGTGGTTGGCATGGCAGGGCATCACTATCTGGCTCTTCTTTACCTCTGTAAGGTTCCTGAACACCTCCTCCCCCTCCTCCGCCAACTCATCCTGGGGTCTGCTCATCTCAGGGTCTCAGAGATCTTAGGTCTCCTCTCTAGGAAAGGTAGTATAACGTTGGTCAATGAAAATGCATTTCATTTGCGTGACCTAGTGACCAACATGTTTTCCATGCAAAATTTGGCTATAGAATAATACATTTTTAGGAAGAATACAGAGCAATAGCAAAGAAAACTCTGTGACAGTAGTCCTTGCCTGCCCCATGACATACCCGACCTCAAATATACACAGGAGATGTGACAGATTATTGCACAGTGATTGCAAAATCTTGTTCTGGAATAGGAGCTTCCCCTAACATAGCCGGCTAAATAGCAATGCTAGTTCATTCCATTTGACAGCTTAAAGTACTGTCGTATAAAGTTTAGCAGCAAATGTTCATATCAAGACTATAAGTGTATAGCTAAGCTATCTGAGCTACCAGCATAAATGGGCATAGCTAAGTACCTCACCTCTACGATGATTCCACGTACGGAGTTGAGCGTAGACTATAATTTTTTTATGAACCTCCGACTCACCATGCAGTCAATACTGAAAACATTTAAATTCTAAAACCCTTACTGTGTACCTATGTTTGTCCTCTGTGTGCCTTTCTTTGCTTGCTAAAATACATACTTTTTAATAAAATGTTAATCAAATACAACCACCGACTGTTTCACCTTGTTAAGATTCAATTGGCACATTCGTGATGAGTTGCCATCTTAGTGTAACAGTAATGAGGAAACAGTCGATGGTTGTATTTGATTAACCTTTTATTAAAAAGTATGGATTTCAGTAATCCAAGAAAGGCAAACAACAGAGGACAAACATAGGTACACGGTAAAGGCTTAAGAATTTACAAATTCTGGTCTGCGATCAAAAAATCATTGTGGATTTGAGGTACTTGACTAGAACGGGAAGTTCACTCGTGGGTGCCAGGTTGCTAACTACAGAGAAAAGTTCACTCCAAAGTACCAGTCTGGTCTCATAGGCTAGATGTAACATAGTAAACTAAAATCTGGGACACTCAAATTAGTATGATACACTATATATACATAAGTATGTGTACACCACCTTCAAATTAGTGGATTTGGCTATTTCAGCCAGACTCGTTGCTGACAGATGTATAAAATCGAGCACACAGTAATGCAATCTCCATAGACAAACAATGGCAGTAGAATGGCCTTACTGAAGAGCTCCATAACTTTCAACGTGGCATCGTCGCCACCTTTCCAACAAGTCGGTCCGTCCAATTTCTGCCCTGCTAGAGCTGCCCCGGTCAACTGTAAGTGCTGTTATTGTGAAGTGGAAAAGTCTAGGTGCAAAAACGGCTTAGCTGCAAAGTGGTAGGCCACACAAGCTCACAGAACGGGGCCACCGAGTGCTGAAGCACGTAGTGCGTAAAAATTGTCTGTCCTCGGTTGCAACACTCACTACTGAGTTCCAAACTGTCTCTGGAAGCAACGTCAGCACAAGAACTGTTCGTCGGGAGCTTCATGAAATGGGTTTCCATGGCCGAGCACCTGCACACAACCTGCACACAAGCCTAAGACCACAAGGTCTCATGGGGGAGACCTATCCTTTTCTTTTTGATTTATTATTTAAATAAACACCCTTGAAACCGAGCTAATCATACTCTGTCCGTGTCTGATCTGTGTAAACGTCTTTTTTACATTTACGTCATTTAGCAGACGCTCTTATCCAGAGCGGTCTTGACCAAACCCTCTGGTCTACCACACAGGTTTGAGAGGCAGTGAGACACTAGTTCATGCCCAACTTGTAAGAGTGCTTGTTTCTACTAAACTCAACAAAAAAAGAAACGTCCTTTTTTCAGGACCCTGTCCTTCAAAGATAATTCGTAAAAATCCAAATAACTTCACAGCTCTTCATTGTAAAGGGATTAAACACTGTTTCCTATGCTTGTTCAATGAACCATAAACAATTAATGAACATGCACCTGTGGAACGGTCGTTAAGACACTAACAGCTTACAGACGGTAGGCAATTAAGGTCACAGTTATGAAAACTTAGGACACTAAAGAGGCCTTTCTACTGACTCTGAAAAACACCAAAAGAAAGATGCCCAGGGTCACTGCTCACACTTCTTCCAAGATGGCGTAGCAGTTCAGACGTCCTCTACCCTCCTCTTGTCGTGTCCCGTGTATATATATATTTACATATTTTTTCTTCACTTATCTTTTTATATATATATATTTTTTTTTTATTCTAAAAACTCAACCTCAAAGCACTCTCCTGCAACCCGCCTCACCAATTTAAAAAAGAAAGTATTATTTACCTCATCTGAATTCCACAACAGAAGCTAGCAAGAGGTTAGCCATTTTCACTGGCTAACGTTGAAGTTCAGCTAGCCACGGTTAGCTGTCCTCAGCTATCCATTAGCTCGAAAAGCTATTGCCAGTTTTTGTACAGCGCGACTCAGACCAGAGCATACCGGACCTATTCTCTCTCCTTTCCCCGATTTCTACCGCAGGCTCTGGACATTTACACCTGGATCTTGCAGCTAACTAGCTGCTACCTGAGTGACTATTGGCAACGTCGGTCATGGAATTAACACACATTATTACGGAGCTAGCCAGCTAGCCAGCTGAAGAGTTCCGTCAGCCACTCCTGGGCTATTCCTGAGCTAGCCAGCTGAAGTGTCTCCTGGGCTACAACTCACCTATCCTGACCCGTTTTACTGCCGATGTGGAGCCCCATCGGGTCTTCACGACTGGACCACCGACGTTATCTGCCCGAGGGAGTTATCCAACTGGCCCCTCCGTCGCGACGTAACCTGATCGCCCATCTGCGGCCCGCTAATCGTTAGCTGTCTTTTCGGCTGCGATCTGAATAGGTCTATCGGACACTTTTCTTGGGCCACTATAACTAACTATTTTGCCAACTTGGACAGGTCCCCCCCTTCCACACGGAACCCCACTAACCCACAGACGGAAACGCACGAGGTGGCTAAAAACAGACCTCCCTCCCATCTTCCACCAGCTTGCTACCTATGGCCCGGCTAGCTGTCTGAATCTCACTGGACCCTTTGATCACTCGGCTAAGCATGCCTCTCCTTAATGTCAATATGCCTTCTCCATTGCTGTTCTGGTTAGTGTTTATTGGCTTATTTCACTGTAGAGCCTCTAGCCCTGCTCATAATACCTTATCCAACCTCTCAGTTCCTCCACCCACACATGCTATGACATCTTCTGGTTTCAATGATGTTTCTAGAGACAATATCTCTCTCATAATCACTAAATGCCTAGATTTACCTCCTCTGTACTCACATCCCACCATACCTTTGTCTGTACATTATACCTTGAAGCTATTTTATCGCCCCCAGAAACCTGCTCCTTTTTCTCTCTATTCTGGACGTCACAGACAACCAATTCTTATAGCTTTTAGCCGTACCCTCATACTTATTCTTCTCTGCTCCTCTGGGGATGTAGAGGTGAATCCAGGCCCTGCAGTGCCTGGCTCCACTCCTACTCCCCAGGCGCTCTCTTTTGATGACTTCTGTAACCGTAATAACCTTGGTTTCATGCATGTTAACATTAGAAGCCTCCTCCCTAAGTTTGTTTTATTCACTGCTTTAGCACACTCTGCCAACCCGGATGTCCTAGCTGTGTCTGAATCTTGGCTTAGGAAGTCCACCAAAAACTCTGAAATCTTCATCCCTAACTACAACGTTTTCAGACAAGATAGAACGACCAAAGGGGGCGGTGTTGCAATCTACTGCAGAGATAGCCTGCAGAGTTCTGTCCTGCTATCCAGGTCTGTACCCAAACAATTTGAACTTCTACTTTTAAAAATCCACCTCTCCAAAAACAAGTCTCTCACCGTTGCCGCCTGCTATAGACCCCCCTCGGCCCCTAGCTGTGCTCTGGACACCATATGTGAACTGATTGCCCCCCATCTATCTTCAGAGCTCGTGCTACTAGGTGACCTAAACTGGGACATGCTTAACACCCCAGTCATCCTACAATCCAAGCTTGATGCCCTCAATCTCACACAAATTATTAATGAACCCACCAGGTACAACCCCAAAGCCGCAAACACTGGCACCCTCATAGATATCATCCTAACCAACGTGCCCTCTAAATACACCTCTGCTGTTTTCAACCAAGATCTCAGCGATCACTGCCTCATTGCCTGCACCCGTAATGGGTCAGCGGTCAAACGACCTCCACTCATCACTGTCAAACGCTCCCTGAAACATTTCAACGAGCAAGCCTTTCTAATCGACCTGGCCCTGGTATCCTGGAAGGATATTGACCTCATCCCGTCAGTAGAGGATGCCTGGTTATTTTTTTTAAATGCCTTCCTCTCCATCTTAAATAAGCATGCCCCTTTCAAGAAATTTAGAACCAGGAACAGATATAGCCCTTGGTTCTCCCCAGACCTGACTGCCCTTAACCAACACAAAAATATCCTGTGGCGTTCTGCATTAGCATCGAACTGCCCCCGCGATATGCAACTTTTTAGGGAAGTTAGAAACCAATACACACAGGCAGTTAGAAACGCCAAGGCTAGCTTTTTCAAACAGAAATTCGCTTCGTGCAACTCCAACTCTAAAAAGTTCTGGGACATTGTAAAGTCCATGGAGAATAAGAACACCTCCTCCCAATTGCCCACTGCACTGAGGATAGGAAACTCTGTCACCACCGATAAGCCCACTATAATTGAGAATTTCAATAAGCATTTTTCTACGGCTGGCCATGCTTTCCACCTAACTACCCCTACTGCATTCAACAGCACTGCACCCCCCACAGCTACTCGCCCAAGCCTCCCCCATTTCTCCTTCTCCCAAATCCATTCAGCTGATGTTCTGAAAGAGCTGCAAAATCTGGACCCCTACAAATCAGCTGGGCTTGACAATCTGGACCCTTTCTTTCTAAAACTATCTGCCGAAATTATTGCAACCCCTATTACTAGCCTGTTCAACCTCTCTTTCGTGTCGTCTGAGATTCCCATAGATTGGAAAGCAGCTGCTGTCATCCCCCTCTTCAAAGGAGGTGACACTCTTGACCCAAATTTCTACAGACCAATATCCATCCTACCCTGCCTTTCTAAGGTCTTCGAAAGCCAAGTCAACAAACAGATTACCGACCATTTCGAATCCCACCGCACCCTCTCCGCTATGCAATCTGGTTTCAGAGCTGGTCATGGGTGCACCTCAGCCACGCTCAAGGTCATTAACGACATCGTAACCGCCATCGATAAGAAACAATACTGTGCTGCCGTATTCATTGACCTGGCCAAAGCTTTTGACTCTGTTAATCACCACATCCTCATCAGCAGACTCAGTAGCCTTGGTTTCTCAAACGATTGCGTCGCCTGGTTCACCAACTACTTCTCTGACAGAGTTCAGTGTGTCAAATCGGAGGGCCTACTGTCTGGACCTCTGGCAGTCTCTATGGGGGTACCACAGGGTTCAATTCTTGGGCCAACTCTTTTCTCTGTATACATAAATGATGTCGCTCTTGCTGCTGGTGAATCTCTGATCCACCTCTACGCAGACGACACCATTCTGTACACTTCTGGCCCTTCTTTGGACACTGTGTTAACAACCCTCCAGACGAGCTTCAATGCCATTCAACTCTCCTTCCGTGGTCTCCAACTGCTCCTAAACACAAGTAAAACTAAATGCATGCTCTTCAACCGATCGCTGCCTGCACCTGCCCGCCTGTCCAGCATCACTTCTCTGGACGGTTCTAACTTAGAATTTGTGGACAACTACAAATACCTAGGTGTCTGGTTAGACTGTAAACTCTCCTTCCAGACTCACATCAATCATCTCCAATCCAAAGTGAAATCTCGAATTGGCTTCCTATTTCGCAACAAAGCATTCTTCACTCATGCTGCCAAACATACCCTCGTAAAACTGACCATCCTACTGATCCTCGACTTCAGCGATGTCATTTACAAAATAGCCTCCAATACCCTACTCAATAAACTGGATGCAGTCTATCACAGTGCCATCCGTTTTGTCACCAAAGCCCCACATACTACCCACCACTGCGACCTGTACGCTCTCGTTGGCTGGCCTTCGCTTCATATTCGTCGCCAAACACATTGGCTCCTGATCATCTACAAGACCCTGCTAGGTAAAGTCCCCCCTTATCTCCGCTCACTGGTCACCATAGCAGCACCCACCTGTAGCACGCGCTCCAGCAGGTATATCTCTCTGGTCACCCCTAAAGCCAACTCCTCCTTTGGTCGTCTCTCCTTCCAGTTCTCTGCTGCCAATGACTGGAACGAACTACAAAAATCTCTGAAACTGGAAACACTTATCTCCCTCACTAGCTTTAAGCACCAGCTGTCAGAGCAGCTCACAGATCACTGCACCTGTACATAGCCCATCTATAATTTAGCCCAAACTACTACCTCTTCCCCTACTGTATTTATTTATTTTATTTATTTTGCTCCTTTGCACCATATTATTTATATTTTATCTTTGAACTTTCTTCAAACTACAAATCTACCATTACAGTGTTTTTCTTGCTGTACTTGATTTACTTTGCCACCATGGCATTTTTTTGCCTTTACCTCCCTTATCTCACATCATTTGCTCACATTGTATATAGTCTTATTTTTTTTTATTTTTTTTATATTTATTTATTTTTCTACTGCATCATTGATTGTATGTTGTTTTACTCCATGTGTAACTCTGTGTTTTTGTATGTTGTCGAACTGCTTTGCTTTATCTTGGCCAGGTCGCAATTGTAAATGAGAACTTGTTCTCAACTTGCCTACCTGGTTAAATAAAGGTGAAATAAATAAATAAAAAATAAATTCTGCGTGAACGTGCCTTAGGCATGCTGTAAGGAGGCATGAGGACTGCAGATGTGGCCAGGAAAATAAATTGCAATGTCCGTACTGTGAGACGCCTGAGACAGGACAGACAGCTGATCATCCTCGCAGTGGCAGACCACATGTAACAACACATGCACAGGAACATCACACCCGGGGGACAAGTACAGGATGGCTACAACTGCCTGAGTTACACCAGGAACGCACAATCCCTCCATCAGTGCTCAGACTGTCCGCAATAGGCTGAGAGAGGCTGGACTGAGGGCTTGTAGGCCTGTTGTAAGGCAGGTCCTCAACAGAAATCACCGGCAACAACGTCGCCTATGGGCACAAACCCACTGTCGCTGGACCAGACAGGACTGGCAAAAAGTGCTCTTCACTGACGAGTCGCGGTTTTGTCTCACCAGGGGTGATGGTCGGATTCGCGTTTATCATCGAAGGAATGAGCGTTACACCGAGGCCTGCACTCTGGAGCGGGATCAATTTGGAGGTGGAGGGTCCGTCATGGTCCGGGGCTGTGTGTCACAGCATCATCTGACTGAGCTTGTTGTCATTGCAGGCAATCTCAACGCTGTGCGTTACAGGGAAGACATCCTCCTCCCTCATGTGGTACCCTTCCTGCAGGCTCTTCCTGACACGACCCTCCAGCATGACAATGCCACCAGCCATACTGCTCGTTCTGTGCGTGATTTCCTGCAAGACAGGAATGTCAGTGTTCTGCCATGGCCAGCGAAGAGCCTGGATCTCAATCCCATTGAGCACGTCTGGGACCTGATGGATCGGAGGGTGAGGGCTAGGGCCATTCCCCCCAGAAATGTCTGTGAACTTGCAGGTGCCTTGGTGGAAGAGTGGGGTAACATCTCACAGCAAGAACTGGCAAATCTGGTTTAGTCCATGAGGAGGAGATGCACTGCAGTACGTAATGCAGCTGGTGGCCACACCAGATACTGACTGTTACTTTGATTTTGACAAGAGGTTGGCCGATTAATGGGCATGGCCGATTAATTAGGGCCGATTTCAAGATTTCATAACAATCGGTAATCGGCATTTTTTTAGACGCCGATTGTGGCCGATTATATTGCATTCCACGAGGAGACTGCGTGGCACGCGAGTGCAGCAAGGAGCCAAGGTAAGTTGCTAGCTAGCATTGAACTTATCTTATAAAAAAACAATCGATCTTCACATAATGACCTGTTAACTACACATAGTTGATGATATTACTAGATTAACTAGCTTGTCCGGTGTTGCATATAATCAATGCGGTGCCTGTTAGTTTATCATCAAATCACAGCCTACTTCGCCAAACAGGTGATGATTTAACAAAAGCACAAATCAATACACAGAAGTATATTTTTTTAAGCCTGCATATTTAGTTAAAAGAAATTCATGTTAGCAGGCAATATTAACTAATTTGCCAGAATTGTACGTAATTATGACAAAACCTTGAAGGTTGTGCAATGTAACAGCAATATTTAGACACCCGTTCGATAAAATATGGAACGGTTCCGTATTTCACTGAAAGAATAAACGTTTTTTTTCATTTTTCGAAATTATAGTTTTCGGATTTGACCATATTAATGACCAAAGGCTCGTATTTCTGTGTTTACTTTATTATAATTAAGTCTATGATTTGATATTTGATAGAGCAGTCTGACTGAGCGGTGGTAGGCAGCAGCAGGCTCGTAAGCATTCATTTCAACTTCCCTGCGTTTACCAGCAGCTCTTCGCAATGCTTGATCACAGCGCTGTTTATGACTTCAAGCCTATCAACTCCTGAGATTAGGCTGGCAATACTAAACTGCCTATTAGAACATCCAATAGTCAAAGGCATATGAAATACAAATGGTAGAGAGAGAAATAGTCGACACGTCATAATTCCTATAATAACTACAACCTAAAACTTCTTAACTGGGAATATTGAACCACCAGCTTTCATATGTTCTGAGCAAGGAAATTAAACGTTAGCTTTTTTACATGGCACATATTGCACTTTTACTTTCTTCTCCAACACTGTGTTTTTGCATTATTTAAACCAAATTGAGCATGTTTCATTATTTATTTGAGACTAAATAGATTGTATTTACGTATTCTGTTAAGTTAAAATAAGTGTTAATTGTTCATTCAGTATTGTTGTAATTGTGATTATATATACTGCTCAAAAAAATAAAGGGAACACTTAAACAACACAATGTAACTCCAAGTCAATCACACTTCTGTGAAATCAAACTGTCCACTTAGGAAGCAACACTGATTGACAATACATTTCACATGCTGTTGTGCAAATGGAATAGACAACAGGTGGAAATTATAGGCAATAAGCAAGACACCCCCAATAAAGGAGTGGTTCTGCAGGTGGAGACCACAGACCACTTCTCAGTTCCTATGCTTCCTGGCTGATGTTTTGGTCACTTTTGAATGCTGGCGGAGCTTTCACTCTAGTGGTAGCATGAGACGGAGTCTACAACACACACAAGTGGCTCAGGTAGTGCAGCTCATCCAGGATGGCACATCAATGCGAGCTGTGGCAAGAATGTTTGCTGTGTCTGTCAGCTTAGTGTCCAGAGCATGGAGGCGCTACCAGGAGACAGGCCAGTACATCAGGAGACGTGGAGGAGGCCGTAGGAGGGCAACAACCCAGCAGCAGGATCGCTACCTCCGCCTTTATGCAAGGAGGAGCAGGAGGAGCACTGCCAGAGCCCTGCAAAATGACCTCCAGCAGGCCACAAATGTGCATGTGTCTGCTCAAATGGTCAGAAACAGACTCCATGAGGTTGGTATGAGGGCCCGACGTCCACAGGTGGGGGTTGTGTTTACAGCCCAACACCGTGCAGGACGTTTGGCATTTGCCAGAGAACACCAAGATTGGCAAATTCGCCACTGGCGCCCTGTGCTCTTCACAGATGAAAGCAGGTTCACACTGAGCACGTGACAGACGTGACAGAGTCTGGAGACGCCGTGGGTAGCTTTCTGCTGCCTGCAACATCCTCCAGCATGACCGGTTTGGCGGTGGGTCAGTCATGGTGTGGGGTGGCATTTCTCCATCAGTGCATTTCTCCTCCATGTGCTCGCCAGAGGTAGCCTGACTGCCATTAGGTACCAAGATGAGATCCTCAGACCCCTTGTGAGACCATATGCTGGTGCGGTTGGCCCTGGGTTCCTCCTAATGCAAGACAATGCTCGACCTCATGTGGCTGGAGTGTGTCAGCAGTTCCTGCAAGAGGAAGGCATTGATGCTATGGACTGGCC
Source organism: Salmo salar (assembly GCF_965601325.2). Classification (NCBI taxonomy): domain Eukaryota; kingdom Metazoa; phylum Chordata; class Actinopteri; order Salmoniformes; family Salmonidae; genus Salmo; species Salmo salar. The sequence continues at coordinate 18,680,656 of NC_138293.1, read as the reverse complement.
CGCCCGTTCCCCAGACCTGAATCCAATTGAGCACATCTGGGACATCATGTCTCGCTCCATCCACCAACGCCACGTTGCACCACAGACTGTCCAGGAGTTGGCGGATGCTTTAGTCCTGGTCTGGGAGGAGATCCCTCAGGAGACCATCCGCCACCTCATCAGGAGCATGCCCAGGCATTGTAGGGAGGTCATACAGGCACGTGGAGGCCACACACACTACTGGGCCTCATTTTGACTTGTTTTAAGGACATTACATCAAAGTTGGATCAGCCTGTAGTGTGGTTTTCCACTTTAATTTTGAGTGTGACTCCAAATCCAGACCTCCATGGGTTGATAAATTGGATTTCCATTGATTATTTTTGTGTGATTTTGTTGTCAGCACATTCAACTATGTAAAGAAAAAGTATTTAATAAGATTATTTCTTTCATTCAGATCTAGGATGTGTTGTTTAAGTGTTCCCTTTATTTTTATGAGCAGTGTATATATATATATATATATATATATATATATATATATATATATAGTGAGTTGAAGTTTACATACACCTTAGCCAACTACATTTCAACTCAGTTTTCATAATTCCTGACATTTAATCGCAGTAAATATTCCGGGTTTTAGGTCAGTTAGGATCACCACTTTATTTTAAGAATGTGAAATGTCAGAATAATAGAAGAGAGAATGATTAATTTCAGCTTTTATTTCCTTCATCACATTCCCAGTGGGTCAGAAGTTTACATACACTTAATTAGTATTTGGTAGCATTGCCGTTAAATTGTTTAACTTGCGTCAAACGTTTTGGGTAGCCTTCATTAAAACTAGTTTTTCAACCACTCCACAAATTTCTTGTTAACAAACTATAGTTTGGTGCGAAAAGTGCAAATCAATCACAGAACAACAGCAAAGGACCTTGTGAAGATACTGGAGGAAACAGGTACAAAATGATCTACATCCACAGTAAAATGAGTCCTATATTGACATAACCTCAAAGGCCGCTCAGCAAGGAAGCGGCCCCTAACATTATTCCATTTCTGTTAGTCACATGTCTGTGGAACTTTTTCAGTTTATGTCTCAGTTGTTGAATCTTGTTATGTTCACACAAATATTTACACAAGTTTGCTGAAAATAAACACAGTTGACAGTGAGAAGACGTTTCTTTTTTTGCTGAATTTATATTTCACTTAATAAATGTTATGAAAATATCAGATTTTCCTTGGTGTTTTAGTAGCTTTATGGCACAGCGTTTCCCTGAGGAAAAAAATTATATTGCTCTTTGGGGTCAAAGTATATATTTTTTATTATTGATACATTACCCGAAAGCCTAAATCTTCCAAAAAATAAGATGGATAAAAATGTATTATGAAAAAACAAACTGTGTGCAATAGAGGGTTAACCCATTAGCCTAACTCCTAACCTTGGGGTGGCAGGTAGCCTTGTGGTTAGAGCGTTGGGCAAGTAACCTAAAGGTTGCTAGATTGAATCCCCGAGCTCACAAGTAAAAATCTGTCGTTCTACCCATGAACGAGGCTGTTAACCCACTGTTCCTAGGCTGTCGTTGTAAATAAGAATATGTTCTTAACTGACTTGCCTAGTTAAATAAAAAACCTTAACCCCTAACCTAGCTAACGGTTAGCCACCTAGCTAACATTAGCGTTCGCCTGGTCATTCCTACCATGCGGTGCCTTTTGGTCCTCATGTTTTTCAGGAAAAGTATATATTTACTAGTCAGAAGTTTGGACACACCTACTCGTTCAAGGGTTTTTCTTTATTTTTACTATTTTCTACATTGTAATTGAAATGCATTCCAGGTGACTACCTCATTAAGCTGGTTGAGAGAATTCCAAGAGTGTGCAAAGCTGTCAAGGTAAAGGGTGGCTACTTTGAAGAATCTCAAATATAAAATATATTTTGATTTGTTAAACACGTTTTTGATTACTACATGATTCCATATGTGTTATTTCATAGCTTTGATGTCTTCACTATTATTCTACAATGTAAAATAATCTATGGATTTCATAGCTGGGACTGCCGGGCACAGAACCCGAAGGTAGGGGTGTGGATCAGAAAACCAGTCAGTATCTGGTGTAACCACCATTTGTCTCATGCAGCACAACCCATCTCCCTCGCATAGAGTTGATCAGGTTGTTGATTGTGGCCGGTGGAATGTTGTTCCACTCCTCTTCAATGGCTGTGCGAAGTTGCTGGATATTGCCGGGAAATGGAACACACTGTCGTACACATCGATCCAGAGCATCCCAAACATGCTCAATGGAATTGTGTAGAGATCCTTGCGACATGGGGCCATGCATTATCATGCTGAAACATGAGGTGATGGCAGGGGATGAATGGCACGACAATGGGCCTCAGGATCTCATCACTGTATCTCTGTGCATTCAAATTGACATTGATAAAATCCAATTGTGTTCGTTGTCCAAAGCTTATGCCTGCTCATACCATAACCCCACCACCACCATGGGGCATTCTGTTCACAACGCTGACATCAGCAAACCGCTCGCACACACACGATACTATACATGCTGTCTGCCGTCTGCCCGGTACAGTTAAAACCGGGATTAATCTGTGAAGAGCACACTTCTCCAGCGTGCCAGTGGCCAGCGAAAGTGAACATTTGCCCACTGAAGTCGGTTACGACGCCTAACTGCAGTCAGGTCAAGACCCTGGTGCGGACGACGAGCATGCAGATGAGCCTCCCTGAGACAGTTTATGCAGAAATTATTCAGTTGTGCAAACCCACAGCTTCATCAGTTGTCCGAGTTGTTCGAGGCTTATGGTAGAGAAATGAGCATTCAATTATCTGGCAACAGCTCTTGTGGACATTCCTGCAGACATCTGTGGTATTGTGTTGTGTGGCAAAACTGCACATTAAAGAGTGGCCTTTTACTGTCCCCAGCACAAGGTGCACCTGTGAAATGTTTACTAACATGGATGTAAACAAATTTGTGCAGAACATTTTAGAGAAAAACGCCTTGTGTGTGTATGGAAAGTTTCTGGGATCTTTTATTTCAGCCCATGAAACATGGGGCCAACACTTTGCATGTTGTGTTTCCATTTTTGTTCAGTATATTTAATACCTAATATTTTTCATAAGTTGATGAATAGCAGCCGGGGACATGGCAAAAACGCCGACACACACTAAAAACAAAATGCATAAAACTCACTTCGACATCCATATATTTGCGTTTTTATAGTAAAGGACACCTAACTTGATATTTAAAGCCCTTTGGAATCCACATTTTACACTAAATAAGGTGATATTTCCTGGGGGCACCGGGCTATAGGAATGACCCAGGCATCTAGCTAATGTTAGCCACAACGAATTGGAATTCGTAACATATCATACGAAATGGATGATGGACATCCACAAATTAATATCATACCAGACCAAACGTAACAAATCAACAAAATGGCAACAGAGCAGCGAGGACACAAAGAACAGTCTGGTGATTTGTCGATGAACTTACCTCAAAAGTTATAACACGCACAGGAATATCCCATTGGGCTTTTTAGCTTGTGCACTCTATCCATGTACAGTGTAGACTATCTCGGGCGCGTTTCAGCTTGTTATGACAGCGTGGTAGGACATGGTGCAGCATGAAATGGCTACTGCTGCCAACACCACCTCACACCAAACCACATTTTAAGGTGGAATGGATCATTTCACCAGCACATTTCATTGTATGACATACAATCCACCTTAATTGTGTGACATCTGTATCCATTTAATAAATTCTGGAAACAAATTAAGCATCTCAAAATAATTCGTTTGTCATAATGACATACATTGCTACATTTCCACAATGCTATTTTGGTTATTTTCTTAAGCGATAAGAGATATGGATCACAATCCTCTTCTACAGATCTAATTCAAAACTGAGCCAGGGAAGAGAAACGCAATGCAACTTTAGACTCTGATGAGATAGAGTATCTAGGGTCTCTTTATTTTCAGATATTACAGTAATGACAGTAGAAATAGGGAGGTTATGAATAGTGGAACATTGTTGTTTTGGTGCTGTTTAATGTAGCTAGTTCACACAGCTCCATGCAGATAGAGGGACAGGAACTTCTGGAAGGTTTCAGGCTTGTACCCAGATAGACCTGGTGGTATCTGCAGGGGCAAAGCAGAGAGAACAAAACCTGTTCATTTTGATGTTTGAAATACCATTTGTATAAAATCTAAGCTACTAAGTAAAATGGATTCCCTGTTACTATCCATTTCTGTTTATAACAGATGTGGGACCCTATAAGGGTGTACAGTGTATTTTATAACGGTTTGATTATATAACTTTTGAAAAGAGACAAATAAAGAAAAAAACTAAGAAGTTCTTACCTGCACCACCCTCTTCTTGATGAGGGGGCGGACCTTGGCGAAGTCATACAGCAGCTGGTCATTCTCCACCCACACCTGGTTCTTGACCCCCTCGTCAGCCTGCAGGTCTGTGGTGTTGAGCTGGAACACCACATACTGGAACATCCGGCCGTTGGTGGCCACCGACTGGACCACTATGGGCTGCTCCAGCACCCCAGGCTTAGTCTGAAGGGAGGGGGAAGAGAGGTTGAACAACATAGTGCTGAGCGTTTAAGGTTTGGTTTCGATTATATTTGTATCTTTTTTTTATGCGTTATGTGGGATGAATGCTGTAACACAGACTAAAACAATTAATACAATTTTCATGATGGTAGTGACTGCCCATTACTGCTTATTACTTCAGATTTTATTGGTCACATACACATGGTTAGCAGATGTTAATGCAAGTGTATCGAAATACTTGTGCTTCTATTTCCGACAGTGCAGTAATATCTAACAATTCCCCAACAACTACATAATACACACAAATCTAAAGGAGTGAATGAGAATATGTACATATAAATATATGGATGAGCGATGGCAGAGCGGCATAGGCAAGGTGCAATAGATGGTATAAAATACAGTATATTCATATGATTTGAGTAACGGAAGATATGTAAACATTATTAAAGTGGCATTGTTTAAAGTGAATAGTGATCCATTTATTAAAGTGTCCAGTGATTGGGTGTCAATGTAGGCAGCAGCCTCTCTGAGTTAGTGATGGCTGTTTAGCAGTCTGATGGCATTGAGATAGAAGCTGTTTTTCAGTCTCTTGGTTCCAGCTTTGATGCACCTGTACTGACCTTGCCTTCTGGATGGTAGCGGTGTGAACAGGCAGTGGCTTGGGTGGTTGTTGTCCTTGATGATCTTTTTGGCCTTCCTGTGACATCGGGTGCTGTAGGTGTCATGTAGGGCAGGTAGTTTGCCCCCGATGCATTGTTCAGACTGCACCACCCTCTGGAGAGCCTTACGGTTGAGTGCGGTGCAGTTGCCGTACCAGGTGGTGATACAGCCCAACAGGATGCTCTCGATTGTGCATCTGTAAAAGTTTGTCAGGGTTTTGGGTGACAAGCCAAATTTCTTCAGCCTCCTGAGGTTGAAGAGGTGTTGTTGCATCTTCTTCACCACACTGTCTGTGTGGGTGGACAATTTCACTTTGTCTGTGATGTGTACGCAGAGGAACTTAAAAACTTTCCACCTTCTCCACTGCTGTCTCTTCGATGTGGATAGGGGGGAGCTGCCTCTGCTGTTTCCCGAAGTCCACAATCATCTCCTTTGTTATGTTGAGTGAGAGGTTGTTTTCCTGACACCTCACCTCCTCCCTGTAGGCTGTCTCGTCGTTGTTGGTAATCAAGCCCACTACTGTTGTGTCGTCTGCAAACTTGATGATTGAGTTGGAGGCGTGCATGGGCACGTAGTCGTGGGTGAACAGGGAGTACAGGAGGGGACTTAGCACGCACCCTTGTGGGGCCCCAGTGTTAAGGATCAATGAAGTGGAGATGTTGTTTCCTACCTTCACCATCTTGGGTGGCCCTTCAGAAAGTCCAGGACCCAATATTGCACAGGGCGGGGTTGAGACCCATGGCCTCCAGCTTGATGATGAACTGGGAGGGTAGTATGGTGTTGAATGCTGAGCTGTAGTCAATAAACAGCATTCTTACATAGGTATTCCTCTTGTCCAGATGGGATAGGGCAGTGTGCAGTGTGATGGCGATTACGTCATCTGTGGACCTGTTGGGGTGGTATGCAAACTGAAGTGGGTATGGGTGGAGGTGATATGATCCTTGACTAGTCTCTCAAAGGACTTCATGATGACAGAAGTGAGTGCTACGGGGCGGTAGTCATTTAGTTCAGTTATCTTTGACTTCTTGGGTACAGGAACAGTGGTGGCCATCTTGAAGCATGTGGGGACAGCAGACTGGGATAGGGAGAGATTGAATATGTCCGTAAACACACCAGCCAGCTGGTCTGCGCATGCTCTGAGGAAGCGGCTAGGGATGCCGTCTGGGCCAGCAGCCTTGCGAGGGTTAACATCTTTAAATGTTTTACTCACGTCTGCCACTGAGAAGGAGAGGGCGCAGTCCTTGTTAGCGGGCCGCGGCGATGGCAAAGAAAGTGTTTAGTTTGTCTGGAAGCGTGACGTCGGTGTCCGTGACGTGGCTGGTTTTCTTTTTGTAGCCTGTGATTTCCATAATTTATTCACATTACTTTAATAAAATATTTCAGATGTTCTGTATATTTGTTTTATTTGATGACTTTTTTATTTCATTCCAAGTCATCATCTCAATAGAGCTGCTGCCTACTGTGTGCTGTCTGACATGTCACTATTTTGTAGTTCTTCATAGTAAATAAGGCATACTTATATGACTCCTAAATACCAACTATCAATCATTTCGATAATATATTTTCAGGTAGAGATACCTCACAAAGCAACAGCTGCTCTCTAGATCACCTCACGATCATGCAGTCTTCGGTCTCTTCTGTAGTAGGCGTAAAAGAAACAGACCGGACAAGAAGATGCGCAATGAATTATGGTCATTGTCGCTAAACTGTGAAAAATATTGGCCTGTTGGAAACTCCCTACTACATTGCACAGTTAATCTCTAGAGAAACTGTGCAATGTTCGCATTGAGCTAACAGAAAAAAACAGAATGAAATGGAATTCAAATAACTGAACAGACATCGGTCAATTAGTTGTTAAAAAAAACGGGGGGAAAAAAAGAGAAAAAAAACCCCCACAGAAATGTAGGTTAATCGCTCAAGACTAGACGCGTGACCCACATACACAATCAGTGGAGGGAGAAATCGGTGGAGGATGTGTTCATTGTTGCGGCTTAATTTCAATGAAAGCCACGTTTGCAATCATATTGTGTGTAACAATGCACGGGAACTCTGTCAGGGTGGAATAGTACATTATTATGAACCAGTCCGTGGGTGATTAATGGCATTTGTTTCTACCATTATGAACCAGTCCGTGGGTGATTAATGGCATTTGTTTCTACCATTATGAACCAGTCCCTGGGTGATTAATGGCACTTGTTTCTACTAGTATAAGAAAAACTAGAATTGTATTAATATTGATATGAAATATATGTATGGAAATAAATTATTGATCTTTTATGAATTATTATTCGTCTGTATGGATTCACAAACTTTTTGGGGGCCTTTTTTGTCAACAATGTGGCTGGCCTCATTAACCTGGGCACAGTACCCAGGCACAAAACCCATCCCTCCCCATTTCATTCACAAATCTGTAAAGATTCACACAGATTTTGCTGCTGCTGAACCAACCTGCTGAAGCAAGACAGAATGAGAGCGATGAGCTGAGCAGCCCACGACTGTGTGTGGTTTGTCTCGGGTTGGGGGGCCTCAAGCGGAGCATGGGGGGGGGGGGGGCTTGCTGATGTGAGGCCTGTCGCAATTGCCTCTTCTGCCAAATTGTAAGTCCGCCACTGTAAGCAACCATCAGTTCATTATGCCAAGCAGAAATCCTGATCAAATCTCTATCCCATTCAATCACTGTTTATAATTTCTGTTACAAATGTGTACCTACTACCCCTGTGTAATAAAGTACTGGACATTATACCATTATGTAATTAATTTACGTGTAAGGTTACAAACAGCCTTTACCCCGTGGAGTGTGTGAGCACGAGCCAGGGCGTTCCCGAAGGCAAACATGATCATCTTAGCACGGAGCTGCTCAGGAAGGAGAGTGACAGGGGTGTCTCCTGCCTCCAGGAGGAAGAGGGTATGGGCATGAGGGTAAGGGTAGTCCTCCTTGAAGCCTGAAGGAACAGAGGTTTAATTGTGAGTTCATTCCTGACCTGAATTCAACATTTCCATTGTTCTACATACAAATTGTATGGATCTGTAGCTGTAATGACTGGTTGATTGACAAACAGTAGTATTGCCTGTATGGTTCTGCTCCTCGTAGACCTGGACACTCTGCAGGTCAATGGTCGGAGAGATTGGGTAGAACGTCTCCAGGACATGGTCGGCCGTGCTCTGGACCTCCTCTTTCCCAGCAAGCACTGGGAGAGGGGCCATGCTGTTGAGCAGCAACCCATTCTGCCCTCGCACCTGGAACAAGTCTTCACCTGGAGGACAGGTGGCCAGGAAGAGGTGAGATAAAACAGCTAAACTATTGGTCAATGGTGTGTAGTAGTAGCCTATGTACTGTGGCTATCCTGTCTATCTCATAGATATTAAATAATGGGCCCTGGACACGTTACCTACTAGTGGGGCTTAGGGGGTTGATTTTGGTCTGGATACAACTTGATGAGGAGATGGGCAATAGTGTTATTTCAGTAACACTAAAACAACAAATACATTCAAAGTCCAGTATAATACTGTATTTACCACTATTGCATAATGCTATTGAATGAGGTCAGGGGTCACGGGCCTACCTCTGCTCCATGTGGCAGCCAGACTGTATTTCTCCGCCAGGATCCTCCTGCCAAGCCCAGGATGACTGACCTGCAGGCTCCCACACAGGTGGATCAGGCTCCTCAGCAAAGCCACACTAGAGAGACAAAGGACAGAAGAGAGATGCCACATGTCAGCCCAGAGACAGTGGAATTAATGTTCAGAGACCCAAGCTGGCCCAGCCATGTATTTTGTGATTCTGATGTGAATGAAAACCTGTGACACCAGACAAAGACAATTATGGGTCATGGGCTAGTTTGTTTGCGTTCATCTGAGTAGTGGTCGACTAGACTAGAGGTCGACCGATTAATCGGAATGGCCGATTAATTAGGGCCGATTTCAAGTTTTCATAACAATCGGAAATCGGTATTTTTTTTTTACACCTTTATTTAACAAGGCAAGTCAGTTAAGAACACATTCTTATTTTCAATGACGGCCTAGGAACGGTGGGTTAACTGCCTTGTTCAGGGGCAGAACGACAGATTTTTACCTTGTCAGCTCGGGGATTCAATCTTGCAACCTTACGGTTAACTAGTCCAACGCTCTAACCACCTGCTTTACATTGCACTCCACGAGGAGCCTGCCTGTTACGCGAATGCAGTAAGAAGCCAAGGTAAGTTGCTAGCTAGCATTAAACTTATCTTATAAAAAACAATCAATCAATCAATCATAATCACTAGTTAACTACACATGGTTGATGATATTACTAGTTTATCTAGCCTGTCCTGCGTTGCATATAATCGCTTAGGTACACGTTGCTCCAACGTGTACCTAAACATAAACATCAATGCCTTTCTTAAAATCAATACACAAGTATATATTTTTAAACCTGCATATTTAGTTAATATTGCCTGCTAACATGAATTTCTTTTAACTAGGGAAAATGTGTCACTTCTCTTGCAACAGAGTCAGGGTATATGCAGCAGTTTGGGCCGCCTGGCTCGTTGCGAACTGTGAAGACTATTTCTTCCTAACAAAGACAGCCAACTTCGCCAAACGGGGGATGATTTAACAAAAGCGCATTTGCGAAAAAAGCACAATTGTTGCACGACTGTACCTAACCATAAACATCAATGCCTTTCTTAAAATCAATACACAGAAGTATATATTTTTAAACCTGCATATTTAGCTAAAAGAAATCCAGGTTAGCAGGCAATATTAACCAGGTGAAATTGTGTCACTTCTCTTGCGTTCATTGCACGCAGAGTCAGGGTATATGCAACAGTTTGGGCAGCCTGGCTCGTTGCGAACTAATTTGCCAGAATTCTAGTAATTATGACATAACATTGAAGGTTGTGCAATGTAACAGGAATATTTAGACTTATGGATGCCACTCGTTAGATAAAATACGGAACAGTTCCGTATTGCACTGAAAGAATAAACGTGATAGTTTCCGGATTCGACCATATTAATGACCTAAGGCTTGTATTTCTGTTATTATTTTATAATTAAGTCTATGATTTGATAGAGCAGTCTGACTGAGCGATGGTAGGCACCAGCAGGCTCGTACGCATTCATTCAAACAGCACTTTCGTTTTGCCAGCAGCTCTTCGCAATGCTAATCGCGTTTCAAACGTCACTTGCTCTGCATGGGTAACGCTGCTTCGAGGGTGGCTGTTGTCAATGTGTTCCTGGTTCGAGCCCAGGTAGGAGCGAGGAGAGGGACGGAAGCTATACTGTTACACTGGCAATACTAAAGTGAACATATGAAAGCTGAACATATGAACATAAGAACATCCAATAGTCAAAAGTATATGAAATACAAATCGTATAGAGAGAAATAGTCCTATAATTCCTATAATAACTACAACCTAAAACTTCTTACCAGGGAATATTGAAGACTCATGTTAAAAGGAACCACCAGCTTTCATATGTTCTCATGTTCTGAGCAAGGAACTTAAACGTTAGCTTTCTTACATGGCACATATTGCACTTTTGAGGCTAAATTGATTGTATTGATGTATTATAATAAGTTAAAATAAGTGTTCATTCAATATTGTTGCAATTGTCATTATTACAAATACATATTATTTTTTTTAATCGGCCGATTAATCGGTATTGGCTTCTTTTGGTCCTCCAATAATCGGTATCGGCGTTGAAAAATCATAATCGGTCGACCTCTAGACTAGACTCACCAGAACTTTTCTCTGGACGGTCGTTCCTCTGTGGTGTCCCAGAAGCGAGCATGCCTGATGGCATTCTGAACTCGCTCATCCTGGTTTTCAATCTGATTGGCTTCGTTCTCAGCCAATAACAAAACCTGGTCCGGAAGTCCCTTCGTCAGCTTGGATTTAGTGAGCCACAGTGCTTGCCTGACACCTGTAACATAGGAATAAATATTAAAGAGAATACACACAATTGATTCATTTTTATTTTATTGATTTCTATATTTTGGCCTCCAATTGACATTTAGTGGCATCTCTTTTGTTGACTTATATCTTCCATTTGTCTAATACAGGATCAATAATAGGAGCCAACAGTTTATAGAACATTAATAGAAAATACCTTCAAGTGCGTTTGTCCTTTGGTTAAATACGAAGCAAGACTTCTCTTTATGGAGTGGCATTTCTTCCTCTTTCGGCGCATAATAATGAGAGGGGTCGTTCCAGTCTCGCACCCAGGTAGGGAAAGAGGGCTTTGCCAACCCAGGAACATAGTGCATTCTATCGCCATAGGTAATGCGCTCGAGTCCGGGTATGTCCACCTTGACTCGCGGCTTTTTTCTCGGCGGTACCTTCGCACATATACTGCAGGTGACATTGAAATATCGATGCCCATGGACACTGCTCCCTCCATGTGTCGAGCTGATTCTTACCTCTTTTAAAAGCGTCGTTTTCGCAAGCAAAGGAGCTGCGGCCTTAAACAGTTGTGCTGTTTCTTTAAACATTTTGCTAAGTATTATTTATCTTTATAAAGTAATAATTATCTAAAGCATCTTCTCGTTACACGTATCACTGTAGGGCGCCGCCATCTTTTTCACCCGTACTGAGGTTCAAAGCAATTGGTAAACGACCAGTGTGGTATACTACCGCCTCCAACAGGATGGGAGTGGAACCCACATGCAAAATAGGCCTTGTCCAAAAATGAAAGCGTCCTTCTTACTTCTTTCCCAATACTTGGTGGAAGGAAAAATGCATTTTGACAGGTGAGAAATAGTGTATTCGTTAATCTGTTCAATCATATCAAAAATGTGAATACTTTGATGAGAAGTATGGCCTTTTCATATTTTTGGATGGAAATAGAGAACATCATTTGATCTAAGTCTGGGGGCATTGTCCTGTCAGAATTTTCACATTTGATAAATGTAATTCCAGTCATGATGTCAAACACAATCAGAGTCATGTATGTTCATGTTCTTTAATTGAGATAACAAAAATTAAGATTATTTTTATTTAACCTTTAGGTTAGGTTTGTAGTATTTCATATAGATGGGGCTCAGCCTAGTTTTTATGCTTTTTACAGACACAATATCAGGAAATCAGGAAAAAAAATTGCTGCTTCAGAACCCTCTGTACCTTTTCAGACAAAAGTAACACTGACATACAAAAATATACTGAACAAAAATATAAACACAACATGCCACAATTTCAATGATTTTACTGAGTTATAGTTCATTTAAGGAAATCAATCCATTTAAATAAATAAATTAGGCCCTAATCTATGGATTTCACGACTGGGCAGGCCCACCCACTTGGGAGCCAGGCCCACCAACTGGGGAGCCAAGCCCAGCCAATCAGAATGAGTTTTTCCCCACAAAAGGGCTTTATTACAGACAGAAATACAGTTTCATCAGCTGTCCAGGTAGCTGGTCTCTGACGATCCCGCATGTGAAGAAGCCGGATGTGGAGGTCCTGGGCTGGCGTGGTTACACGTGGTCTGTGGTTGTGAGGCCAGTTGGACGTACTGCCAATTCTCTAAAATGACGTTGGAGGCGGCTTATGGTAGAGAAATGAGCGTTCAATTCTCTGGCAACAGCTCTTGTGGACATTCCTGCAGTCAGCATGTCAATTGCACACTCCCTCAAAACTTGAGACATCTCAGGCATTGTGTTGTGTGACAAAAGTGCAGACTTTAGAGTGGCCTTTTATTGTCCTCTTACAAGGTGCACCTGTGTAATGATCATGCTGTTTAGTCAGCTACTTGATATGCCACAGCTGTCAGATGGATGGATTATCTTGGCAAAGGAAAAATGGTCACTAACATGGACGTAAACAAATCTGTGCACACAATTTGAGAGAAATACGTTTTTTTGTGCATATGGAACATTTCTGTGATCTTTTATTTCAGCTAATAAAACATGGGACCAACACTTTACATGTTGCGTTTATATTTTTGTTCAGTGTAGTTCCGATTATGACAATGGAATGAATGATGGAATGGAATTGAATGACATAAATAAGGACAACCCAAGAAGAGTCTTCTTCAGATTGTTCACCTCCATACTGTACATCCCTGTTTTGTGCCAACAAGAGGCAGGAGGCAGAGATGACCAGGAGGGAACAGAAGGCAATGAAGGAGAGACTGAGTGAGATAGAGAATTTTAGTGTACAAGGTAAGAACACAAAGACAGAAAATTATGAAAGAAAAAGAGGACAGAAGACATGGGGGAACACAAATATGGAGTGTGCAGCAGGACAAAAAAAGGGTCCAGAGAAAGTGGGTGCCTGCTGTCCCTGTTCCTGTGCCAAATGTCGGGGCCATCGAGTGCAAGCCCAGGCCAAAACCAGACCTGACACCTGAGTATGGACTCGAGCATAAGGCTGACCCAGCACCGAGGCACAGGGCTGACAAGGAAGACAGAGCTGCTGGACATTGAGAATGAAGAGTGTGAGGATGAAGTTGCCTCACAGGGGCAACAATAAGATTATGTCTTCCTCAACTTTGGAGGAAGCCCAGCATAAGTTTCAGAAGAAGGCTCAGGAGAACAGCCGTAGGGTCCAGACCGGGGCCAGGGAAAGTGATTGGCTGGGTGAACTAAAAAGTAAAAGCGAGAAATGAGAGAAAGATTGCAAGAACATACTGAAGGGAGGAGACTCAAAGTGATCAGTTCTACATTAACGGTGGAGTGATTTGCAGCCATGCCCAGCGAAAGCGAGAGAGAGAAAGAGAACTGGGCAAAACTCCTCAAGGGTGAGAAAACAAGATGGAGGCCGGAAAGATGCTGGCAAGAGTGGGAGGAGGAGATAGCCAGGAAGAAGAATAAGCTGAAGAGAACCGAGAGAAATGGGCTCTGGAACGAGAAGTTGGAGAACAAACACAGCAGCCAGGGTAGTAATGAGGACAACTCACTGCCTGAAGAAGCATCTGAGGCTGAAGGTGATGAAGAGGTGGAATATCTTTAAAAGCTGCAATATGTCACTTTTTGGACGACCTGTCCAAATTCACATAGAAATGTGAGTTATAGATCTGTCATTCTCATTTAAAGCAAGTCTAAAAAGCAGATCTGTTCTGTGTTATTTCTATGCTGCCACTTTTTGTTTTTATACTTGTTTTTTGTCAAATAAACAAAAATTAGGTGAACTATTACAATTTTAGCAACCAGGAAATGCCGGAACAATTTCTGCATAGTGCATCTTTAACATACTGGCCCTGGTGCTGCCGAACTCAGCAGGGACAGATACAAATGTCTCTGGTACAGTTATGACAAGGAGAAAACAGACTCCAAGGAGGCGAGGAGCAAGAGGGCGATAATCATTTGGATCAATACAAGAGTCAAAGAAGATGATCTCAAGAGAACTGTGAGAAGTCCAGCTCCAGAATGCTCATGTGAAAGTTCTCTCTTAATAAATATTTAAGTCAATCATAATATTTGTGTCCAAACTGAATCAATTATATACTGTTCCTATCAGATACTGTTAATCCATCAGATACTATTCCCCCCTAATATGGTACATTATTGGAGACATAAGATAATATGTCAAAACAAGACACCTAAAAAAAGAAACATAGTTCAATTAGTTGCGTTCATTTCAAAATGTAATTTAATGAAACAATTAAATAAAATGGAAAGAATACAGAGGGAATGTTATAGATGTTTTTATTTATTAACCCAAACCCTGGTAACCAAAGCAGGCAAGCTGAGATGTTCCCAAAGTGGCAATTCCAAAGCATAAAGGTGAACAACTAATTCATAATGATCTGAAACAATTTCCAAAATGATCAATAAAGAAAACAGTTGCTAATTTTCTAATGGACAGCAAAATGTCTTCCAATGTTTTTTTGTTCAGCAATTCCTGATACGTGATATAGAAAGCATTGTTGAGCTTTTGGCAGTTATAGCAAGCCATGTGTTTACCGCACAAAACTATTGGCAACCATAAGCAAACATTTGTGGTGAACACAAATACATTTGAATTAAAAAATAAATACAATTGTTTTGTCATCACATACACCGGATAGGTGGAGTGAAATATGTTGATTTACAGGGGCAGCCATAGTAGTATGGCACCCCTGGGGCAAATTAGGTTACAGTGCCATGCTCAAAGGCAAGTCGACAGATTTTTCACCTTGTCCGATCAGGTATTCAAACCAGCGACCTTTCGGTTACTGGCCCAATGTGCAACAATATATAGGCGCAACAATTCTCTATACATCCCACCAATTCAGAAATCCTGTAGGCCTAACCCTTGGAACGAAAATAAACTATTAACTTGAATCTTGCTCGTCATTGTCTTTTTTCACATGCCATATTCTGAAGCAGTTCCTATCTGGTATTATGCAGAGTGCCACCTTGCAGGACTCACACTGCCAAATGGTCTTGTGCTTACACAAATGACACTGCCTCCTTCCCTCAGAAGCTTTATTACACAACGCAACAGTGATGGGATCTTTTGTGGGCACAGGACAGCACAATAAACCAACTTCCACCTCTTCCTCTTCTTCACCCTGCTTTTCATCCTGTTTTTCACCATGCTTTTCACCCTGCCTTTCCACTCGCTGTTCGCTCGGTTGTTCCTTCTGCTCCTCCCCCCTCTCCTCCTGAACATCCCCTTTCAATGCAATGTCAGCAAGCTGCGAACACAGCTTCTCCCTGAACTGTTTTTGGGCCATGGGCTTTGTGTTCTTTGTCACGGCCATGTCCTTGTGCATGAGCCAACTGTTCACCACAGCAACATCTACAAAGTGGTAGAAGAAGGTTTTGTACCACTTCATGGTTTTCTGGGCCACACTGTAGCATTTGATAAGGGAATCAGACAGGTCCACACCCCCCATATACTTGTTGTAGGACTTAATCGGCGCTGGGGCGGGTACAGGCTCTGTTGTCCAGGTTCCATCCTCTAACCTCTTGCGTCGTTGCACCTGCTCCTTTGCAAAGGCTTTATGGATGGTGGTACACATGATGACTGGTCGTGCGTCCATCCACTTGGTGAAGAGCAGCTCCCCGTCACGAAGCCAGCGGATGGTCCCTCTCTTTGCTCTGGGAGGCATACTGTTCTCCTGAACACCAGCGAGGCCCACACGGTTTTCACGTATGGTTCCACAAGCTCCTAATTTGTTCTTGTACAGGTCACGGAAGAGAGTTGCGCTGGTGAAATAATTATCAACGTAAATGTGGTACCCAGTGCCCAAGTGAGGGATATTCAACAGGTCCATGACAGCATCATAGCTCTCCCCTTTGCCTGAAACAGATGGGTTCTTGCTCATAAAGACATTGAAGTCGCAGGTGTAGCCATTTCTTGAATCTGCTAAAACATACAGCTTGAATCCATACCTGTAGGGCTTGGATTTAATGTATTGTTTGAGGCTGTGGCGGGCCTTGGAGCGCACCATACGCTCATCAATGGAAAGGTTCTGGAATGGGTGGTAGAAGGCTCTGCATGCCGCCAATATCTGGTCTTTGAGAGGTTTGATTCTCATGAGCCGATCATACCCCGCAGTCCCCTTCTTCTTGTCGTTTTCCTCATCCTCTGCTGGGTCACTCATGTGCAGTGAATAGGTGATCGCCCGAAATCTTGTCATAGTCATGACTGTACGGCAAAAAGGAATACCATACAACCTGTTCGGGACCCAGTAGTCTGATACAGTGTGCACATTCAGCAGACCCATATAGATTACAATGCTGAGGTATTTGTACATTTCCTCCACAGACACAGGTTTCCATGGTTCTTTGATTCCATGTTCCTGTCTTCTCTTGGCATTCTTGTTGGTGTTTGAGCAGAGAGTATCAACAACGTCATTACTGAAGAAGAGCTGGAAGAGCTCTAGAACAGTGTAGTTCTTTGAAGTGTCCAGCTGGGGTCCTGGAGTCCTAGCTGGTTCAAAGGGGAACAGTTTAGGCTCTTGGTCTGGTTCATCCTCAGTCTTCCACCTCCTCTCTGACCCAATGATAAGAGGTGTGGCTGCATGAGCGTTCCTTCTGGATTTGGCAGGGCTGGATAACCAAAGGGGAGAGGATGGAGGCCTGGCCTTCTTTCTCCTCTTTTTCTGTGTTCCTTTAGGGCTGGAGATGGTTTTTCTCTTGTTTGAAGCTCTGGTCTCTATGGCTTCTGTCTCAAAGGAAAATGTGTCTTCATCCTCCCCACTGGACTCTGAAGCCTCAGTGGAGAGAGGGAAGGAACCTCTTACTCTGGGCTGTGAAGAGTCTGTCCCATTGGACAGGGAATCATTCCCATCTACAGTCTCTGAAGGTTCTGTCCAACTGTCTTCATCTTCCTCTCTGAAACGTATCACAGACAAATAAGGATAAGAGTGAGCAAAATCAGTTAATTGTGACATCCCTAGTACATGCAAATATATAATAGTCAAGGAACAAATTTATGTGTGAGAAAATAATAATCATACCATCATTTGAAGGCATAATATCACATGTAGTGGTCAAGGGATGGCATTTTATGAGACAAGTTATAATACTGAAACTGATTCAACTCACTGGTCCAAAAGTTGATCCAACGCTTCTTTGAAATCGGAATCTATTAAGGAGGAAGACGAGGGAAACCTTACTCTGGACTGTGAAGAGACTGTCGCTTTGGGAGGGGAGTCATCCCTCCCTCTAGTCTCTGTAACTGCTGCCCCATTGCCGTCTACAGTCTCTAAAGGTTCTGTCCAACAGTCTTTATTTTCCTCTCTGAAAACAAATCAATGAAAAAATGTAGTCAGGGTGAAGCAAAATCAGTTTATTGTGAGATCCCTAGCACAAGTGAATAGCCCTTCATCTTTAATAGTCAAGAAATACAATTCTGTGATTTAAAAAAAATCATATATAATAACACATGCTTACTGTGAATGAGTGGCCCAACACAAAACACATAATTCAAGGTGTATGCTGCATTCCATAAGATTTGCACATACAGCTAGCTATATGATATGTATCAGTACTGTAGTCGTCAAGGAATGACATGTGAGAGAAGTCGTAATAGTGAAACTTATTGTACTTACAGGTCCAAAAGTTGATCCATCTCATCTTCGAAATATGATATGTTGCTGTCACATTCATAGTTTTCATCCCAGTCATTCTCTTGTACTTCCCCTCCATCCTCGTCAGTACTGTTTTCTCGTTGCCTTTTATCCCCCCTGTATGGCATTTTAATCAAATATTCAATTAAGGGTGAGAAGATCATGCCCAATTTGTTGAACAGTGATGAGTGACATGGTAATGATTTTGAAGAGCACTAGACAACATCAATAAGCATTCATTAGCACACACTAACCTCTTGTTGTTGCATCCAAAGAGAGAGTGTCTGGCCTGACCAATTGTGTCCGGCACTTCCTTCTGCTCCATCATTACCCACTGGCTATCTCCACAGCCTGAAACCACAACACATACACACCAGGGGGTAAGTTTAGATCATTGAGTTACCCAACTAACAATACCATTTCGGTTGGTACTGAAATCGGTTGGCACTGAAACTTTCTCCAACATATATAGATGTTTTATAACTTTAGCTAGATTTCTGAGTTCATAAATACAGATGACTTGAAATGGTTGTCTGACAACAGACTACACACTCCTAATATTAGGCTTTTTAGGGATTTAGGAAACAGCAATTCAAAACAAGCTATTGTTTATCAGTGAGCTAGCTGGCTTGGCTTGGCTATGATTTTCATTTGTGGCCGTGGTTAGGGTTATCAGGTCTGTCAAGCAATGCCCCCACAGTGGGACCCCATGCAGATTTCTAACCAGCTACCCCACCAGGCTAGCTAACACATTTACTGTCTGTTCACTTAGCTACCTGGTTAGTGCTGACGGCTTGCAACCATGTATTTCGTTTCTCCACGTTTAGGTGGCTAGCTGTGTTTAGGTATAATTATGGCATTACATGGTAGACACCATACCAGAAGCACCATAAAGGTTATCTGATGGAACGAAGCACTAGCGAGTGGAATGGCGGGTGACTAGCTACAAAACAAATGGTTTAAGTCCAACCCGGGATCTTTGGAACGTCCCTACTCTAACCTTAACCATAACCATAACCTTGCATAACTCTAACGTTAACCCTTACCTTAACCATTTACAATTGTAACTTCAATGGGGTAACGTCAGAGTTGGGACGTTCCAAGGATCCAGAATAGCATTCAACAAAGCCTAAACAACACAGCGCACAACGTCATGTAATGTGACGCCAATTTTACCCACAAGCCAGCGGGGCCACAGTACAAATACCAACGTCACCCCTTCTGAAATTCTTTTCCGCGCTGAACTCAGCAGTCGAAATGTGGAGGTCATATTGTGCGCTTCAAAAAGTAACTATTCGATTGTTTTTACAAGGTAGTTTAACTTGAAATGAGGAACTATATACAGGTATCAAATAAAAACGCCAACATTTTGCTTGGTGGCCAGCTTTGCTATTAGTATTTCACTTGCGTGTAACGTTAAGTCAAGGTGCATGCGTGGCCTGCCATGTGTGCATGAACTTGCTAACACGAACTACTATAGCTTGGTTACATCTTTCACACAACAGCCGACTTTAATTCTACTTTACATCAGAATCAACACATTTTTACTATTTAAGTAAATTGTCAGGAATTTAATCCGTGTCTGATGTGATGAAGAACATGTTGGTAGGGACATCTGAGACGCCTGAGGAAACGCCAACTTTACTGACAAGACATGGATTGGATTTGAACTTTTCATTCCACTAAGACTTTGTCTGTGATATCTAACCGTTCCTCTGTAAACTTTCAGATTATGAAGTACAACACACGTGATCCTGGATGACTAATGTATCTAATGGTTTACAATCAGGTATGGCACACATTGATGATAACTCATTGTAATTAATATTTAGCCTGTGATGAATATTTGAATAAGAGTAGTGGACAGAAGTGATTTCTGACACATTTTCAAACTGATGGCTATCTATTAAACTATGTGATTGACATGTTATGACTGGACCAATTTAATAGTGAATGTTTTCCTTTTAGATTAACTTCTTGCTGATCCTGTGAGAAACCAGGAGATTGCTCAATCCTGGTATGTTTTCATGGAAACCCTTAGCTGTTTGGATTTTTACTAGCTATGCCGTTGATTAGTATCATTGGGAATCTGACTATGAAGGATCTTAGATCAATGAAATTATCTACTGCTATAATTTTTCTAAAATGCCTCCCCTCTGAAACAATCTTGATTGAACTTTGTTTCAGGTTTGCCTCCAGCTGGAGTGCCATGGTCTGAACTTCCAGCCACAATGATCACCATTGATGGTGAGTCCTGTTTACTTTGGCTGCAAGCATTTTCAACCATTGCTGATACAATGATGACAGCATAGTTCAGCAGATTAAACATGAAGAACTATCAGCATTGTCTTTCGCTCCTATCTGATGTATCCACTGTTAAATAAGATTGTATGGTTATTTTTGCTCCATGATTCCATTTTATGAATCAACTTTATTTGTTCCTCAGGTGGTATGCCTCAAGCTGGGGTCCCTTGGGTGGAACCTTTGTGACTCCTCATGTAACAGTTGCTGGTAAGTAGTGTTTACTGCAGCTGGAACACTCAACCGTTGCTGATACAAATGATGACAGCATAGTTCAGCAGATTAACCATGAAGAACTATCAGCATTGTCTTTCGCTCCTATCTGATGTATTGGCAATTAGATTTGATTTTAAATATGGCTTCCTGCACTTCCTGACAAATTCTCAATTTCAGGTATGGCGAGATAGGAATGTGACTGATCCTGGTTCTCGTTGTCAAAATTTACGCAAGATGGACCACAAGTAAAAGTAAGCACTTGCGCAACACTGCCTTTGCATTTCAACAGCCAGTGATGAAAAGATTCTGCCATATGAGTACACTGATTATACTCCAACCGTTCCATTTATTTCTGGGGGTTTAATGGGGTGAATATCTTGTGTGCTGCTCCTGAACCCATTGCTTATTCCCACTCCAGGTTCAAGGGGGTGTTGGAAGACGAGATGAATGTGCAATAAATTCCCCCAACACGTGAGAATCAACTGAGCGGGTATGTTATTTTACACATGCAAAAACTATTTTTCAGTATCTGCCACTGGCTTTACTGAGTCAGTGTATGACCCTTTACATGAGGGGTATATTTCAGTGGGCTCAATGAGTTGGTCTGTAATATCAGGTTTAGCTTGCTTGATGGACCTGTCAATATAGTTGTATCAATGTTAGCTGGCTAATGCTAACGCGCTGATCCTGCTTTGTAGTATACCCCTCTGGTCTATGATTCATAGTTAAATTGTGGGGTTAGCAAATGATGATTCAATTCTTGAACTCTCTCCCTGAGATCTTGATGACAATAAGAATACTGATCTCTCCCCAGTGATTCCTAATGTTTCAGCCTACCAGTGACTTTATTTGGCTCACTTGTCTTTTTTTTTCTTCCCTCCAGTGTTTGGTCAGGAGGGTGTGCAGGAACTGCCATTACCACTGACCTACAGTTGTCCTGAAGAAAGCAGTGCATCACTGGCTTGAATTTATAATTTAGCAATTTGATTGGAGAGATGTCAAAATAAACCTAATTAAACTGTACATGTGTTCTACTTTAGCTTGGTAAATAAAACCAGTAAGTGTAACCTCATTGTCCAGAACCAATAAAAAGGGATTTGTACATAATCAATCTATGCCGTTTTTCATATTTGCTACATTAACTATTAGCTGAGGATATGACTTGAAGATTGTTCCTATATATCAACGGTGGGTGCAGTATGATGCTTCAGGCAAGCGATAATACCATTTTCAGTCCTTTGACAAATTTGTGTTGCTAATTTCTTGAATACAGTATGGTACATTAGCTGTACCACAGCATCCAAGGGCTCAGCTTCCCTGTCAACCAATGACAATCGGACATTT
The DNA here is from genome assembly GCF_965601325.2 of Salmo salar. Taxonomy (NCBI): domain Eukaryota; kingdom Metazoa; phylum Chordata; class Actinopteri; order Salmoniformes; family Salmonidae; genus Salmo; species Salmo salar. The sequence continues at coordinate 18,658,613 of NC_138293.1, read as the reverse complement.
GTTCAGAGTAGACCGATTGGCCAGACGGACAGGGAGTGGGGAAACTGCATTTAGCAGGGTGGTCAACTATCATTTTAAATTTAACAAGCCACGTCATGCGAGGGTCGATGCTATTCAGTGCACTGATTGCACTAGCCAGTGCCGAACCATCGCTGTATTTTAAAGAGCAGTTTGAAGATGGGGGTGAGTTCCATTCATTTAGTGTAGACTGCCGTTATTGCCAGTTATCTGGAAATGTCGAACTAGCCTAGCTAGTTTACAGCTAACTGTCAGAGCTAATCTTACCATAATGATGCCACGATAGTAGCTAGCTGTGCTTCGTTAGACGCAATAGTGCATATATAGTTTGCTTTTTAGCCACATTCGCTTACAAAAATGGTGGCTGGCTAGCTATCAAGTTAGCCAGCTAATTAAATGTACCTACCTAGCCAACGGGTGACGCTAGCCTAGTGCTTGAATAAACCTTCAACGTTAGCTAAATTTGTGTTCAACTATGCCAATATTGTGGCCTTTCTAGTATTTGATTCTGTTTTTGCTGTCAGATGCTTGGACTACCCGGTGGGTTGAATCCAGCCATAGGTCTGACTACGGGAAATTTGTCCTGACACCTGGGAAATTCTATGGAGATCCAGAGAAAGACAAAGGTAGCTATCGTGTGTTGAACCTGAGGCTTCATGCAGTTTAAAGTGCACGCTAAAGATAAGCTTGTCCAATATTTTGATTCCTCTGTTAAGACCATGTGATAAAATATTTGTATTCAACTTTTAATCCAGAGAAAGTCAGTTAAGAACAAATTCTTATTTTACAATGACTGCCTACACCTCATCTGGTCAGTCAGTTTCGTGACCCCACCATTGTTCTGAGAATTTCAGAATCAGTCTCTCTACACATTTCTGCTTTTCCTCTGGACTGTGGAGCAGGAGGCAACTCCGAAGTTGAAACAGTCCAAAACATATCTTATTCCCCTCAGGTCTCCAGACCAGCCAGGATGCCCGCTTCTACTCTTCTTCTGCTCGATTTGAGCCCTTCAGCAACCAGGGCAAGACCCTGGTGATCCAGTTCACTGTGAAGCACGAGCAGAACATCGACTGTGGGGGAGGCTACATCAAACTATTCCCCGCTGACCTCGACCAGGCAGACATGCATGGAGACTCCAAATACAACATCATGTTCGGTAAAGTCCATTACCAATGAGATAATGATGGTACTAGCAAAATGATTGATAACCACTTAGTTACACCGTACCCCCCTCATTCAACATTTAGATCAATTGTTCAGGTTGTATATTTAATTTGTACTGCTAATCATAGTGGTTTTCCTATATCCAGGTCCAGACATCTGTGGCCCAGGTACCAAGAAAGTTCATGTCATTATCAACTACAAGGGCAAGAATCACCTCATCAGCAAGGACGTCAGGTGCAAGGTAAAGCATATGTCACAAATTAGCTTTTTTCGCCATGTGACATCCACATTGGGTGGATCAAATCAATCTTCTTTCTTTTGTTTTCCAGGATGATGAGTACACTCATCTGTACACTCTGATCCTGAACCCTGACAACACGTACGAGGTGAAGATTGACAACAAGAAAGTGGAGTCTGGAAGTCTGGAGGAGGACTGGGATATTTTGCCCCCTAAGAAGGTCAAGGACCCAGAGGCTGTGAAGCCAGACGACTGGGACGAGAGGGAGAGGGTGGAGGACCCCGACGATAAGAAACCAGAGGTGGGTAGATAACGGTAGACACCTTTTCTGTCTAGAGACCCATGGCTGTTTCTGCATTCAACAATGCTAGCAAGCCACATTATTGTATTGGCAGGACAATGGCAGAAACTGACTGGCCGACCAGGTATCTAGCCAGCTATTCTTGATGCAAAAGCAATCCCTTTTGTCTATCTTTTATGAGTAGAATGTGTCTCATGATTTTCACTTTGTTAATGTGGGATTAATGATTCAATGTTGTCATTTGTCAGGACTGGGATAGGCCAGAGAACATTGCTGACCCTGACGCTAAGAAGCCTGAGGATTGGGACAATGAGATGGACGGTGAATGGGAGCCACCCATGGTCTCCAACCCTGACTATAAGGCAAGCAGTCAGACACTTCATAACTGGGGCTAAGGTGTTTCCTGGCCCTATACACATGACAGGACCACATTTCGTTTTTTGATAATGAGACATCGAGTATGACAGTAGTTTTCTCTATTGCCATTTCAGTCATATGAACAGCTGTTTAATTGATTTGTTTGCCTTCTCAGGGTGAATGGAAACCCCGCAAGATCGATAACCCTGACTACAAGGGCAAATGGGTGCATCCTGAGATTGACAATCCAGAATACAGCGCAGACTCTGAAATATACAGATTCGACAGCATCGGCGTCATTGGTCTGGACCTGTGGCAGGTACTGTGGAGGACCTTCTTCAGTCGTTTCAATACCTTAATTATTGACATGTAATGCTAAAGAGTGGAATCTTATTGAAAAGTATTCCGTTTGTGATCATTATTTAAAAAGGCTCTATTTTTCCTTTTTAATTGAAAAGAGAAAATGCATCCCTGAAATAATATTTTTGCCCAGAAATATTTGGAGTAATTCAGACATGTTCATTGCTGTCACAGGTGAAATCTGGGACCATCTTCGATAACTTCCTGATCACAGACGACGCTACGCTGGCAGAAGAGGTTGGCAATGAGACCTGGGGTCAGACTAAGGTCAGTGGTACTCACCTCTCAGGTTCAAACTTTGATACATACCCACTGGGCACAGACGTCAATTCAACGTCTATTCCACATTGGTTCAACGTTATTTCATTAAAATGATGTGGAAACAACATTGATTCAAACAGTGTGTGCCCAGTGGGTGTTCACACTGGTGTCTCTTGAGTCGCATTCCCCTAACCCCAATTTGTTATCTGACAATTTGTTCCCTGACAATTTGGATTATTAAAGGATTATTTGTCTGAATAAATTCACTAGTTTGGTTTCAGATCCTTATGAAGACATATTTGCAACGTTGCCTAACAGCACACTACAAACTGTAAAAATGCTAATTCCTGTGGTTTGTTAAAATGGCTGTCTCTGTTTCATGTTTTGTAGGATCCAGAGAAAAAGATGAAGGTGTCTCAGGAGGAACAGGAGAGGAAGAAACTAGAGGCGGAAGAGATGGGGAGGAAAGAGCAGACAAAAGACGAGCCTGAAGAAGAGGAGGAGGAAGAAGAAAAGGAGGAAGAGTTAGAGGACCGTGAAGAGGAAGAAGAAGGGACTGGAGCAGAGGAAGAAGAGGAGGAAACAGACTCTATAAAGGATGAACTTTAGAGGACTCTGACTTTCTCATTGGGGTGAATCTTCCTTTGAGCCTGAGAGGGATTATGCGTCATTTCGCTTTACCATCCAGTCAGTCAGGCCTCAAAGTAATGTTGAGAGAAGGGGCGGTGAAGAAGTCATTTAGGTTTTACTGCAAAATCTTTGACATTTTTTATTTTATGTTTTTTATTTATTAGATATTGATTTTGACTCACTGGTTTATCGCCTTATTAACTAAGGCGGTAAACCAGTGAGTCAAAACTAACCTATTTCTTGTAAGTATGCTTTTAATTGTCTGTTGCTCCACCAAATATCACAGATGATAATTGAATGAAGCTTGTGTGTTTTGTTTTCTTAATTCACATTGAGTGAATATGTACACCATATGAATTCTACGCAACCTTGACATGCATAGCGATAGTTTCCCATTCATTCAATGTCCATTTGCTAACTAAATGCAGTCACATACTGACATAATATTAGGTAGAAGTAGCATCTATAACCTCACCAAGGCCAAATTCATTCACCAACCTCTAATTCCATTGACATTCAGCCATGAACTACTGTAGCCAAGTCAAACGTTTACTCCATTGTGAGTTTTCACTGTTGTATTTTGTCTCGCACAGTAACCTCATACTTTCTAATGTAGCCTATTGCATTTGTTCCCCCTTATTGTTTTTGTAGATATTTGTAACCTTATTTGGGAAATTATGACGATTACAGATATTGTTGTGCAAAAATACTGTATAGTAGTAAAAAAAGAGGGTTGTTTGGATTTTACATGTGTAAAGTGTTCCCTTTGTTACAAATCATCATCATAGCCTATATAATACACTCTTTAGGCTACAGGCAATTAGAAGCCAAGCTAATTAAGTAGCACCATATGCTTCAAGGCATTTTTCTACAGACCAGAATTAATGACAAACATTGACAGCCTTTCATAAAATCTCCTAAGAAAGTTTTTTTTCTTCCTCTGTGTGTTGGGAGTTATTGCCTTGCTATTTATAGGATAATGAGAAAGTCACACAGTTTAATTTATTCTATTGCCGCTACTGTCACTCCAAAGTGCATATTTGTATCACCAACATTCAGCAGCATCCTGTCTCTTGGTCCAATGTGACTTATTGGAGGTTTATCTGCGACGGCATAATAGCCTGTTATAAATATACATTTTTAATCATACAAAGGTCTGTATAACTTCTGTCATGTAGCACAGTGACAACTTAAACAGCGCAAATTAATTATGTTTGTACCGCGTCTCTGAACTCATCCAGTCTCAAGGGTCGACTCCCCCACGTGATGAAAAAGCAGCAACTGTACCTCTCAATGATGGAGTCGGAAGAGGCAAGGATAAATGGTCAAATTTAGGAGCAGCGCCAGTTTACTAAAAACAGTCGACCACGGTTATTTCAAGGTAGATAACCGAACTAGCCAAAGGGATCCCACCTTGTGCACGGGATCGCAGCCAAGATCTAGTCGGGTACCTGGGGATGCGATGGGAGAGCGAGTACTGCAGAGATGATGCGTTTTGTGCTGGATTGCTTGCGGACGCCAAGGCAACGGGCACCCTGCAGTGAGAGGTTGGTAACGATAATGATTAGAAAATCTCCTTGTAGACCTACATACATTGACCCATCATCCATAATAGAGTGAGTTCGTGTTCATTTCTGACCCATCTATGCAATTTCAGTAATATCATTTTTGAAGGGATGCTTTTTTATGAATGGGCAGTCAGAGGCAATAAAGCAGCGAGTGTTTCACCTCTTCTCAATGTACAGTAGCTGGTCTATGCATGCAATATTTTATATTTTAGACAGACAGCAATTGGTTAATTTAAAATTGACTGGAATTAATTAAATTCAAAAATGGAATTATTGACCATCACGAAAATATTAATAGGACGCCACAAATTTATAGTAGGCTAATGAATAGCCTTTTAACTGCACATTGTATTATTTTTTGTAAACCTGCCATTTATGATGATCTTTTATATAAGCCTACTGTATACTACATTAAAGAAAAGTTGCAGTGTAGAATTTGCATCGTGCCAAATGTTTAAACTCTTTCATAGAACTGTATTGTATTAAACTGCACAATTGGTGAGAGTCGTCAGGTGAGCCAATAGTGTTGCGTTAACACTGCAGTCCTATTTATATTACAGTCATTCTCAAACGAGGCTATTTTACTACAGCCCTCTGAGCCCTGAGATTTTCACCTGGCAGTCAGGCTTCAAATTGGAAAGTCACAGCACATAGGCATGGCCCATACTGCAGCTTGGAGAAAACAGTCATTGGCATAGAGAGACAGCGGGGTTAAGTGTAACACAGCACTGTGATATTAACTCTGCAATGACAGATACATTCGGTGTCATGGAAATGGTTAAGGAACAGCATGTCCTTGAGGAATGGCACATTCCCATTATTACTTCTGATTGTTAACCTTTCACGGTGCTAAATCAGGTATGGGAGGAGGAGAATTACGGTGTGAGAAGAGGAGGAAGAGGTAGTTCATTCTCCTGTCAAGGATGGGCAAGCTTTTTATGTCTTCCCTGGAAATACGACTGCCCTTCTCTTTCATGTCCTCTCCTTCTTCTCTCATCCCTCTCTTCCCTCCCTCCCTCTCTGACTCATTCTCCATCTACACGCAACCCCTTTGCACATGCTCAGTTGGTATATTCTCACTCTCTCTCTCCCCTTCTCCCTCCCTCTTTTGCTTCTTGGTGACCACACACACACACACACACACACACACACACACACACACACACACACACACACACACACACACACACACACACACACACACACACACACACACACACACACACACACACACACACACACATGTTCACGGACAGCCTGCCTCTGGTTCCATATGCTATGTCTGTTTGACTGACATACTAAAGAGAATGGATGGAGTGGAGATGGAGGATGGGGAAGAGGGAAGGGGGAGGTGGAGATGGAGGAAAGGGAGGATGGTTAGGTGCAGCCCTCGTCAAACATTCCTGTCTTCTCTGCCGGTCCCCCAGGGACCAGGACTTTGTGGAACAGGACGAAGCTGTCATTCAGAAGACTGGAGAAATCAAAGTAAGACTGCACGTTTCTTATATTGTCATCTGTGTGTGTGTATGTGTGTGTGTGTGTGTGTGTTTGAATGATTGTGTATGTGTGTGTGTGAGTGTGCTTGTGTGCGTTTGAATGTGTGTGTGTGTGCGTGTGAAGGTGTGTGCATGAGTCTGTGCATGTGCTCTCATGTTTCACTGCATAAGGTGGTTGTGATATGTGCGAACCTGATTATATTCTCCTGGACTGATCAAGACACCTCCCACTGGACACAGATATCAGTTCAACGTCTAATTTTGATTTACATTTGGTTGAGTTGTCAACTAACGTGAATTCAATGTGAGATCAACAACAAATGTCACCATGTCATTGGATTTAGGTTTAAAAAACTAAATGCCCTTACGTTGATGACATTTTGCAAATCCAGTTAGCTTCCCATGTTGATTCAATGTCATCACTTAGATTGTTTGGGTTGAAATGATGTGGAAACAACGTTGATTCAACCATTCTTAGCCCAGGGGGATGGCTTTCAAATGGCACCACACATTTTATTAGTATTTTTTTTATTTAACTAGGCAAGTAATTTAAGAACAAATTCTTATTTACAATGACGGCCTACCAAATCAAATTAAATCAAATATTATTGGTCACATACACATGGTTAGCAGATGTTAATGCGAATGTAGCAAAATGCTTGTGCTTCTAGTTCCGACAGTGCAGTAATATCTCACAAGTAATCTAACAATTTCCCAACAACTACATAATACACACAAATCTAAAGGGGTGAATGAGAATATGTACATATAAATATATGGATGAGTGATGGCCGAGCGGCATAGGCAAGGTGCAATAGATGGTATAAAATACAGTATATACATATGATATGAGTAATGTAAGATATGTAAACATTATTAAAGTGGCATTATTTAAAATGGCATTGTTTAAAGTGACGAGTGATCCATTTATTAAAGTGGCCAGTGATTGGGTCTCAATTTAGGCAGCAGCCTCTCTGAGTTAGTGATTGCTGTTTAACAGTCTGATGGCATTGAGATAGAAGCTGTTTTTCAGTCTCTCGGTCCCAGCTTTGATGCACCTGTACTGACCTCGCCTTCTGGATGGTAGCGGTGTGAACAGGCAGTGGCTCGGGTGGCTGTTGTCCTTGATGATCTTTTTGGCCTTCCTGTGACATCGGGTGCTGTAGGTGTCATGAAGGGCAGGTAGTTTGCCCTCGGTGATGTGTTGTGCAGGCCGCACCACCCTCTGGAGAGCCTTGCGGTGCAGTTGCTGTACCAGGCTGTGATACAGCCCGACAGGATGCTCTCGATTGTGCGTCCGTAAAAGTTTGTCAGGGTTTTGTGTGACAAGCCAAAGTTCTTCAGCCTCCTGAGGTTGAATAGGCACTGTTGCGTCTTCTTCACCAAGCTCTCTGTGTGGGTGGACCATTTCAGTTTGTCTGTGATGTGTACGCCCAGGAACTTAAAACATTCCACCTTCTCCACTGCTGTCCCTTCGATATAGATAGGGGGGTGCTCCCTCTGATGTTTCCTGAAGTCCACGATCATCTGCTTTGTTTTGTTGATGTTGAGTGAGAGGTTGTTTTCCTGACACCACACTCCGAGTGCCCTCACCTCCTCCCTGTAGGCCGTCTCGTCGTTGTTGGTAATCAACACTGTTGTGTCGTCTGCAAACTTGATGATTGAGTTGGAGGCGTGCATGGCCACGCAGTCGTGGGTGAACAGGGAGTACAGGAGGGGGCTGAGCACGCACCCTTGTGGGGCCCCGGTGTTGAGGGTCAGCGAAGTGGAGATGCTGTTTCTTACCTTCACCTCCTGGGGGCGGCCCGTCAGAGAGTCCAGGACCCAATTGCACAGGGCGGGGTTGAGACCCATGGCCTCCAGCTTGATGATGAACTTGGAGGGTACTATGGTGTTGAATGCTGAGCTGTAGTCAATGAACAGCATTCTTACATAGGTATTCCTCTTGTCCAGATGGGATAGGGCAGTGTGCAGTGTGATGGTGATTGCATCGTCTTTGGCCCCGTTGGGGCGGTATGTAAACTGAAGTGGGTCTAGGGTGGCCGGTAAGGTGGAGGTGATATGATCCTTGACTAGTCTCTCAAAGCACTTCATGATGACAGAAGTGAGTGCTACGGGGCGGTAGTCATTTAGTTCAGTTATCTTTGCCTTCTTGGGTACAGGAACAGTGGTGGCCATCTTGAAGCCGTGAGGCGACCATCTCTGTCGGTGCCATCTTTACCCCGGCCAAACCCTAACCCTGGGCCAATTATGCGCTGCCCTATGGGATTCCCAATCACGGCCTGTTGTAATACAGCCTGGAATCGAACCAGGGTCTGTAGTGACGCCTCTAACACTGAGATGCAGTGCCTAAGACCGCTGCACAACTCGGGAGCCCTAAAACATGAGAATACAGTACTGTATGTAATATGTTTGTTAGCTGAGAGGCCTCTGTGTTGTTGTGTGATTCTGTGTATAAGGATTGGAAGGCGTGCCGAGATTAAAGTACAGGTATTTGTATTCCTTCGGGAAATCGGTAGCCTTTAATGAGCAGATTCCATTTTCCTTTACGCATCTCTTATTGCCAGTTTTTAGAGAAGGCTATCTCTGTATTTACAGAGCCAAATGCATACATAGTACCATCAGGCCATTAGAACACAGATCATATCTACTGGTGTTCTTCTGCATCATAGGAAAGACCATCATTATGTTAACTACTATACACTTTGAACGCTTTCAGTGCACCACTGCCTGCTGGGATGACATTGTGATGTATGATATTTTATTTTTGTAACCCAGCAACAACCTGGTATGGAGCTCTATATCCCCCGGCAACACCATTTCTCTAATTTCTGAGAGGTGGCCCAAAAACTGATTTCCTATCTCTCGGCTAGTGGTATTATTAAAAAAGAATATTGTTGCAGATGTCTATGCTACTGGGCCTGTATTAAAAAAGATTATTGTTGCAGATATCTATGCTACTGGGCCCGTATTAAAAAAGATTATTGTTGCAGATGTTTATGCTACTGGGCCCGTATTAAAAAATATTATTGTTGCAGATGTCTATGCTACTGGGCCCGTATTAAAAAAGATTATTGTTGCAGATGTCTATGCTACTGGGCCCGTATTAAAAATATTATTGTTGCAGATGTCTATGCTACTGGGCCCGTATTAAAAAAGCAGTGCTGATCAAGGATTAGGTCATTTATGAATACAGTCCCTGATCCATTGGGTTTTCTGATGTCAAATAGCTGCAACGTATTTGGTGTTTTTGGTATTTATTAGGATGCCCATTAGTCGTTGCAAAAGCATCAGCTACTCTTCCTGGGGTCCATATGAAACATGACATAATACATATTACAGAACATTATTCGTCAAGGACTGAAATACATACATTTAAAACGTCATACATATTAGTACATACACACAATATCTAGGTATAATACATAGTACAGTGCAAATTACAATACAATATATATAAATTACTACCTAAATGACTACCGACACGTAGCACTCACGTCTGTAGCCATGAAATGCTTTGAAAGGCTGGTCATGGCTCACATCAACACCATTATCCCAGAAACCCTAGACCCACTACAACTTGCATACCGCACCAACAGATCCACAGATGATGCAATCTCTATTGCACTCCACACTGACCATTTCACACCTGGACAAAAGGACCACCTGTGTGAGAATGCTATTCATTGACTACAGCTCAGCGTTCAACACCATAGGCCTGCCATCCAGGACCTCTATACCAGGCAGTGTCAGGGGAAGGCCCTAAAAATTGTCAAAGACTCCAGCCACCCTAGTCAGACTATTCTCTCTGCCTCCGCATGGCAAGCGGTACTGGAGCGCCAAGTCTAGGTCCAAGAGGCTCCTAAACAGCTTCTACCCCCAAGCCAAAAGACTCCTGAACAGCTAATTAAATGGCTACCCAGACTATTTACATAATGCTTTTAGTTTTTGAGATATTTAGCACCAGCCTATTGCTAGTTACCCATTCTAAAACTGACTGGAGCTCTATGTTAAGTGTTTTACTGTTGCAGCCGACGTGTATACTGTTGAGTCAGTGTACATAGACACAGGCTTTATTCAAGGTCAGTGGAAGGTCATTTGTAAAACAGAAAACAATAATGGCCCTAGCCGGCTGTCCTGTGGTACACCACACAACTGAATTAGCATGAGAGAGGCTTCCATTAACAAAAACACTCTGTGTTCTATTAGATAGGTAACTCTCAATCCATAATAAGGCAGAGGATGCAAATCCATAACACCTACAGTGGGGCAAAAAAGTATTTAGTCAGCCACCAATTGTGCAAGTTCTCCCACTTAAAAAGATGAGATAGGCCTGTAATTTTCATCATAGGTACACTTCAACTATGACAGACAAAATGAGAAGAAAAAAAATCCTGAAAATCACATTGTAGGATTTTTAATGAATTTATTTGCAAATTCTGGTGGAAAATAAGTATTTGGTCAATAACAAAAGTTTATATCAATACTTTGTTATATACACCCTTTGTTGGCAATGACACAGGTCAAACGTTTTCTGTAAGTCTTCACAAGGTTTTCACACACTGTTGCTGGTATTTTGGCCCATTCCTCCATGCAGATCTCCTCTAGAGCAGTGATGTTTTGGGGCTGTCGCTGGGCAACACGGACTTTCAACTCCCTCCAATGATTTTCTATGGGGTTGAGATCTGGAGACTGGCTAGGCCACTCCAGGACCTTGAAATGCTTCTTACGAAGCCACTCCTTCGTTCCCCGGGCAGTGTGTTTGTGATCATTGTCATGCTGAAAGACCCAGCCACGTTTCATCTTCAATGCCCTTGCTGATGGAAGGAGGTTTTCACTCAAAATCTCACGATACATGGCCCCATTCATTCTTTCCTTTACATGGATCAGTCGTCCTGGTCCCTTTGTAGAAAAACAGCCCCAAAGCATGATGTTTCCACCCCCATGCTTCACAGTAGGTATGGTGTTCTTTGGATGCAACTCAGCATTCTTTGTCCTCCAAACACGACGAGTTGAGTTTTTACCAAAAAGTTATATTTTGGTTTCATCTGACCATATGACATTCTTCCAATCCTCTTCTGGATCATCCAAATGCTCTCTAGCAAACTTCAGACGGGCCTGGACATGTACTGGCTTAAGCAGGGGGACACGTCTGGCACTGCAGGATTTGAGTCCCTGGCGGCGTAGTGTGTTACTGATGGTAGGCTTTGTTACTTTGGTCCCAGCTCTCTGCAGGTCATTCACTAGGTCCCCCCGTGTGGTTCTGGGATTTTTGCTCACCGTTCTTGTGATCATTTTGACCCCACAGGGTGAGATCTTGCGTGGAGCCCCAGATCGAGGGAGATTATCAGTGGTCTTGTATGTCTTCCATTTCCTAATAATTGCTGCCACAGTTGATTTCTTCAAACCAAGCTGCTTACCCATTGCAGATTCAGTCTTCCCAGCCTGGTGCAGGTCTACAATTTTGTTTCTGGTGTCCTTTGACAGCTCTTTGGTCTTGGCCATAGTGGAGTTTGGAGTGTGACTGTTTGAGGTTGTGGACAGATGTCTTTTATACTGATAACAAGTTCAAACAGGTGCCATTAATACAGGTAACGAGTGGAGGACAGAGGAGCCTCTTAAAGAAGAAGTTACAGGTCTGTGAGAGCCAGAAATCTTGCTTGTTTGTAGGTGACCAAATACTTATTTTCCACCATAATTTGCAAATAAATTCATTAAAAGTCCTACAATGTGATTTTCTGGAATTATTTTAATATTTTTGTCTGTCATAGTTGACGTGTACCTATGATGAAAATTACAGGCCTCTACCATCTTTTTAAGTGGGAGAACTTGCACAATTGATAGCTGACTAAATACTTTTTTGCCCCACTGTACGTTTTTTTTTTGAAATTTGTTATGATCAATGACATCAAAAGCTGCACTGAAGTCTAACAAAACAGCTCCCACAATCTTCTTACTATCAATTTCTTTCAGCCAATCATCAGTCAGTTGTGTCAGTGTTGAGTGCCCTTCCCTATAAGCATGCTGAAAGTCTGTTGTTAATTTGTTGTCTGTAAAATAACTTTGTATTTGATCAAACAGCATTACCACAAAGTCAGAGTGCAGAATGAACTGCTTCTACATGCATAGCTTCATGATAGATGCATTGTAGCATTGTGAAGGTTACTCAAGTGAATTAACTTCCCCTCATCCAAGATAGCAACTGACATTAAGTACATTTCAGATTTGGTTGGCAAGATAGCAAGTTGGCCTTAAATTGTCTCTGCGTCAGCTTGCTATCTGGGATAATGTCCCAAAATGATTACAACTTGATCCCCCGTTGTTAACTCTTAGGGCCTTGAGCAGAAGGGCTGAAATCCTTTCCAGACATTAGCCAACTGTCAGGATGAGCTGTGCATATTGTGCCTGAGTGAAGCAGCTCTCTCTTGGTATATACAGGTCTAAGTCACTACAGTGAGATTTTCTCTCAGCTCTACTTCTTTCAGTAGTTATAAATATACTACATAGCTCTTTAGTCTTTAGTCTGAAAATAGAACCCTCAAAGTGTGACACGCCAGAGGTTGAAGTGTTGATGGTGCCTGTGAATATAAAGTGATTTATCCGCGTTAGTACAGCACGTTGTCATTCATAACACCTCTTATTGTAGTGTATCGAGAAGCTCATTATCAGAATGCTCATGCATGTAGAGCCCTTGATACTCTTTAGGAAAGTCTGAAGTGCCTCTTTCTCTCTCCCCCCCCCTCTTGGCAGTTTTCCCCCCTGCCGGTTTATTTTCTAGTCATTCCTCTTTTTAGAATGGAGATCATGTTTGATACTGCTTTGTAAAATTAATGGAAAAGGATCGCCTCAAGTAAACTTTATTTCTGCAGTGAAAGGGACTTTGCATAGTTGTCTGTCTCTAGCCTCTATTTCCTCAGCTTTTCAGTAACTACTGATATCTCTTCTCTCTCTCCCTCTCTCCCTCTCTATCTCTCCCTCTATCTCTCTCTCTCCCTCTCTCCCTGTCTCTCTCTCTCTCCCCTCCCTCCTTTCTCTGTCTTTGCTGCCTCTACTCCATCTGCCCCTTGTTTTTTTAACTCTCCTTTTTCTCTGTCTGTCTCCCTTTCTCTCTCTCCATTCCCTCTCTACATGTCCTTCCGTTCTTTCCATCCCTCCATTCTCTCACTACTCCAATTCTATCTGCCCCTGCTGTCCCTCCATCGCTCTCTCCTACCCTTCATCCCTCCACTCCATCCATACTTCCATCCATCCATCCCTCCCTCCACCTGCCTGTGTGTTCCACCCCACCAGCACCTGCAGGATGCAGTGCAGCAGGAAGTCATTGAGCTGCAGGAGCAGCGGGGCGACCGCCAGGAACTGGAGGAGACCCTGGAGAAGCTGGAGCAGCACAGGGTGGAACTGGAGGAGCAACTCAAACTGACCAGGCTGGAGTGCGTCCAGGAGAGCCAGCAGGTCAGACACACACAGAGATGACAGCTGCTACGACTACTGTTACTGAACAAAACATAACAAATAACCGTTTTTATGCATGATGATCATTTCTATCAGTTTATTATTGTTTATTGCATGTTTTGTCATTCTTATTCAGTCATCTATGCTATGATGGTGAGACACTGAACCATAAAGACATTTACCAACCATAGACAGACTTGGTTGGTTTGTGGTCAGTTCAGACCTCTTCTCCAATCTTCAAATGAATAAAGATTTTATTAATGCAAATTATTCTTGCTACCCTTCACGGCTCCGAAGTTAGGTCCCTCTGACTCTGCTGTCTACTCCTTCTCTCCTCCTCTGTCCCCTGTCCCTACTCTTCCCAATACAGATCCTGTCCTTGCAGGCAGAGGAGGTGGCCAGGGAGACAAAGGTGGAGGAGTATGAGCGGGAGCTGGCCAGGGCCAGGAGGAAACTCAAACAGCTGAAGATGGAGGTCAGAAAGGCCCAGGGGAAGGTGGAGGAGGCGGGTGAGCGCACCATTCCTCTGGAGGAGTCCATCAGCCAATCATACGAGGAGATTTTACAGGTGGGTATGTCTTTATATGTCCCACTCTGGCTATGAACTCAATTAATTGTACTTCGAAATGATTGCTATAGAAGCACTGGGTTGATGACAGCATTCCGACAGGCTGGTCTTTCATGTATCCAGTCAATAATCCAGTCCTGCAGTTTTGAAAAGGGACAGTGGTCACAAAAGACAGCATACATGCCCTGGGCTATGGTCACAAGGGAGAGCATTCAAGAGAGCATTCAAGGTTGAAAAGCCCATTAAGCGAATTGGACCATGGCCTCAGATTTTTCCTGCCACTGCGTCTCCTGCTGTACTCCTCACATGGCAGCTGGAAGCCTGGTAGCAGTAGCTAATAAGATAGTCTCGCTTGCCAGGCTTCTAGGGTTCTCCTAGAATGCCAGGATGCAGAGTGAATATGAGAATATGGTATCACAGGAGGCTTGTGAGGGGAGGATGGCTCATAATAAATAATGGAATGGAGTGAATGGAATGGGATCAAACACATGGAAGCTATGTGTTTGATGTGTTTGATACCATTCCATTGATTCCGTTCCAGCCATTACTATGAGCCCATCCTCCCAACCGCCTGTGTAATCAGGCTATATGCGTGTGTGATAGACTGGGGTTCAAACCCAGGTCTCCTGCGACTGTGTTAGCCCGCTGAGCTAAAGCTTCAGGTCTCAGGCAAAGGTACTCATTACAGGAGCAAGGTTCCAAACCACCTCGGTTACATGACACTACTAATATAAAACGGTTCAGTCAGACCAGCAGGTGGTGGTGATTCTGTGTTATTTCAGTCCCCTGCTGACAGGTGTTTCATGTGTAGCCTTCATCATGCCTCCAGTGTATTGATCTGTGTTGTCATGGCAGCTGCACCATGCAGACAAGCTCCAAACCCCCTGTGGAACTGGAAGGGTGAAGAGGCTGGTCACATTGATCCGTTATGTGTGCCATTAATCCTCCATGTTGATTTTTGCTCCTGTTAATCATACTGCGACTTTAGAGAAAAGCCTTCAAGTTGTAGTAGACCAATATTTAATATCAGCTGGATTTCTTTTGTTTGCTGATGTTTACCAGAGATCATCTTTAAACAGATAACTGTCTGGTTGGTTCAGAGATTTAAAAAGGTCTGTGTTATTGGATAGACAAGCATAGTGTCTTTCACCAGCCGTGTGTCTGGTACTTAGGGCCAACCACTTGGCCTTCCCCGAGCCAAGTGGAGCATCTCGTCCTGTTCCGGGCAAAGCTAACACATATATAGACTTCTCTGAGATGTATCATATGTATTCGACGAATAGTGACTTTCGTTGATGTCTGCTGTGGATTAGGAGGAGCAGACGTTCAGTACACTGAGGAGTGAGCGGACTGGAGATGCAACACTGCCAGACCACCAGCAAGTGGAGTCAAACGACACATCTCCCAGCAGCCTCAGGACAGAGGACGGAACTCTGGACGTACCCGATGTACCAGCCAGGTCATGGGGAAGGAGCCAATCACTGCCTGTCTACGCTGAAATCCTGGTATGTGTCATACAAATGGGTTTAAATCCCACATGATGTCCATCATAACCATACAATTTGGGATAGCTTGAATTTTGGCTATTCTCTCTTCTCACAGGCAAACCTTGGGTGCGCGGCTCGCGCTAAGGACGGATTGTCTTATACACAAGAAGAGGAGGAGGAGGAGACACCTGTACCAAGCACACCAAAGGTATGGCTACCAACTAAGTAAAGTATTGTAAACCAATAATCTTTTGGAGAGACTGGCAAATGACTAAATTAATCTTTCACTGCACTGGGCTGTATCAGGGTCACCCAGAGTGTTTCTTGGTAGTCTTAAACAAATCTACTTTGAAACGGAAGTATACACCTCACATACATGTTATGGACTTAAACAAAAGAAGACACCTGTACCATGTCAGATATACAGTTGAAATGTATTCCATTTTGAGTTTGCACCCCAATATTACACTTAATATATATCACAGAAGACTGAACTATAACAACACTGTTTGACATAGAAACACCAGATTTTTTTAAATAAAAAAATATGAATAACATTCCACCCATGAGGCCACTAGGTCATTTGACTGCAGGAAAGCACTACAGTGTATGCTGGATGTGTGAGGAAAACTCCCTTCATCTGTGAGAAAGGTTTATCCTATACCTCTTTAGCAGATAGATAAGGGAGAAGAGGAAGAGAAAGTGGAGGAGGAAGAGAAGATTTCCCAGACACGATCCACCAGTAGCATAGCCGTCGAAGATCTAGACTTCTACCACCCTGACCCCTTCATTCACTGTGAATCTGAACGTGAGCATCTGTTCTCTGTTCCATATGCTTTGACGATGATGTTGGTGATGATGATGTTGGTGATGATGATGATGATTATGATAACAGTGAGGATGATAATGAAGGTGATGGTGGTGGTGATGATGATGATGATGATGGTTGTTGTAGTGATACTGAAGATGATGATGCTTGTGATGATAATGATGACTATGATGGTGATCATTTTCTATTTGCAGATGACCTTTTCAAAGATGACGACTTCTTTGCCAAGACAGATAAATCTGGTGAGTGACGTTCATATATAAAACTTTGACAATATGATTGATTGATTATGATGATACGCTATAGCATTATCCAGGCCTCTAATTCTATTGCGACTGATCCTTTCTCCTAGATGATGACCCGTTCAAAGGCACAGACCCCTTCGCTGCAGACATCCTCTTTCCAGAGGGGACAGAGGAGCCATATCCATCCACTGACCCTTTCCCAGACACCCCTGCCTGCCTGGAACCCGGATTTAACGAGGACACAGACAACAGCCTCTCCTGCCCTGAAAACAAAGCCTCTACCGGCACCCAGTGCTTTGAGTCCGAGTTCCCCGACGAGGATGAATCCAGTGACATAGAAATCAGTTACAGCAGGGAGGATCTGGACACTGTTCACACGGACGCTGTTGAACTCTCCTTCATTGAGCCCAAAACCTTGATCATGACCGAACGCTTGGGTTTCAAGCCCATCTACACAGCTCAAACCTGTTCTTTGGACACTGAATTAGATGACGCAGATGAACCTGGCTTAGCTTTGGGACGCCAACCCTTCAGTGAAGCATCCCGGGCCAACACCTGGGCTGCCGGGCCCAACTTATCCACCGAATCGGACCCTAATGGATACGAGTTTAATATCAACGCAGTATCCCCACCTTCCGACATAGAAGAGATCGACATCACTCTTGGATCTATACAGGTTGACTTTGACGTTGTGTGTGACTCTGTGGAACTCAGCTGCCCTGTTGGGATTCAGGCCTGTGACTCAGAACCTGCCGGAACAGGTGGATGCGACCTTCCTGAACCCAGCCCTCCTGTGCCCACCCGCCCGGTCCGTCCACCTAGACGCCTCAAAGGGGGAGCGTCAGCTGTCCTTGTAGAAGAGCCAGACACTCCCAAAGCTGAACGCTGTGATCAAGGTTCTTCCAACCGCTCAGCTGATTCAGAGCTGGACAGTGCTATCGGGATGGACCCTCTTACCAGCTCAGCTGAACACAACAGTAAATTCAGCTTCAGCAACAACAGTCTCGAGCTGAACTATGAACCCAGTAGTCAAACTTCGTACAACTATGGATTCAAACTCAGCCCCGAACACCACAGCGAAAAGATTCTCGATCCTTTTGGCACTGAACTCAGCGATGAAGAGGCCGACAACCAAGCCTCATTTGATCCGTATGAATTTGAGCCTACCGCTCAACCTGAGACCCAAGACAAGTTTGACCCTTACGAGTTTGGACAAAACTCTCATGCCACCAACCAAGACACATTTGACCCCTATGGTTTCAAACTCGTAAGTTTTGAGACTGACAACCAAGCTATTGTCGACCTACACAGCGGCGATGGTACCAACCTTAAAGACAACAATAACAGAACGAAACGGGACCCCTTTAGCTTTGATTTCAGTAACGCAGCATCAATGGACCACTATAGTTCAGACCCCAGTAATACTGCAACAATGGACCTCCTAGGTCTGGAACTCAGCAGAGCCAACAGTGTTGCTGAGTCAGACTGTAACAATCCTACAGCGTCTGACCCATTAGAAACAGTACAAACCATGGCAACTGGAAGCAACCTGTTAGACCTGGACCTTGTGTTTGGAAGCAGTAGTTATGGTAACCCTGAGGTCGCCCCTGAGCTCGACCCCTGTGAGCCTAGACTGGGAAACCCTGCTGGCCCAGACAACTTTGCGTTCCGAGCGAGAGACACCGCCCACTCCGAGTCTGTAGACACCGTTTCTGACTGGATGACTGTTAAGGTCAGTGGCTCTGTTTTATACTCTGGGGACGTGTGTACTGGATGTGTGAGTGTGTTTACTGTAGGATTATGCATGTGGTGTACTGTAAGCAGGTGTGTGTAGCTGTGCGTTCGTGTAGAAGAAAGGCATGTGTGTGTGTGTTTCTTTGTGCATGTCAAATCAAATCAAATTTTATTTGTTACATGCGCCGAATACAACAGTAGACCTTATAGTGAAATGTTTACTTACAAGCCCTTAACCAACAACGCAGTAAAAAAAAAAATATTTATATATATATTTTCTTTTAACTATTAAAAAAATAAAGAAATAAAGGTAACAAATCATTTAAGAATCACCTTGCATGTGTGCATATTTGACTGTTTACGATCCAGAGACAGTAACTTCATTTGTATTCTTGCCTCACAGACCAACTCCAGGGAGTCCTTCGGCCCAGTCAACTCCCGCACACACAGCCTGGACAAATGAACCATTCCCTGGGAAGAAGTCACCAGTCTGGCCATGAGTCTACTGCAGTACAGCCCAACAATGGGGAAGTAGATGGAAAGATAGCAGGTGAAGGAAGGAATGAGAGAAAGGAGAGAGTCGCTTTTCCCCAACCTGGCATGAATCACCTTGACTCCTAGTCAAGGGTTGCAACACTGCATTGTTCATTGAAAATCATTTATGAGTTATTGATTGGTGATGGTTGCTTTGCAGCTGTAAGGCGTTGGTTCATTCTATACCCTGTTATAGGTGCAATATAGTATTTCATCTTGGTCCAGATATAGGTAGAGGTGAGAACATACATTTCCACATCCTTATGAACCTCAAGTTTCAATTGCATGAAAACGAAAGGATTTATTATCCTGTTTATCTTGAAACTCTTTAATTAACCATCCATCCTTTATCAGAAATATATGAGATGCCAAGGGATAGGGTAAAGGGTGGAGTGAATCATTTGGAATTGAGCTTTCTGCAAATACAACCAATCATTTTTGATGGAGGTGAGCAAACCAGGTTGGTAGAATGCAGGGTATGAGCTTTTTTATGTTCGAGCTTTATGAGTCAACTGTAAATGAATAATTGAATAGGTTTAAAGTAAAACCAACTGCGGCCAATACAAATTGTTAAAATCAAATCAAATGTCATTGGTCACATACACATATTCAGCAGATGTTATTGCGGTTGTAGCGAAATGCTTGTGTTCCTAGTTCCAACAGTGCAGTAGTATCTAATATAAATATATTAAACATAAATGTTTAAAACCCTTTGGACCTTGCACGCCCGATTTTCCCTCCTGGTTAGCTATATAATATTCTACCTACCAATGTGACATGGCGTGAGCCATACCTTAAACAAATGTGTGTCTATGTATATAAATGTAAATCCATATGTACTTTCTCAGACGCCGTGGGCCAGTAATACATAGATAAATGTAGGGAACTACAAAGTGAGTGAGTGTCTGATATTACACCTAGATCCGCTTTAGCCAACATCCACACAGCGGTTGTTTTGGCGGTGTCTGAGGTGGAACTGTGTTAGAGCTGTCAGATCCACAAGCAGCTCCTGGCATTATACCTAAAGCGGACATTGCCATTGGCTGCACAGAGTCGCATTAAGATAAATTCCATGCAGCCTTGTTAACAAGTTTCAAACACTAGAATGTGAGATGTAATCTACACCTCGATTAGGCTGATAGAAATCCTAATTTTGTTTCATGATTTTGAGCATCAATAATTCTAGATATACACTTCCTTGTACTGAACTTCTAACGCGAGTGGAACGGGTGTGGCTTCGTGACAATGATCAAGAGCAGCTGCTCAGCGATTTGACAGCTCCAACGCAGTTATACCTCTGACACCGCCAAAACATCAGCTATGAGGGTGTCGGCTATCGCCGATTAACTCTTGATCTGATTGAATCTTGGCCTTAACCTTTCACCAAGTTTGCAAATATCTATTGTTACAAAATGGATTCGCATTTTTGCATACCGGTACTGCCAATATAACACGCCATATTCTTTGTACAAAGTGTCTTTATTGCAGTGATGGGGAATGGCAAAAGAAACCCAAACAGAAAGAAAGAATCTAGACCCAACTGCATGTAACACAGATTCATTATCAGCTACAATGCACAGTAAAACAAATGAAAAATACACAAGCAAACCTGCCTGCTCAAATAAAAATGAAGTGCATATAATCAACGAAAAACAAAATCGACTATTTTTTACCCATAAAACATTAAAGAATGTAGATGCGGTGTGTGCATATGCACAATATAGGCCTATGTAGACAATTTCACCTCGTTTCATACCATTTTTAATCCAGATTTTATACTCAAAACTTGATTTAGTTGATACCACACAGCATCAACAAGATGGCTTTATAAAAAAAGCACACAGAAGAACCTTCCTGCCACTGAGAATGGTGTTCAGAAGCTACAGATGACCTTGATGTAATCAACTACCATACCCCACAATTGTGTCGGCAGTGCAAACAATGGCATCGCTTTTGATGAGTGGGTATAATAATATATTCACAGTTCATATTGACCTTACAAAAAAACATTGCAGTTTTGAAACTGCAGTCTACGGTGGTATTTTGGCGCAATAATTGCAGCATACTGCAGTTATACTGCACTCTGACTGCAATCTTTTTTCTTAACGGTGGTTTGAAAAACACATCCATTCCCCGTTAATTTGTGTTCTTCAGCAAATAACTCTATAACGAGACACTACTCATTGACTGTCCAGCAATATTTTTTGCATGCTTAGATACTTAGAATTAGAACAGCAATAGACATGTAGTGACTATGAGGACAACAGATGGACTTGACTTTAATGTAGACTCATGGAGTCAACCACCAGAGGCATCATACTGTATGATTGAGGAGATTAAAAATGTGCCATGCTGTAGAAACGGCAGAGCTTTCAAAATGGGGACCTAAAACTAACAAGCTTTAACTCTGACAACTGAGGCACCTAAAAAAAAAAGCACAAGTCTTATATTGTTCCACATAATGTGATGGAAAATTACTCTGCTATTTCTTCATTTGAAATGTCAGACTGCCAAGAATAAAACTGTTGCAGTTTTAATATCTTTCAGTTTACCCACAAACCAAAATAAGACTTGTTCAACATTCCAAGCTTAAGCCCCAGAAAGTTCTTTGTCCCGATAAGAGTTTGATTGGGTTTTCAGTGTAGTCAGCTGCTGATAGCACATGACAAAAAGGCATCCCTTGAACATTTTACTCCCAAATTGAGTAACACTCAGTGAAAGTTCTAAAAGAGATTACAGTTGCACTTTCTTTTACAATTTGTAATTACTAGAGAATACATTTAGCCTGGGGTCAAATACTTAAGATGTGCTTGATTTAGTTGACCAGGCAGCTAACTCCAAGCACACAAGTATTTGACACATATTTGTCCCAAGATCTGTTGAATACTGTGATATACAACACTTTACTTGGACCGTAGAGTGACATTTCCAATGACTGAACTTGGTAGCATACTTGTGATTTTTCAGGAGTGAAGGATAAATACACTGTACTGTTTTACACATTTATTACGCAATAAGTACTTGATAGTTTAATAAACAACCCATATTGATCACACAATGTTCCAGGGTATCAATTGAACAGACACTGCATCCCCTCTAGACCATCATTCAACCATCAAAATCATAATAATTCTGCCAGCCATCCAATCAACAACTGAGAACATACCAACTTCCTGATATGTGCTTAATACTTGTACATTCCTGTCCATTGACAAGCTCCTCCCTTGGACGTAGCGGAACCGTGTTTGTTCCTAATATGTTCCTTCTGCCGACCACTTGGTTCTCAGTTCTAGGTCAAACGTGGTCGGACGGTTGCACACAGCTAACGAGTAACCCCAGACGCCATACTGACTCAAATCTACCAGTGGTCTATGGTCATATCAGTGAGGGGTGTAGACTAGAGCCGTCTTTAGAAAGACAAGGGTACAGGGGTTAGCCTAAACTTGGTACCCCCTCTGTTCTAGGCTTTGTCCTTGCGCTTCAGCTTGTTGACTTTCTTCGCTCCGCCGTTCTTGTTGATTAACTTCATGACTTTCTCCTTGTGGTCCAGCACCTTCATCATGGCATCTCTAGCTTCAGTGATCTGGTCCATCACCAGCTTACAGCGCTGCATGTTACCCTGGGGGGAGGGAGAGACAATTCAAGATGGCTGACTGACATTCATAACAAAGGCCCAGGTAGATTTTCCCTTGAGCCCTCAGAAATGATATACACCTGCCTGTGGAATTGATTAAACAAATCAGACCAAATACTGCTACAGGGCAGCATGCCTGGCTTTAATATGAGTGTAGTAGCAGTGTTTATGGGAATAGTGAGTTCTTAGATATTGTGATTAAACGTGTGCTCAGGAAAACCTGTTTGGTTTGTAGGCTATAACTAAGGCCCAGAGTTTTTCCTGGTCAAGTAACCAGCTCTGGGAAAACTCTGGGCCTCCCCATGAGCAGCAGACGTGCATGGATTTCCTTTGTGTTGTTGCGTGTATGACCTCTGACCTGTATGAGCTCGTTGATACGGTGCATGTCATCATCTGACCCGGCCTTCTTCTTTGGGATCAGGCCCTCTTGGAGGGTAGTGAGGCGGCTGTACACGTCATGCTCCAGATTAGTCTGGGGATAGAGAGGGGATACAATAGAGAGACCAATACAACATGATTGACGTCACAAATGACTGCTATTCAGGAGGACAATTACTGTATCTTGTTCTAAGAAAATATGGGTATAGAACCACTTCTTTTCTTCCGACAGCTACGTCATACAATGTGACGCGTTGCCATGAAGCACCATCAGCGCAGACGGCCGTGGTGCTAAACGACGAGAGACAATGAGATCCACTTGGATAACTTTAAGAGTCACCCTTTTTCACGCCAACTTCATAACTCCAAGGATCTCTTTTTGTGGTGCTTAAAATTCAGCTAACTGCACGTAAAAGGGAAGCGTTTCTCACCAGCTGCATGAGCTGTGCAGCACACAGGTGCATCTTCCAGCCCTGCGCTCTGCACACCACCCCCTTCTGATTGGCTACGTCCTGCAGGGTGCCCTTCTTCTCCTCTGAAACCATGACAACACACCATTAAGCCATGTTATAATATAATAATACCTTCAACAACACACCATTAACATTTACGTCATTTAGCAGACGTTCTTATCCAGAGCGACTTACAGTAGTGAATACATACATTTCATTTCATTTCTTTTTGTACTGGCCCCCCGTGGGAATCGAACCCACAACCCTGGCGTTGCACACACCATGCTGGCGTTGCAAACACCATGCTCTACCAACTGAGCCACAGGGAAGACCTGTGGAAGTAACCCAATGAGTCCCACACCATTAACCCAATGAGCTACATACTTCCGTGGTATAACGTTGCATTTGCCCATTTCTTCTGCATCCGAAGATACCAACCATTAGTCTGTGGGATTGAGGCTGAGCTAGTGGTGTTTGAGACACCCCCGAATAGTTTGTAGCTCAAACTATTAAAAGCTACTTATGAAAAGACTCATGAACATGTGACATGTTTTGTTCTATGATGCTCACAAGCCACAGAAGAGTCATTAGAAGGGAAGGTGTTATAGAAGATTGTAGGAAATCCCAGGACATAATGTCAATAATACTGTAATAAGCTCACAGTTGCTGTCAAACTCCAAACAGTTGTCACTGGCTAGTGGATATTAATTTCCCAATGAGCAAACAATTTCTGTACTTACAGCATTCATATAAATAGATTTTTAAACAGGTTTTTGCGTTGGCAGATCTTATTTTTGTTATTGACATTTGTGAATAAAATTCATGAATGCAACTATTTGTCAAATTATTTTGTGTTCTACTTGTAGCCCTGGTTACCCTGAAAAGAAAAATGGTAAAAACACTTCATTGTGAAGCTAAATATAAGTGCTGGACAGCCACATAAATGAAGGTCAGATAAATGAAAAGGTGATTTTTGCTAGCGTCTCGGGTCTGATAGGGTTAAACCATCGTATAATAATACAGTAACACCTTTAACACTAGAGGTCGACCGATTATGATTTTTCAACGACGATACCGATTATTGGAGGACCAAAAAAAGCATATAGAGATTATAATCGGCCGATTTAAAAAATAATAAAAAATAAATAAAAATATATATAAAATGATGACAATTACAACAATACTGAATGAACAATGAACACTTATTTTAACTTAATATAATACATAAATAAAATCTATTTAGTCTCAAATAAATAATGAAACATGCTCAATTTGGTTTAAATAATGCAAAAACACAGTGTTGGAGAAGAAAGTAAAAGTGCAATATGTGCCATGTAAAAAAGCTAACGTTTAATTTCCTTGCTCAGAACATGAAAGCTACTGGTTCAATATTCCCAGTTAAGAAGTTTTAGGTTGTAGTTATTATAGGAATTATGACGTGTCGACTATTTCCCTCTCTACCATTTGTATTTCATATGCCTTTGACTATTGGATGTTCTAATAGGCAGTTTAGTATTGCCAGCCTAATCTCAGGAGTTGATAGGCTTGAAGTCATAAACAGCGCTGTGATCAAGCATTGCGAAGAGCTGCTGGTAAACGCAGGGAAGTTGAAATGAATGCTTACGAGCCTGCTGCTGCCTACCACCGCTCAGTCAGACTGCTCTATCAAATATCAAATCATAGACTTAATTATAATAAAGTAAACACAGAAATACGAGCCTTTGGTCATTAATATGGTCAAATCCGAAAACTATCATTTCGAAACAAAACGTTTATTCTTTCAGTGAACGAGTGGCATCCCTAAGTCTAAATATTGCTGTTACATTGCACAACCTTCAATGTTATGTCATAATTATGTACAATTCTGGCAAATTAGTTTGCAAAGAGCCAGGCGGCCCAAACTGTTGCATATACCCTGACTCTGCGTGCAATGAACGCAAGAGAAGTGACACAATTTCCCTAGTTAATATTGCCAGCTAACATGAATTTCTTTTAACTAAATATGCAGGTTTAAAAAAATATACTTCTGTGTATTGATTTTTAGGTACATTCGTGCAACGATTGTGCTTTTGTTAAATCAATCACCCGTTTGGCGAAGTAGGCTGTGATTCGATGATAAATTAACAGGCACCACATTGATTATATGCAACGCAGGACAAGCTAGTTAACCTAGTAATATCATCAACTATGTGTAGTTAACTAGTGATTATGTGAAGATTGATTGTTTTTTTATAACACAAGTTTAATGCTAACTAGCAACTTACCTTGGCCTCTTGCTGCACTCGCGTAAAAGGTGGTCAGCCTGCCACGCAGTTTCCTCGTGGAATGCAATGTAATCAGCCATAATCGGTGTCCAACAATGCCGATTACTATGAAAACTTGAAATCGGCCCTAATTAAATCGGCCCAAATTAAATCGGCAATGCAGATTAATTGGTCGACCTCTAGTCAACACACCATTAAGCCATCTTATAATAATACAGTAATACTGTCAACACACCATTAAGCCACCTTATAATAATACAGTAATACTGTCAACACACCATTAAGCCACCTTATAATACAGTAATACCTCCAACACACCACCATTAAGCCATTTTATAATATAATACAGGTTTTTTTCTGTATCAAAAAGGGGCTTAGGTGGTGGGCGTTAGCGCGGCAACTTTGTTTAGAACATTTTAGAGGCCCCCCATCTTGGCGGTGTAGAGAAACTGTAGCATATAAGCCAATTTCCTGCAATTCTACACATTTCTCAATGGAGCTCAGAAAAATTCTTGCCGTTTTAAAGCAATTTTTTTGTAATTCTATATTAATGGCAGAAAAATAATACAGTAATACACACCATTAATATATTTAATTATAACTAGGGTCAGGAGTTTTTCCTGGGTAGGAAAATCTCTAGACCCTAGTCATAAAATATTTGTGCTTTGAAAGTGACTGGTCAATTGCTAGCAAGCCATGCTGGAGACTACTAAAACAGAACAGTGGAATTAACTGGTGTTTTCCCCGCACTAGCGTTACTAATGAAAAGGTCTAACAATGATGTGATGACAACAAATGACATTAGCTTTCATAGCATACTAATAATTCCTTTCCGTTTTGCTTCACAGTGGACATAGCACAATAGAAAGAAGTCCTCTTGGTTTGTGTGTGTGTGTGTGTGTGTGCGCGCGTGTGTGTTCTAAATGTTTTCATATGCACTCTAGAGAGAATAACCTTGTGTGTGATGTTGTTGTAATAATTGTTGTGTCATTTAGATTGTACAAACAAAACAACAAATAAACAATTCAACGTCAAAAAGCCTCCAGAGCATTACTGGCATTTTTGTCCACGAGAAGCGCGTTTCAGTCAGTCCCACGAGAAGCGCATTTCAGTCAGTCCCACGAGAAGCGCATTTCAGTCAGTCCCACGAGAAGCGCATTTCAGTCAGTCCCACGAGAAGCGCATTTCAGTCAGTCCCACGAGAAGCGCATTTCAGTCAGTCCCACGAGAAACGCATTTCAGTCAGTCCCACAAGAAGCGCATTTCAGTTAGTCCCACGAGAAACGCATTTCAGTACCACAACAAGCTCTTAGAACCCAGAATGTATGAACATTCTTTAGAAATACAGTTATCATTGAATGTTATCAACAATAAGAGACGTTGGTCTGACCTTTGACCCGGATGTCACTGTATCTCTGGAAGTGGTGATAGGCAGCCTTCCAGGGGTTCCTGTAGTGGCGGAGGAGGGTGACCGGGGGGCGAGCACGGGTGGGGACGTAACGCACACCCTCCTCATCTGCAGGGCAGAGAAACACAGTGGTCACTCACAGGGTTAATATGGCTGTTCTTGTACAAGTCTTGTCCTTATAGACTAGTGAATCTTTAGGCAAAGTCCACAACAGGAGTAGACTCTAGCCAATGACGATTTATTGTCTGAAAATAAGGAGAATGCAATAAACATTATGTAAGACTGCAGTTAACTTGAGCCCGTTTCCAAGTTACTGAGGCTAGTTTACCGTTCACTAGGAACAAATCGCACACACAAGGGATGTTCCCTTACCTATGTACTCCTTGGGGGGCGACTTGCGTTTCTCGGGCCTCATGCTGTGTGGTCTGGCCAGGACCTTCTCCTCGTCTGTGCTGTTGGTCTCCATCATCTCGCTCTCCTCCGTGGAGATGACGTGCTGCTGCTTCCGGGGCTTCTTCCTGGGGGAGGCCCCGAGGATCACGTCCCCACCAGGCATCATGGACAATATGGGGGCACCGCAATGGGGCATAGGGGGACCTGGAGGGAGATGAGGGGCGAGGCCCATATTCACAGAGTGTCTCAGACTAGGAATAATGATCCAGGATCAGCCCGCCCTCTTATTCATTCTGATTTAAAAAGGTAAAAGCATCGTACACCATATCAGCAATAGAAGGACATCAATAAAACAAAAAGTGTTACAGAGAAATGAATCTTTCAATTCAAATGTACCTGCTTTGGAGGTATCCATAGGCTCCACTTCCTGCTTTATCTTGATCTCAGGGAGGGTGGAGCTTATTCCACATGCCGCTGTGCTACTGGCCGCTGCCTGTGTAGGCGGAACCACCACGTTGGCCATAGACGAGATTGGTGGAGTAATGGCGGACATGGCGGGGCCAGGCTGGGAGTGTGGGGGTGCGGACACTGAGAGGAGGGTCTGGATTGGCTGAGAGGGCTGCTGCTCATTGATCTGATGGCTGGGCAGCGCTTCCATGGAGGACGACGTCAACGGGGGAGCCAGGGACACATGGAGATCAGCCTTGTGCTTCATACTGGGTGAACAGGGAAGATATCAATCACAAAAATCATTTTTAACTACAAGATGTAGTTGAAGGATACCAGCGTGTGTAATCAGCATCTACTGAGGATACCAGCGTGTGTAATCAGCATCTACTGTGATCAGGGCCTACTAACAAGGTGTTGTGCTAAGTCCTACCCTGATGCAGGCCTGATGCCTCCATCTATCCTGGGGCTGGTGGCCTCTGGGATCAGGTTCTTCCTCACAGCAGACCTTTATAGGGCAAACAGAAACGGGTTAGTGCTGGGCTGGAACAAAAACATGCACACCCCGTAGCTCGCCAGGACCACTGCTCTAGTAAGTTGTAGCATCCAGAGGAAAACAGAGGGGTGTTCTAAACTCACCCTTCATTGGCAGGCTTCTTGCGCAGGATGCTAGGCCGGGGGGAGGACAGCAGGGTGGGGGCACCAGGCCCAGTGTTCTGGGGGTGTGTCTGCCCAATGCAGGTGGAAGACTGGGTGCTGCCGAACGTCTGGCCAATGGGGTTGGCTACCAGAGTGGACCCGTCTGCTAACACAACTAAGAATAAAGAACAATGTTAGTGTATTTTTTCCAGACAACTAAATTAATTTGAACCTATAAATTAATATCATGAGAACTTTAGAGAGTGGAGGAAATCTGTAGAATGATATATGTATTATATTCATAATATGTAAATCTCAGACTCGACAATTCTGGACTTGTCTCCATGTTGTTGTGTGTCTGTTGCTACTTGGCTATCTGCCAACTTTTTGGTTTTTACTTTTAATACATTTACCAATGTTACGTTCCCCAGTTTCGGTGTTGTGGGTTTGTGTGTGTGTGTGTGTGTGTGTATTTCAAGAAATGGCTTCCTGGATTCCAAAAGCAGCTAATTGGTTGACCCCATCGCAGATTGGAGCTCTAACCCCTCCCTCTCGTCGTCAAGGGATACAGCGGTCTGCAATTACAACTCCTTCTCCAGCTGGATAAAAGCCAGTGTTCTTTTGTCAGGAGGAGAGAGCTTCTTTGTATGTCCTGTGTTGGTCTGTATAAGTTGTTGAAAGTATTTTGTAGCCACTTCTGCAGAGGTATGTGTATGCCATAGGACTTAGTACTTTGGTTTATTGAAATTGTTCAAAGTATTGGTGAATTATTCTGTTTCATTTGTTCCCAGGGGGGGTAGCGGAACACACCTTGGGAGTGTTTAGGCAAGAGGCCTGCGGGCATACATAACCCGTAGTATTGAATCTGTCTATGCACACTAGGTAAGACCTGGGCGGACCACCACCTGTATTTTGGTTAGCGTGCCAGTTGGTGCTAAAGGTTAGGTCAGACCTGGGCGGACCACCACCTGTATTTTGGTTAGGTGCCAGTTGGTGCTAAAGGTTAGGTCAGACCTGGGTGGACCACCACCTGTATTTGGTTAGCGTGCCAGTTGGTGCTAAAGGTTAGGTCAGACCTGGGTGGACCACCACCTGTATTTTGGTTAGCGTGCCAGTTGGTGCTAAAGGTTAGGTCAGACCTGGGCAGACCACCACCTGTATTTTGGTTAGGTGCCAGTTGGTGCTAAAGGTTAGGTCAGACCTGGGCAGACCACCACCTGTATTTTGGTTAGGTGCCAGTTGGTGCTAAAGGTTAGGTCAGACCTGGGTGGACCACCACCTGTATTTTGGTTAGCGTGCCAGTTGGTGCTAAAGGTTAGGTCAGACCTGGGCAGACCACCACCTGTATTTTGGTTAGGTGCCAGTTGGTGCTAAAGGTTAGGTCAGACCTGGGCGGACCACCACCTGTATTTGGTTAGCGTGCCAGTTGGTGCTAAAGGTTAGGTCAGACCTGGGCGGACCACCACCTGTATTTTGGTTAGCGTGCCAGTTGGTGCTAAAGGTTAGGTCAGACCTGGGCAGACCACCACCTGTATTTTGGTTAGCGTGCCAGTTGGTGCTAAAGGTTAGGTCAGACCTGGGCAGACCACCACCTGTATTTGGTTAGGTGCTAAAGGTTAGGTAAGACCTGGGTGGACCACCACCTGTATTTTGGTTAGCGTGCCAGTTGGTGCTAAAGGTTAGGTAAGACCTGGGTGGACCACCACCTGTATTTGGTTAGGTGCCAGTTGGTGCTAAAGGTTAGGTAAGCTGTGGGAAGGTAGGAGAGGGGACTCTTACTTTTACTTTCTTTGGTTCTGTCCAGCCCCTTTTCCCCACCTTAATGTGTATAATGAAGAATAAATTCCCTGCAAACTGTATTTCTCTCTGCTTCTGTCATCCTTCCCCGCACCTACAATCACACACCTTTTTCACTCCACGGGGTGTTGTGTTGTGGCAGGGTGTTGAGTTGTGTTGTGGCAGGGTGTTGAGTTGTGTTGTGGCAGGGTGTTGTGTTCCCTCCGCCAAGAGGCGTACGTAACAACCAACATCTTCATTTTTTTTTTTCCATCGCTCAACTTTTTCACCCCAGATACTTTTTATCTGGACATGGTTCTACAGAACCTCCACCAACCCGAAAACGCTAAGTAGAAACATTAACACTATGCCATCTTATTGCAGTCGTTGTACTCATCATACAGGAGAACTATCAGAACTTACTGGTGAAGATAGCTGTGTTGCAAGCGTTAGGCCAGGATGAAACAACGTCTGTGCCACCAGTAAGTACAGCTAGTACTGTAGTATGAATTCCCCTGAACAGTCCCCGCAGCCGGACAATTTTCTCAAGGCTAATGGAAAGAAATGCTGTCAGCATGCTTAACCGGTGTCGCTCATTCAGCCGATAGAAACTTTCTAACGGGTCCTCCCAATTAAGCAACGAGTCGAAGTCAGAGGCCGAGCCTTCTCAGGTCTTTCCTTCACCCGTTACGGGGTCTGAGCTGCCGAAGCCTCCCACCATTACCTCTGACAAATTGAAAACCCTAGTCATTGGCGACTCAATTAACCGCAATATTAGACTTAAAGAATCATCCAGCGATCACACACTGTTTACCAGGGTGCAGGGCTACTGACGTAAAGGCTAATCTGAAGATGGTGCTGGCTGAGGCTAAAACTAGCGAGTGTCGAGAGTAAAGGTATATTGTTATCCACGTCGGCACCAACGATGTTAGGATGAAACAGTCAGAGGTCACCAAGGGCAAAATAGCTTGAGCGTGTAAATCAGCTACAAAGATGTCGGCCAGTTAGGGGGAGTGATGAGCTCTACAGCAGAGTCTAACTGATTTACACTCAACTCAATCGCTGGTTGAAAACTTTTCTGCCCCTCCCAAAAGAAAGAATGTGTTGATTGGCCCTCACCGACAAACAGGACCAAGCCTGACCTGCTGAGTGACAGACTCCATCCTAGCTGGAGGGGTGCTCATCTTATCTATGAACATAGACAGGGCTCTAACTCCTCCAGCTCCACAATGAGATAGCCAGCCTGCCAGCTTAGTGGAGTCTGCCACTAACGCAGTCAAATCAGCTTTCCCCATTGAGACCGTGTCTGTGCCTCAATCTAGCAGGCGCTCGCCTTAGCAGTCTCACTGGAATAAAGACCTCCATTCCTGAAAGAGACTGACATCTCAAAATAGGGTTACATAATGTAAGATCCCTCACTTCCAAGGCAGTCATAGTCAATGAACTAATCACTGATCATAATCTTGATGTGATTGGCCTGACTGAAACATGGCTCAAGCCTGATGAATTTACTGTGTTAAATGAGGCCTTTCCTCCTGGTCACACTAGTGACCATATCCCCCGCGCATCCCGCAAAGGCTTAGGTGTTGCTAACATTTATGACAGCAAATTTCAATTTACAGAATTTTTTTTGTCGTTTGTCTTTTGAGCTTCTAGTCAGGACATCTATGCAGCCTACTCAATCACCTTTTATAGGTACTGTTCACAGCATTCCTCGCTGAGTTCCTATCGGACCTCGTAGTCATGGCAGGTAAATTCACATTATTGTTGACTTCAGTATTCACACGGAAAAGTCCAGACCCACTCCAAAAGGCTTTCGGGAGCCATCATCGGCTCAGTGGGGTTTGTCCAACATGTTTCCGGAACTACACATTGCCACAGTCATACCCTGGACCTAGTTTTGTCCCGTGGAATAAATATTGTGGATCTAAATGTTTTTCCTCATATTCCTGGACTATCGGACCACTATCTTATTACATTTGCAATCGAAACAAATAATCTGCTCAGACCCCAACCAAGGATCATCAAAAGTCGTGCTATCAATTCTCAGAAACCCAAAGATTCCTAGATGCCCTACCAGACTCCCTCCACCTACTCAAGGACGTCGGAGATCAAAAACCGGTTAACCACTTAACTGAGGATCTAAATATAACCTTGCATAATACCCTAGATGCAGTCGCACCCCTAAAAGAAAACATTTGTCACAAGAAATTAGCTCCCTGGTATACAGAAAATAACCGAGCCCTGAAGCAAGCTTCCAGAAAATACCCGAGCCCTGAAGCAAGCTTCCAGAAAATACCCGAGCCCTGAAGCAAGCTTCCAGAAAATTGCAATGGAAATTGCGCTCCACCAAACTGGAAGTCTTCCGACTAGCTTGGAAAGACAGTACCGTGCAGTATCGAAGAGCCCTCACTGCTGCTCGATCATCCTATTTTTCCAACCTAATTGAGGAAAATAAGAACAATCCAACATTTCTTATTGATACTGTTGCAAAGCTAACTAAAAAGCAGCATTCCCCAAAAGAGGATGTCTTTCACTTCAGTGATAAATTCATAATCATTAGAAAGCAAATTACAGACTCCTCTTTGAATCTGCGTATTTCTTCAAAGCTCAGTTGTCCTGAGTCTGCACAGAACTGATCAATGGAGACACTCAAATTTTCTAATCGTACATCTCTAGACACATTCATGAAAAGTCATGGCCTCTAAACCGTCAAGCTGCATACTGGTCCCTATTCCAACTAAACGACTCAAAGAGCTACTTCCTGTGCTTGGTCCACCAGTGTTCAACATAATAAAAATGGCTCCCTATTCAATTAAATGTATTGATAAAGCCTTTTTACATCAGCCGATATCACAGTGGTATACAGAAACCCAGACTAAAACCCCAAACAGCAAGCAATGCAGATGTAGAAGCACGGTGGCTAGGAAACCCCCACTAGAAAGGTAGGAACCTAGGAATGCACTCTGATAATCTCCACCTGGCACAGCCAGAAGAGGACTGGCCACCCCTCAGAGCCTGGTTCCTCTCTAGGTTTCTTCCTAGGTTCCTGACTTTCTAGGGAGTTTTTCCTAGCCACCGTGCTTCTACATCTGCATTGCTTGCTGTTTGGGGTTTTAGGCTGGGTTTCTGTATAAGCACTTTGACATCTGCTGATGTGAAAAGGGCTTTATAAATACAAATTGATAGATTCAAACCTCTTCAAACGAAACTTAAACTTCTTTGTTCACCAACTCACCTGAGGTCTTGTTCTCAATGACTGGCTGCTGTTGGTTGATGGGCACAGGTTGGATGTTTTGCGCAGTGATCTGACCCGTGGCCGTGTGCAGGCCCTGGGTGCTGATGTTGGTTGACTTGATGCCCTGCGTGGCCATGGTGGCGGGCTGGATGTTCTGCGTGTTGATCTGAGCGATGCGGTCCACCGTCATCAGCTGCATGGGGTTGAGGTGCACCGCCGACGCTACGCCCACACTGGTCTGGGTCTGCATGGCCGTGCCGCTGGGGGCCTGAGGGGTTACTGTGGAGGTGACAGGAAACAGAGACCAGGGGTTGACACACACAGGGTTAGAGACTTGTTTAGAGACAGATTACACTAGCCCACAATTGGGTCGGACTCTGGCTTGGGAAGCCAGAACAAGAAACTAGTGATTTAATAATACAAAATGATCATTCATCTTGATTGAAGTGAGAGTTAGTTCAGTACTTTCATTATCTAGCATTTTTATAATTGGTCATCATCATCTAGTATGATCATCATCATTACAGAGCATTATCATCAGCATCATTATAAACATCATTATACCCCGAGAATTCCAAATATCTGATTGGTTACAGAGTCATATGGAAGCAGTGATTTAAATGAGAAGAGGTGAGTGGTACCTGGGTACTGTCGGATGGTTGAAACAGAGCTGGTGATGGGGGTGTAGGTGTGTGTCAGAGGGTACGACGAAGAAGGGTAGGTAGGCAGGAAGTACTGAAACTGCACTGGCACCGATTGCCTGTGTGTGTGTGGGGGGGGGGGGGGGGAAGAATGCATGTCAACTGAATAAGATAAAAAACACAACTTTTGCCTTTTCATAACATTTTCAGCTTTCAACCAGAAATGTACTCCAAGTACAGCAGAAATAAGGAGAAGACATTTTAGACTATTGATATGTAGCCCAGGACAATCGAGAAACATGAAGTGTTTTCATGCGCTATCCTCTGGGATCAGATACTCATCTTGTTGATGCATGTATTATCGTCAACCCGAAATAAAAATCTAGCCGTGCCCGTCTCTGACCTGCTGTCACTGCGGGCCTCCATGGTGATGGGGTTGGGGGAGGAGCGGGGGCCTGAGATGGGGATCAAGTTGCCCCTCTCTCCAGGGTACTCCGGTTGGATCCTGGGCGAGGTGTGGGCTATTGGCTGGGGAACCACTTTAGCTGAAGAGGGTGGAGGTGGAATGGGGTGCAAATTTCATTTCACAACATAAAATCCCTCCGTAGGGACTGGTGCTATAAATTCAATTTGTTGCTATCAGTTCGGCAGATGTTAATTCAATGTGTCACTGTTTTTAAATAGTCTCTCTACTCATACCAATGACTTATTAGATAAGTAAACATCACATGTGGAGTATGTTACTCCAGAGAGTAGCGTGGTGCCTTTGACTCCAACATCAATGATTGAGATACTTACCCACGGGGATGTTGGACGTGGTGACTGCTGTGGCGTGGGAGGAATGAGAGGGCATCGCCATGGTGACAATGTTACTGTTTGGGTGGGGTCCTGAGCCTGGGTGAGGTACGATGTGGTTATTACACAATTAAAACAGAATAAAGGAGACATTTCGTCTTGCTAACTGTTCCCTCTGCTTCCGCACAGCAAGCTGAACCGGTGCATCAAGTCTGACATCAACAGGCTCCCGAACGGTTCTGTCCCCAACCCATAAGACTGTTGAATAGCTAACAGAATGGCTACATGGACTGAGTTGACCCTTGTATTTTATTTTTGCACTGATCTATGCACACTCACGGGACTCTACACATACAATCACCATTTATCCTGCTGCTACTCTATCATATATCTGATGCCTAGTCACCTCACCCCTATACATATCTACCTCTATCACTCCAGTATCCCTGTTACCTTCCCCCTATACATATCTACCTCTATCACTCCAGTATCCCTGCACATTGTAAATATGGTATTGGAACTGACCCTGTATATAGTCACCTCACCCCTATACATATCTACCTCCATCACTCCAGTATCCCTGTTACCTTCCCCCTATACACATCTACCTCTATCACTCCAGTATCCCTGTTACCTTCCCCCTATACATATCTACCTCTATCACTCCAGTATCCCTGTTACCTTCCCCCTATACATATCTACCTCTATCACTCCAGTATCCCTGTTACCTTCCCCCTATACATATCTACCTCTATCACTCCAGTATCCCTGTTACCTTCCCCCTATACATATCTACCTCTATCACTCCAGTATCCCTGTTACCTTCCCCCTATACACATCTACCTCTATCACTCCAGTATCCCTGCTACCTTCCCCCTATACATATCTACCTCTATCACTCCAGTATCCCTGTTACCTTCCCCCTATACATATCTACCTCTATCACTCCAGTATCCCTGTTACCTTCCCCCTATACATATCTACCTCTATCACTCCAGTATCCCTGTTACCTTCCCCCTATACATATCTACCTCTATCACTCCAGTATCCCTGTTACCTTCCCCCTATACATATCTACCTCTATCACTCCAGTATCCCTGTTACCTTCCCCCTATACATATCTACCTCCATCACTCCAGTATCCCTGCACATTGTAAATATGGTATTGGAACTGACCCTGTATATAGTCACCTCACCCCTATACACATCTACCTCCATCACTCCAATATCCCTGTTACCTTCCCCCTATACACATCTACCTCCATCACTCCAATATCCCTGCACATTGTAAATATGGTATTGGAACTGACCCTGTATATAGTCACCTCACCCCTATACACATCTACCTCCATCACTCCAGTATCCCTGTTACCTTCCCCCTATACACATCTACCTCCATCACTCCAGTATCCCTGCACATTGTAAATATGGTATAGGAACTGACCCTGTATATAGTCACCTCACCCCTATACACATCTACCTCCATCACTCCAGTATCCCTGCACATTGTAAATATGGTATAGGAACTGACCCTGTATATAGCTTCTTACTTTCTCGTGTTCTTTTTATTTCTATTTCTTGTGTGTTTTTGTTCTACCTTATGTTATTTTTAGTGCTATATTGATATTGATTAGTGCATTGTTGGGTTTGGAGCGAGCAAGAAAGGCATTTCACTGCACTTGTGCATGTGACTTAAAACTTGAATATGATGCTGAAATGAAAATATCTGTATCACAACAATAGCATCATACCTGTAGTGCTAGGCGATGGAGCAGTATTGGTGGCTAATATGGGGGCAACAGTTGCTGCAGCGACAGGAGTAACATTGCTGAATATGGGCTTCTGTGCCATGGTGTTGTACAGCTGGGGTTTCTGACCCCCAATGGCAGGGTGAGAGGGCAGGGTGATGCGTGTGGGGGTCTCCCGAGATTGGGAAGGACGCTGGATGCTCAGAGTGGCTGGAGGGGGGTGAATGGTCAGCCCTGGACGCCTGATGGAAGAGAACAAGAGGAGAGTTAACATTGGTTTTACGTACACCTGCAATAGCTGGAATAGTATTGGGCACTATCTAGACACCTTTACACAATGTGGAGCTTAGTTCGTAGAGCATGGCGCTTGCAATGCCAGGATAGTGGGTTTGATTACCGGGACATAAAATAAAAACTGATGTATGACCAAGTCGGTTTGAATAAAGCATCTGCTAAATGGCATATACACACACATACACAAAACAGTAAAAAAAAAAATTCAAAGTTAATGCTTTGAGCATGTCGTACCCATGAACCATCTCTGCGGAGTGCGTGGCTGAGCTAACCACCGGGGACTGAGGCCTGGTGGCCGTTACCGGGGCAACCACCGTGGGCAACACAGCCGTGGACGTTGTTACTATTGGCCGGGACTGGATAGGCTGGTGGATGATGTGCTGGACAGTAGGTGGGCCAGTACCACTACCAGGGCCTGTAACAGGTCTCAGTACGGTGGGTCCTTTGGAACTGGACATCACAGCAGCTGCAGCAGCTCCTGGAAACATACATGAACAACAGTTAGACATGTCTGTGCTTAGGATGGTTTTGGTGAGGACCTAGAGTGGGTTAAAATATGAACCAACCACTATGGTGTGCTTTGTTTGGTCAAGGTAAGCACCTTGACTATTTTCTGAATTAGAAAAGTTTCTATCTGCTCTGGGCTATGCGACTAACCTCGTGGTAGATGGGAGGTAAAGGTGTGCTGGGGAACACCAGTGGAGCCGAGCTGCAGGGGCGGGCCATTGCTGCGAATGATCTGCACGTGATGGTGCAGGTTACTGGGGTTGCCCTGGAAACGCCACGCCCATGGACACAAAGCATTATAGATTTGGAACCACATTTTTCATCATGTCATCACATTGGGTAACCTTAAAAGGGTATATTATTGCTGGGGTTCATTACAACGGTAAACAACACCAGTCCTTACCTGTTGGCCACTGATAGTTGCTACAGGGATGCCGGGGGTCGGAGGCACAGTGCTCTCCATGGTTACAGTGAGGTGGCTTGGCACCTTGGGTGGCAGGGAGATGTGGCCCTGGATGTTGGCTGGTGCTGGGGCAATCACTCGACTGGGTATGGGCGACTTCAGAGATGACTGCACCTATGAAAGGCATGGAGAGATTAGATAAAGTAGGCTGAAGGCAAATGCAGCAGACAGAACTCTGAGCTCCCTCGTCCATACCTTTATAGGTCCTTCAGTGAAGGCCAGAGGCAGGCCCCGGGGAATGTGCGGTGGAGGGGCTGACACTGTGACAGGCATGCCCTGCTGGAGGGGCAGGTGCTGAGGTAGTGTTGGGTGGTGACCCTGGGGGGGGCCGTGGACCTGGGGGTAAGGCCGGACCACCACTGTCTCCTGCTTGTCATCTCTAAAGCCCGGTGCTCCACCACCACCGCTGGGGCGGTCATAAGGACTGTGGTCTGGGTGAGGGTCACGGCTGCTATCGTCTGTCCCACCTGTGGTACAAAGAGTTGGAGTACTAACCATTGTTATGCAGCAGACTTGACTGACCAATGATTTCTCACACTTACTAACCATTGCAAATAGTTGTAAAAGCTGTCATACAAAGTGAGTTAGTTCAGCGGGTTGCTATTACCTGTTGTATTTGGTTGACTACTAGCCACCATTGCAGTGTTTCCTCCAGGAATCAGTTTTTTTCCCATACCAGGGGGTATTCCCGGTCGTGAATATTGTTGCGAACTCATCTTCTGACACAATTGACTTCTACACAATGAAGAGAATAATATTAAACTTGAAAGGTACAGGTAACTGCCAAAATAAAGGAAACACCAACATAAAGTGTTTTAATATGGCGTTGCACCACAACGAGACACCAGAACAGCTTCTATGCGCCTTGGCATAGATGTCTTGGATCTCTATTCGAGGGATGCGACACCATTCTTCCACAAGAAATTCCATAATGTGGTGTTTTGTTGGTAGTGGAAAATGCTGTCTCTGGCACGGCACCAGAATCTCCAATTAGTGTTCATTTGGGTTGAGATCTGGTGACACACACACCCTTTAAACCCCCTATTCTCCTTTGAGTCTCCTCTTTCAAAATCACTGAGATGTCTTGTTCTAGCCACGGTAGACCAAAAAAATGAGCAACTGGGCATTTTTATACATGACCCTAAACATTATGTAATGCTAATTGCTTAATTTCCTCAGGAACCACATCTGTGTGGAAGCACCTGATTTCAATATACTTTGTATCCCTCATTTACTCAAGTGTTTCCTTTATTTTGGCAGTTACCTGTATGTAGCTAGCTGATATAGGTTCACAACTGAATTTTGCCAACATCTAACGTTAAGCAGACATTTTCTCAAAATCGTCCATTATGAGGTCCATCTCACACAGTCAATGCTATAATGCTTAGTTAAGTAACTAACGTTAAGTGAGTGCATTGACATCTGCAAGGATTTCTCAGCAAGTTGTAACCATATAGACATCAATAACTAGCTAACTTGATGGCCAACCTTTTGACTATGAACACTGTTTGCAGTGGACTGGATTCAAGCCAAGGATAACATTAGCTTGTTACAACTTCAAAGCAGTCACTCGCTAACAACTGTACCGTTAAGTTAGCTTACTAGTCACTGACTTGCTAGTTTGTAGCTACTTCGATGAAGCCAGTGTGGGCTAGCCGCTAACTAAGCAAGTTGAACAGACAGCTCTTTTAGTCGATTTAAATCGTAGTAGATACAGTACACAACTAGTTACATGTTAACTGAAATCGCGCCTAAGCTAACAATGCTAGAAGCTAGCTAAATGCTGCATTATGTCACTGAACTAACAATAATCAATACATTTGTTGATTAGCCCATTCATCAGAAAGACGTACATTCATCTGCAATTATTACCGGTGGTTACTAAGAAACAGTACGATTATATAGAACCAGCAACAAGAACATACCTTGTTTTTGATCAGGAATCTCCATCCGTGTCTTTCTACTACGCGCGTGTTCCACAAGCATCACAATTTCAGAACTTCCGGTTTTCAGTGAGTTTGTTTAGCCATATTGCAAAATAAAAGCCATATGGAAAAATAATGTTACAATAAGGAGGTTGCTGTAGAATTATATAGTTGCCCGTGTTCATACGAAATTCGAATTGTCTTCACTAGTGTGTAATATTTTCTCTAAGAGTCCTTACCACTTTTAATTTGAAGGATTTGCTTCCGGTTTTCTCCTGCTGCCAAATGTCGCTGAGTTTGAAATGAAAACAGAAGTGAAAATGCAATGTTGACACACATAGCTAGCATGATTTACTGAAGATAAAGGACATGCTGACTTTTTTGTCCTTGGCTAAAACAGTTTATTCATACGATATGTGCATTGCATTTGTCTGATATACTGAAATGTTGCACCATATAGTTCATTATGCTAGCACGCCAGCCAGGTAGTTACCCCAGCATGCATCTCGTTACTTCTTTGGTCGGTCGACAGATGAAAACATGGCGGCGATCAGTAAATACTTGACAGCTAAGAACTGCACTGTAACAGGCGCCACAATCGTTGCCTTGTATCTTCTCAAGAGGAAAAGACATGCTGACAAGATACATGGGTAGCTAAATTAACCTTGACAACTATTTCGTAGCTAAAGTAAGATTAGCTAGATGACGGACCATCATAATGCTAAACTGATGTAGCCAACGTTGACAAGCTAGTAATGTCGCGTTCAAAACAACTGGGAACTAGGTGAAAGTAAGAGGTCAAATCATGACGTCAGTGATCTTCAGGTCGGAACTCTAGAAAGAGTCGCGAGTTCCCGAGTTGGATGGTCGTTCTAAACGATTTTCCCAGCTGGAGATCGTTTTTTTGCCGAATTCCCAGTTGTTTTGAACGCACTTAATTCGGAGATTTCCGAGTTTCCAGTAGTTTTGAACGCGGCATTTGTCATACAAAATGTAACTGAGACAAGTTCCTGTATGATGACATTGAATCCGAGATTTCTGTTTTGTTGTTTTAACACTTTTAGGTAGCTAGTAGTTTATGGAGTACATTTTCTCTACTGACACTCAGAGGTCCTGGGGGGCTATGATTGAATTGCCTGTTATAGCTGGGTGGTCAGGATTCCAAAGTCTAGCTAACAAAGTAATATGAGTGTGTTGTGTGTCTTTAGCTACCATTGATTGGCTTCATTACTGTTTTATGTTTAGGGTGAAAAGATCATCAGAACTACAGTTGAGCAAAGATGTAAGTGTTTGTATTCAGGAAATGTTCTTACAACACTCAATGTTGAAATCTCTCTCTTACCATCTCTCTTACCATAGTATTTTTTTTCTTTATTTTTACAATTTTCTACATTGTAGAATAATAGTGAAGACATCAACTCTGAAATAACACATATGGAATCATGTAGTAACCAAAAGGTTGTTCAACAAATCAAAATATATTTGAGATTCTTCAAAGTAGCCACACTTTGCCTTGATGACAGCTTTGCACACTCTTGGCATTTTTTCAACCAGCTTCACCTGGAATGCTTTTCCAACAGTCTTGAAGGAGTTCCCACATGCTGAGCACTTGTTGGCTGCTTTTCCTTCACTCTGCAGTCAAACTCATCCCAAATCATCTCAATTGGGATGATTGTGGAGGCCAGGTCATCTGATGCAGCACTCCATCATTCTCCTTGGTCAAATAGCCCTTACACAGCCTGGAGGTGTGTTGGGTCATTGTCCTGTTGAAAAACAAATGATAATCCCACTAAGCGCAAACCAGTTGGGATGGCGTATTGCTGCAGAATGCTGTGGTAGCCATGCTGGTTAAGTGTGCCTTGAGTTCTAAATAAATCACTGACAGTGCCACCAGCAAAGCACCATCACACCACCTCCTCCATGCTTCACGGTAGGAACCACACGTGGAGAGCATCCGTTCACCTACTCTGTGTCTCACAAAGACATGGCGGTTGGAACCAAAACTCAAATTTGGACTCATCAGATCAAAGGACAGATATCCACCAGTCTAACGTCCATTGCTCGTGTTTCTTGGCCCAAGCAAGTCTCTTCTTCTTATTGGTGTCATTTAGTAGTGGTTTCTTTGTAGCAGTTCAACCATGAAGGCCTGATTCACACAGTCTCCTCTGAACAGTTGATGTTGAGATTCATCTGTTACTTGAATTCTGTGAAGCATTTATTTGGGCTGCAATTTCTGAGGCAGGTAACTCTAATGAACTTATCCTCTGCAGCAGAGGTAACTGTGGGTCTTCCTTTCCTGTGGCGGTCCTCATGAGAGCCAGTTTCATCATTGCGCTTGATGGTTTTTGCAACTGGACTTGAAGAAACTTTCAAAGTTCTTGAAATGTTCCGGATTGACTGACCTTCATGTCTTTAAGTAATGATGGACTGTCGTTTCTCTTTGCTTATTTGAGCTGTTCCTGCCATAATATGGACTTGGTCTTTTACCAAATAGGGCTATCTTCTGTATTTACATTTACATTTAAGTCATTTAGCAGATGCTCTTATCCAGAGCGACTTACAAATTGAATGTATACCACCTCTACCTTGTCACAACACAACTGATTGGCTCAAATGCATTAAAAAGGAAAGAAATTCCACAAATGAACTTTTAACAAGGCAAACCTGTTAATTGAAATGCATTCCGGGTGACTACCTCATGAAGCTGGTTGAGAGAATGCCAAGAATGTGCAAAGCTGTCATCAAGGCAAAGGGTGGCTGCTTTGAAGAATCTCAAATATAAAATATATTTTGATTTGTATAACACGTTTTAGGTTACTACACGATTCCATATGTGTTTTTTCATTGTTTTGATGTCTTCATTATTATTCTACAATGTAGAAAATCGTAAAAATAAAGAAAAACCCTGCAATGAGTAGGTGTGTCCAAACTTTTGACGGGTACTAATATATATATATATATTTTTAAATTTATTTTATTAATTAATTAATTTTAGAAACTTAGTCCGGCTTTAAACTTACTCTTGAAAGTTGTAATAGTAGAATGCACAAGGTGCAATTTCTAAATTGGGTAGTGCATCATCAGTTTCTCTTGTCATGTCAGTCACTGCATTCCTTAGAGAGATATTTATAACTTGTCAGAAATGTCCAGATCAACTAGACCATGTCAGCTAACATTTATTTTACCCATAGATAGTGTTGTAATTTTTTTGTCACTCAAATATCACATGAATACATATAACATATGCCAAAATGTATAGAATCGCAAGAAAATTTGCTTTAAAACTGCTAAAGGTTCTTTGCACCCCATGTCAAATTGCATAGAATTGCAGGAAATAAGCTTGAAACCTGCAAAATTCTTTCCACCAACAAGAGGGATGTGAACAGTTTGTGTCATGAGCAGTGCTTGTGTCCATAGAAATGGACATGGCGCTTGCGCGGGATTTTCCCCAATGCTGGAAGGGGGGCCAGAGTGAAAAAGTTTGGGAA
This sequence comes from Salmo salar, assembly GCF_965601325.2. NCBI lineage: Eukaryota > Metazoa > Chordata > Actinopteri > Salmoniformes > Salmonidae > Salmo > Salmo salar. The sequence goes on along the minus strand of NC_138293.1, from coordinate 18,614,881 downwards.
CCCCTGTCTTACCACACCCAGGGACAACATTTTGGCAATAATGTCAATATCCACATGCCTTTACCAGATTAACCAGTAGGACTGAGCTGGTGAGATTTGAAGGGGTTTATTTATCTGATTAATCTGTAAATGTTTGGTATGATGTGTGTCAGGAGGCCAAGAAGGAAAGGACGGTGGTGGACAAGGTGTTCTTTGCACGTATCCTGAAGATAGTGAAGATCATGGTTCCTGGAGTGTTCTGCAAAGAGGTATGAGCTCTTCTACAAACTTGATGACTTTGAATGTACTCCAACATTTTCATTTTGATTGGAATTGCATTTCACTTAATGTAAGGAAGTGTATTGTGTAACATCTCAACACATCTCCCGATCACTTGTGTTGACCTATTTCTGGTAATCTACCTCTCCACAGTCAGGATACTGTCTCCTCATCGCTGCCATGTTGGTGGCCAGAACCTACTGTGATGTGTGGATGATCCAGAATGGCACCATGATCGAGAGGTAGGTAGGGCTGGGCGATATATCTAATTAATGTTTCAGGTCGACGTTCCAAATGCTTGTATCGCAAAAATCTAGGTTTTTTATTTTGTGTTCGTTTTTATGTGTTCTGTCTTTTTGGTCTCGACTCCTTCTGTGCTCTGTGCACCTTCCCACTCGCACACAGGCATCAAGCCCCTCCCCCCGCCATTTACAACAACAAAGACGAATGATAACTTCACCCTGACAACAAGCAGTTTAAACTCGGTATTTGAGGTTTGGTCCAACATAATCAGTCGTATGGACACCGAAACGCTTAAGAGACATTATTTTACTGTATTAGAGGATAACTTACATTTTCTAACGATACCCTTTTTGTCTCAACTGCCAAAATGTAGAACAGAGGAGACCCTACTAAAACGAGAGTATCAATGAACATGTGGAAAATAAATGCTCAATTTCTGTCGCATGTGGCATTGCAGTACCACGTACTGCTTTTGCAGCATTTCAGCCACATACTGTTGTGCTAGCTGTCTAGTCTGTGTTTTATGAATGTGCAATGAGCATAAAAATACGCATTTATATAAGGAATTGGCAACATGTTCTCATTCTGATAAATAATCTTATCTAGGTAGGCCACTTGATTTCAATATCTGAACAAAGTGAACAGGCTATGTTGTTCAAACAGTTTAAGATGGACTTCAGGATCATAAAGGTTCAACTGTTCTACCTTGTTAGCTAGCAAATAGATCCAAGTTGGCTAGACTTTAAATATAAAGATTAGCTGGCTACTCACTAGCACGTGGGTTTATGCTTCAGAGAGTATTTATGAGACCTGTGTTCATTTTCTATAATGCCTGCTACAAGAAGTTAGTCATTATTAGTGAATGTGCATTATGCATGGTTCCTGTTAAATTTGCAACAAAAATGTCATTTTCATAGACGGACTTAAAAAGCCAGATCCGTGGTTATTGCAACAAAAGCAATCTTAAAATAATACACTTATTAGTGGGTCTTATTGCTGTAGAAGGCGCATATTAGCCTAGGTATAATTTTACAAACCCTGAATTCATTAGATTATTCCTGACCTGACTGTTTGAAATGCAGTGTATTGACCTTTTAATTGTTCAACAAAGTTTAAGAGAAAGCGTAAAAAAATAAAGATGTGAATCGCCCATGACTTTGAATAAATCAAGATCTGATTTTTAGGCCATATCGCCCAGCCCTAGAGGTAGGACTTCATTGAAAACCCTAGCACACCAGCATTGCCAGCAGCAATTTCAACATAGCTTTGCAGAATTGTTATTTATCATATTTGACAGGTTGTAATCATCTCTTAATTCCTCCACAGTGGAATCGTTAGCAGAGATGTCAATCTATTCAATAAGCGCTTTTATTACTATATTGCTGCCATACCAGGGGTAAACTAGTGTCCAGTGTCCATTTGCATGGAATACTTTGCTGCTTGGGGTGCCTGGAAGCAGAATATGATTAAGTGCTTATGAATTCACTTGTGTATTGTTGTTGTGGTTTAATTGCGTTTGTGGGCATCACTGGTCATGAAGGGTTGCAGGCTTGATAATATTTGAAATACTGTATTTACCTTCTCGTCAGTTATTAACATAATCCTGGTTATTTTCTAGAGTGGGTTTCATTTTGTTTTTGGGGTGGAAAAATCGACAAAGACATTTGATCCTGGCAGCCCTACAGGACTAGACTAGCCCAACTTGTTAATGAGACTTTATTTAGTTTGTTTTGTGTCCATCCAATTTTGCACTCCTCATCCTGCTGTGTTCACCTTTTACCAGTAGCTTTTTCCAATGTTCAGTAATTGATCAGGGTACTGGTGATAGCCTTTTGCAAGATCCAGTGACTCACTCTCGCCCAACTAGCTGGGTCAGTTTAAAGAGCGACTGCCTTTGAAAGCAACTAATCCCTTTGATAACGGCCTATGTGGCATCGATATGAGTCAGAAGCAGGTATTCTAGTGTCAAAATTTACTACAAAGTGTAAATAGGGTAATTTAGATAATGAAGTCAATCTCATCTAAAACAGAGTTTGTAACATTTGTGCGTCACAGCGGGTTAATTAAGTTTGGGATTTAAATTGGCAATGTCCATTTGCCCACTAACATGGGGTGAACAGCTGCAGTGATTGCTCTCTATACAATAGCATAGAGTGTGAGGCAGACCTGCTCAGCAGCGCCGACTGTTTACACAAGACAACACGTCATGCAATTTTTTACTTGAGAACTACTGCACCAAACACCGTAGCTAGATGTAAAATTGCGCAACTAAAACATCCTTGGTCAAAACCAATGATACATTTCTTGAGTTATCTTAGATTTTCTCTGTATACATCAATGATGTCGCTCTTTGTTGCTGGTGATTCTCTGATCCACCTCTACGCAGACGACACCATTCTGTATACTTCTGGCCCTTCTTTGGACACTGTGTTAACTAACCTCCAGACGATCTTCAATGCCATATAACACTCCTTCCGTGGCCTCCCACTGCTCTTAAATGCAAGTAAAACTAAATGCATGCTCTTCAACCGATCGCTACCAGCACATGCCCGCCCGTCCAGCATCACTACTCTGGACGGTTCTGACTTAGAATATGTGGACATCTACAAATACCTAGGCGTCTGGTTAGACTGTAAACTCTCCTTCCAGACTCACATTAAGCATCTCCAATCCAAAATGAAATCTAGAATCGGCTTCCTATTTCGCAACAAAGCATCCTTCACTCATGCTGCCAAACATACCCTCGTAAAACTGACTATCCTACCGATCCTTGACTTCGGCGATGTCATTTACAAAATAGCCTCCAACACTCTACTCAGAAAATTGGATGCAGTCTATCACAGTGCCATCCGTTTTGTCACCAAAGCCCCATTTACTACCCACCACTGCGACCTTTATGCTCTCGTTGGCTGGCCCTCGCTTCGTGTTCACCGCCAAACCCACTGGCTCCAGGTCATCTATAAGTCATTGCTAGGTAAAGCCCCGCCTTATCTCAGCTCACTGGTCACCATAGCAGCACGCGCTCCAGCAGGTATATTTCACTGGTCACCCCCAAAGCCAATTCCTCCTTTGGCTGCCTTTCCTTCCAGTTCTCTGCTGTCAATGACTGGAACGAATTGCAAAAATCACTGAAGCTGGAGACTCATATCTCCCTCACTAACTTGAAGCACCAGCTGTCAGAGCAGCTCACAGATCACTGCACCTGTACATAACTACCCACCACTGCGACATGTATGCTCTCGTTTGCTGGCCCTCGCTTCATTCTCGTCGCCAAACCCACTGGCTCCAGGTCATGTACAAGTCTCTGCTAGTTAAAGCCCCACCTTATCTCAGCTCACTGGTCACCATAGCAGCACCCACCCGTACATAGCCCATCTGTAAATAGCCCATCCAACTACCTCATCCCCATACGGTATTTATTTATTTATCTTGCTCCTTTGCACCCCAGTATCTCTACTTGCACATTCATCTTCTGCACATCTACCATTCCAGTGTTTAATTGCTATATTGTAATTACTTCGCCACCATGGCCTATTTATTGCCTTACCTCCCTTATCTTACCTCATTTGCACACACTGTATATTATACTTTTTATACTGTATTATTGACTGTATGTTTGTTTATTCCATGTGTAACTCTGTGTTGTTGTAAGAGTCGAACTGCTTTGCTTTATCTTGGCCATGTCGCAGTTGTAAATGAGAACTTGTTCTCAACTAGTCTACCTGGTTAAATAAAGGTGAAATTAAAATAAAAAAAATTTATGCTGGGGATTTTGAGGAAGTGAAATAGGCTTCTCCGTCTACAGTGTCTCATGAGGGACAAACATCATTAACCAAATGCGGATTCGGTTAGGAAACCCACCTCCAAGACTGAAAACTAGTTTTTCTAATGACAGAAAAACACACGTGCCAATTGGCGTGTTCAGTAGCTCTTTAAGGTGCGGACAATCTAGCTTCCAGTGTTGGGTTTTTCTGTGCGCTAAAAAACACTTACACCTTTGGTTTACAATGTAGAATGACCCCACTTTTGCCCTGTATGTGACATTGTGATTGTATTCACTTTGTGGATGTTGGTTTGCAGTGCAATTATTGGTCGTTCAACAAAAGATTTCAAGAGACTCTTGTTCAACTTTATAAAAGTCATGCCATTTGTAAGTGCAACTTTCATACTTCTATTTTTGTGGTTAATTTGTTGTCTTAATTGTCTCTACTACCTGTAGATTAAAACCAAATATATTATTATATAACTAACATTATGTGTAATTCTACACATTACACTTTCTCAATACAGTATATTTGATAATGAACTAATGAACTTACAGCAAAACAGTAAACCTCATGATTTGGGAATGGTGGTTTACATTAGTATTAGTATTGTGCCCAATGAGGAGAGCGTTTGTGTGTATTTTTGGTCAATACTAAAACTGCCTGATAACAGACTGGTGATCCCTGGCCTATATTTATTAGAGGTTTTATGAGGTGTTCATGATTCTTATGATTATTTACTCAGTGCATACATTCCATTGAGTGGTATACTCGCACTATAAAATGTAATGCACTGCTTTTAAATGAGACTGCTATTATGGCCCGTTTGCCTGTTTCAGATCTCGCTGGTTAACAACTTCCTCAAGCTGGGTCTGAATGAACTGAAGCTCTGTTGCCGGGTTCAACTCACCAAGCACCTCTATGATGAGTACCTGCAGTAAGTCGTGCTGATCACTCATTCCCAAGCCTACCTCTTGCAGAATATTACTTCTGAGAGAACATCTGTCTGTCTGCCCTTAGCTTGTCTCTTGTGAAAGACGTTAACATTTGCATCCAACCCAAATCACGTAGCGGGAGATTTGGTTCTGGATGACTAGATAAGTTCAAGGTCCCCGGGTTCCGGACTGGAAGCACATGTTCGGCTGTGCCCAGATGACAGCTTCGGTATTGCAGTTTACCTGAAGTCCGGCCCAAAAAGCAATTCCCATAGACGGCCCCATAGAGAAGTCACATTTGAAAATTCTTAATAAGACACTTAAGTCATCACCTTTGTGCACAAAACTACCATTGAATTATTCACTTAACTGTCGCTGAGGTCGATTTTTCTTTTTCAACGCTCACAGCCGAAGATATGGAAACATTTTACTCATGCTGAGCCCAGTTGGCCAGGGGATGTGCCGGTTGGTTTGTGTAGCTGTCCACGTTCTTGGCACGCTCTGGCAGAGTTCCCGGAGCATGTTCGCGGGGTACTGCTGTCTGTCCAGTGAGCACTGAGCGCTAGTGTGCAGGTATAGTCGTCCCAGTAAAAACGGATATAGAAAGATGGCAGTAACCATGAAACAGCGTATGCAAACTTAAGTTGATTACGCTGAAAACAACAGGCGTCCAGAATTCTGGCCGCTTTCTCTAGTTTGTATATAACCCAGTGGATTAGCCCTTAGCAATAGAGCTGGTTTGGAAGGATTTTGCCTTGATCCTCTTTCATCTTACAAATTTTGTAGCCACAATGCAATAGTTACAGTGTAGGGACCCTGTTGCAATGGTGTAAGGAACAATGACTTCATAAACTCAAAGTGATAGAAAATACATAACCCACCTGCTAAACCCTGTTTCATGTTTTCACCACACCATCCTCCAGAGGTTACACGTACTATAAGATTGGTAACCTGGACAACCGCATCGGTAACCCCGACCAGCTGTTGACCCAGGACGTTGAGAGGTTCTGTAACAGTGTAGTGGACCTCTACTCCAACATCAGCAAGGTAACCTGCACTTAAATTGCCTGGTTATACTAGACCGAATTCTGCACTCAAATGAAACAATGGTGAGTGCAGAATTCAGTCTGGTTCAACCAGGCTATTGAAAAAGACCTCTGTTGTAGACACAACTAATGCTGCCAAAGCCTGATACAATCTACTGCTATTGACAGTACACTGAACCTATGATGATAATCAGACAGGTTTTCTGTCCCTTCAGCCTCTATTGGACATTGGTCTGTACATCTTCAAGTTGACCTCGGCCATCGGGCCACAGGTGAGTCTTGCTTTGTCTGATGTAGCCTTCTATGGATCTCTGGAATTGTCCTACATTTAGGCTTATGAAGTTTAAATTGAAAGAATGACCATGATAATCTCCAATGCATCTGTACAGTAGAATAGAGTTTCTAACGTCTACTCTACTTTCCTCTCCCCCTCAGGGTCCTGCCTGTATGATAGGCTACCTGGTGTTCTCTGGGCTCATCCTGACACGTCTGCGGCGGCCCATCGGCAAGATGACGGTGATGGAGCAGAGATACGAGGGAGAGTACCGATTCGTCAACTCACGCCTAATCACCAACAGGTCAGTCGGGTCGCACATCTCTCCTTACTACTGTTCCCCTCTTCTTCTTTTTTTTAGACAACACTTTCTGTTTCATGTTCTTTTTCCACTGTGAAAAATAAATGGTTTAATGTTTTGTTTCCCACAGTGAAGAAATTGCCTTCTACAATGGAAACCTGAGGGAGAAACAGACCATTCACTCTACCTTCCAGAAACTGGTGAGAGGGCTGGGGCTTTAACTGTATCAGTGGCAGTAGTTGACTTACTATGGCAGGGATCACCAACTAGATTCATCCCGGGGATCATTTGTTTCTTGGGCGGATGGTCAGGGGGCCAGAACATAATTACAAATCATTAGTAGACTGCAAATTGACCGCAAGAAGCCCAAACATATATAACATTTTACTAAAACATAATCATTTCAAACCGTGCTTACATTTGTATACGATCACATATATCTCTCTATTATGTGTGGGAATACTTTGGAACAGATTCCCAGAATTAAAATCACTTGGAGCTGATTTTCTGGGGGGTTTTACAGTCTTTTATGTACCCAACATAAAAATAGAAGAACAAGT